>NC_139634.1:16343605-16611105 GCF_964638095.1 Poromitra crassiceps
CCCCTCCTCCCTGTGCTCTGCTCTGTTCTTTTCGCACATTCACGCTCTCTCTTTTGCTCTCTCGCGCCATATTTGTTTGTCGGCCTTTGTCTGTTCCCTCTTCCTCTGTCATTTTCTGTCTGCTCTTCTCTCTCTCTCCCTCTCTCTCTCTCTCTCTCTCTCTCTGGCAGCAAATAAACGATTATTGAGTTGGTGGCAATGTTGGACCCTGCTCAGGCATTTATCAGCTGATTCCACGAGAGAGACAGAAAACTCATGGCTCAGCATTTCTCTCTCTCTCTCCCTCTCTCTCTCCCTCTCCCTCTCTCTCTCACACACTCTCCCTCTCTCACACTCTCTCTCACTCTCTCTCTCTCACACACTCTCCCTCTCTCACACTCTCTCTCCCTCTCTCTCGCTCGCCTATCAAACTTTAAATGAAAAGTGATTGAATCTAAAAAGGGATGAGCAGGTGGCTCTGTTGTTTCCATGGCTTTCCTGGCACCGCGCCTCGCAGTCTGAATGCCAGGAGAGAGTCAATGTACGTGCATGTGTGTGTGTGTGTGTGTGTGTGTGTGAGAGAGAGACAGAGAGAGAGAGAGAGAGAGAGAGAGAGAGAGAGAGAGAGAGAATGTAAATCTGTCTTGCTGTAGGCAGGGCCCTGTTGCATGAAGCAGGTGGTCATTTGAAGGGGGAGCAGGGAAGCAAAGTGCACTCATCCACATAAACAAACACAACATCCTTTCTCTCTCTCTCTATATCTACCTACCTACCCACCACATCACCTCGCCACACCCACCCATGTACCTGTGGCGACGTCCCTGACCAGCAGGGGTGCGTTGGCTGTGAGGGTGAAGCCATGTCCGCTGGTACCATCCAGAACCGGGTCCCGGGTGATCTGCAACGTCAGCTTCACATGGAAGTTCTGATTGGTCAGACTGTTGGAGCGTGTCGAGCGCCCGTCGCCTAGCAACCGCTCTCTGAGGAGGTCAGACGAGGGGAAGAGAGGCGAGAGGTTACCTGACCGCTGGCCACAACAACACACCAATCAAGAGCTACAAATCAGGTTGGGTACTGTAAGCAAGAGAGATCCAACTCTGCAAAATCACTTCATACAAATGGTGTATGCGCTGGCTAATTAATCAAAGGAAGTGAAAGTTGTATCGGTGTGAAAATCTAACTTCCGACCAGCAAATTTGCACAAAACACCCCATTATTTTCTTCTCATTTCACACAATGTCACATCATGGAAGATCTTTCTTCACCTGCTATCGTTTCTGGTTGTGAAAGCAGTGCTATAAGCTCTGTTTGCTTCCGGCTAATGTTAACTACAGAAGTCTAACATTACATCTCTACACGGAACAAGGCAGCTGACATCACATTCCTATAAAACGGTCATTAATGATCTCTATATGCGCTGATGGCGTGGGACGGAACTGTTGTTGTGTTTAAACGCATCAGGCTCTGTCAGACCCGCTCCCCGGGTCAGCTGGTGGTGGTGACACGGCGAGATGTTTGATGAGCCGCACTTCCTGTTGCGCCGCCTCAGAACCAGAAAACACTTAGCGGACTGCGAGGGAATGAAGGGCTCTTCAAAGCATATTTTGTGGTTCAGCGTGGGGTGTGTTTGTGTGCGACAGGGACAGGCTGTTTTTGAATATGCACTCAACTATGCATCTCAAAGTCTGTGTGCGTGTGTGTGTGTGTGTGTGTTCATATCAGGGTAGGACATTCAAAAAAAGTAACTTTTTTTTGCCATTTTTAGGTCCATTGTGGTGCTTTTCAGGCACAATTCTATTTAATTAACAGTGAAATGATATATTATTTGGCACCACTATGATGTGTTTTCACTTCTTTCCCATTGCTGGAAACTGGTTGCAGAAGAAGCTGAGCTGTTTCCTCTCCTTGTCCCCAAAGGGTCCATCTACCCCTTGCAGTGGTTTGTATGGGATCAGCGTTTCCTGCTCTTGCTGGCAGCATGGTGCCAACACTTCCTCCTGCTGCAGGCTGCGTGCTCAGTTGTTTTCTGATCAAATACCACTCAAATGTTCTTACCCACAATGCACTGGGGGGGGGGGAAAGATCCCCCTAGTTATGAGCTCTCATGAATCACCTACGGTGGCCCACGAGGTGAGTAGTCACATCCGCATGTGAATACTGTAATACATGTAAATAGGGTCAAATGTCAGTTATCCTATCAGGGGCTTTTCGACGCCTTGTTTTTTAATCTCACTAGCATTTTATGAACTTTTGGGGGCATTTTTGCCCCCGAGCCCCTGTTCACCTTCGACCCCCTGGGTTATACTGTACCTGCTAAGCGACTCGCGGGTGCGTCTTATTATGGTCCCCACCACCTGCTGCACCCGACTGGTCCCCCGAGCCGGAGACCTGCTCCTACACCGCTCCTTCTCCTCCATTTAACTAGAGACAGACAGAGGAGGAGAGCGAGAGAGGGATGAGTGACAACGTCCCAGAGAGACAAAGGACAGAGATAAGGAGAGACACTGGGGACGGAGATGAAAGGATTGTGAGGTCGGAAAAAAAAGAGAGTTTGCTTGTGTCTTCTTGGACTGTGCGTTCAGCGCTGAAATAGTGCAACAGCTACATTTGCATCTCGCCTGCACCGTTTTTATATGCAGAGCATGTAGCCTGCCCTGAATACACTGCATAATCAGATATGTGAATAGGAGAGAGAGAGAGAGAGAGAGAGAGAGGGATAGAGAGAGAGTGTGTGAGAGAGAGAGGGGGGGGGGGGGGTAGTCGATGTGAATAGCAACACGTCATATGCATTCATCGAGGTGATGCGAGTCGTAACAAAAGGGCGATATGATACATTTACAGTAGGATGCATGAGGACCAAACTACACCTTTATCCCCAAAAAGAGGATGGAGAATCAAACCTGCATGTTTACTAGTAACGCCCCTGAATAAATAAAGGTAAAAAAGAAAAGAAAATCCGCAGCAGCGCACTTTCTGCTTAGCCTGCTGTTTAAACCTGGGAGCACTGGGGGACTTAATGAGGGATGGGACAGTTTTCAGTCAAACCCCAGAGAAGTGTGGCTGCCAGCGCTGCCTGAACTCTGCACCACAACTCAAGGCCAGCAGCCTCCTCTCTGCGGGCTCATCCAGAGACAAGCACTGAACTCTGCACCACAACTCAAGGCCAGCAGCCTCCTCTCTGCGGGCTCATCCAGAGACCAGCACTGAACTCTGCACCACAACTCAAGGCCAGCAGCCTCCTCTCTGCAGGCCCATCCAGAGACAAGCACTGAACTCTGCACCACAACTCAAGGCCAGCAGCCTCCTCTCTGCGGGCTCATCCAGAGACCAGCACTGAACTCTGCACCACAACTCAAGGCCAGCAGCCTCCTCTCTGCGGGCTCATCCAGAGACCAGCACTGAACTCTGCACCACAACTCAAGGCCAGCAGCCTCCTCTCTGCAGGCCCATCCAGGCAGAGACAAGCACTGAACTCTGCACCACAACTCAAGGCCAGCAGCCTCCTCTCTGCGGGCTCATCCAGAGACCAGCACTGAACTCTGCACCACAACTCAAGGCCAGCAGCCTCCTCTCTGCGGGCTCATCCAGAGACCAGCACTGAACTCTGCACCACAACTCAAGGCCAGCAGCCTCCTCTCTGCGGGCTCATCCAGAGACCAGCACTGAACTCTGCACCACAACTCAAGGCCAGCAGCCTCCTCTCTGCAGGCCCATCCAGAGACCAGTGCTGAACTCTGCACCACAACTCAAGGCCAGCAGCCTCCTCTCTGCAGGCCCATCCAGAGACCAGCACTGAACTCTGCACCACAACTCAAGGCCAGCAGCCTCCTCTCTGCGGGCTCATCCAGAGACCAGCACTGAACTCTGTACCACAACTCAAGGCCAGCAGCCTCCTCTCTGCAGGCCCATCCAGAGAGACCAGCACTGAACTCTGCACTAGAGGTCTTCACGGGTCTACTCGGACCCTAGGACCCGGGACCCGTTCCGAGACCCGTACGGGTCCGGGTCCATATTTCTTATGGTCAATTAAGGTCCCCACGGGTCCGGGTCTATTTATCGTTATGTGTAATAAGAGTGGATCCGAGAAGACCCGTGATCAGCGCTGATCACGAGGGAAACGCATCAAAACAGCGCACGTGAGGCTTGTTGTCACAAACTGCAAGTAAATCCATAGAGAAAATAAGTAGCAAAGAGCGTTCCCATCTGCAACGAAAATTACATTACTTCCTCGTTTACATAAAGCGCATGTATTGTGAGCGCATGGGTACACATGCGTCTCAGGCAAACAAGGAAGTGATTTTCGTTGCAGAGAGGTAACCCTCTTGGAACCACTCTTGCTGGTTCCTCTCGCTATGGATTTACTTTGAAAATGACAGTTTTGCGTACTTTGGATTATTATTTGATGATCGCATGGTGAGTACACAAGTCACAACATGTATGTGATTGTTTCTAGCGCTGTTGTGTGTGCTTTTGGGGGAATGAACGGCGGTAGCATATTAGAGACTGCCACACTACTGTACTATCTAACTAGCGTTAACAGTACTAGCAGCCCCCATGTATCACTGTGAAACGCACTTTCTAATGCACGCCACGCACAGTGAAGATGTTGGCGGCGTGTCCCTTCGCATTTAACGTTAGCCAGGGGACTTTTCAGCCATGCATCTGCATGCGTCTCAGATTTCTAATAATATACGGGTCCACACGGGTCCGACATTTATCGGTTCTGAACGGGGCCGGGTCTCAGATTTCTAATAATAGACGGCTCCACTCCGGGTCCGGGCACAAATGTCCCGGGTCCATTAGGGTCCGGGTCCGTGATTTTGGACCCGTGAAGACCTCTACTCTGCACCACAACTCAAGGCCAGCAGCCTCCTCTCTGCGGGCCCATCCAGAGACCAGTGCTGAACTCTGCACCACAACTCAAGGCCAGCAGCCTCCTCTCTGCAGGCCCATCCAGAGAGACCAGCACTGAACTCTGCACCACAACTCAAGGCCAGCAGCCTCCTCTCTGCGGGCCCATCCAGAGACCAGTGCTGAACTCTGCACCACAACTCAAGGCCAGCAGCCTCCTCTCTGCGGGCCCATCCAGAGACCAGTGCTGAACTCTGCACCACAACTCAAGGCCAGCAGCCTCCTCTCTGCGGGCCCATCCAGAGATCAGCGCTGGCCGTCTGCATCTTCTGATCATTCCCTGGACAGTCTTTATGCTGTTATCTCTTCTACAGGAGTGTGAATGAAAGTAAGTGGCCTTTGAAGATTTGAAGTAGTTGAGGTGCGCTTGATCTGTTGTTTTTTTTCCAGACAACTAAACATCCTCCAAAGTAAATGCATCGGATGGGCGATTAAACGACATATTTAGCTACTATCCTGTCATGGTCTGGTGTTTGATACAGTACATCTGCTGTTGTACTGGACCGTGTGACCCCACATGGCAGGGAAAGGAACTTTGGCAGGGACGGCAACAGTAGCGACCCGGACCTGATCGATACGGGCTAACGATGATGAATGCGCTCCAGAAACCAGCCGCTCGATACCTCGGCCTCTGCAGCCGGCAGCTTTGTTTGATCAGCTCCCTGAAATGTGGAGGAAACTTCCGGAAGCCCGAGACAGAAACTTTGGTGAAGGTCTTCGAGGAAGCACAACCTTGTTTTTGTCCTTGGGGGACAAACTAGAAACTAGCACACTTGTCCCGGGCATTTTTAAAACATGCCTGAAGTCATTACGGTGCAGTTATCTTGCTGTACTTTCCAAGTCCTGAGTTATGCGGAATCATTACGAGCTGCAATGCAATCAATAAGGACTGTTAATGTCACTACCACAAGACATATTCACAGGAGAGTGGCGAGAATACACACAGTCACACATTCGTTTTTTTCTCTCTTTTCACAAACAATCTGGCTGGATTTGAGCGTCAGATGGGATTCCCGCGGTAGCTAAAGCTAACCCTCCGCTGATGTGATTTGTGGTAGACCAGAGGCTAGTGCTGACTAGCCGCCCTCGGTAGCAGTAGTGCGGCCTCTGTCCCGTAAGAGGATTAGAGAAGCTCTCTTCCTGCGAGAGCGCAGACCGGCCGGGGTGTCACTTTAGCACCTCCCGCTGATCCCCCATTCAGCCAGATTGACGCGGACGAGGAAGCGGATGAGCGAGGCTGGGTGACTGACAGCTGCCGCTACGCCACACGCCGTGGTTATTGACCCGCCCGGCCCCGCCCCCGCCGACAGGCCCATCAGCTCCTCTTAAAGGTCCTGAAACGGTTTGGACTGCTAAGAGAATTTTTCCCTGTGTGAATGTGTGAATGTGCGTGTGTGTGTGTGTGTGTGTGTGTGTGTGTGTGTGTGTGTGTGTGTGTGTGTGTGTGTGTGTGTGTGTGTTTGTGTGTGTGTGTGTGTGTGTGTGTGTGTGTGTGTGTGTGTGTGTGTGTGTGTGTGTGTGTGTGTGTGTGTGTGCGTGTGTGTGTTGTATGTGCATCAGTGCTGCAGTCAGTGCTGCTGAGTCAGGTGAAGATCTCTCTTCTCTCTCTGTCTCTGTCTTTGTCCTTGCCGAGTCAGGTGGTCATATCTGATGACACTCTCTCCGGGCGGCATATATATATATATATTTTAATCTGGAGCAGGGGTGTCAAACATGCGGCCCGGGGGCCAGATCCGGCCCCCCAAAGGGTCCAATCCGGCCCAAAGGATGACTTTGCAAAGGGTTAAAATTGCACTGAGAAGTCCTTCAATCCAATGTGATGCACTTGTGAAGGCTAAGAGATACCAGGTTTCATGAGCAAGTTACATATTAAGCCTATTCATGTTATCTGTATTACGGTAATCACTAAATGGTCAGCTGATTTCATTACCTTTGCTTGACTATAGAGAATTGCACAGTTGCCATCAATTGTAATCAGGGGTGTAGTGATAAATACAGAGGTGGGGAAACTATCCAAGGTGAGTACCGGTAGTTTACCCCCCTTGTTTGCCCTCATTCATTGATACAGTTGATCTGAAAATAGGTGAGTAAATTATCTGCCTCATTTCAAAGGGGTGGGTTAATTGTTTACTTGCGTTGACCCTCGACTACACCCCTGATTGTAATGCACAGTACAGAGATAATGTGCTTGATGGTAGCTGAGATAAGCCTACGTGTTGTAGGGTTGTACCTGTAATTCTTTACACTAAAAGAAACTGGAAAACATGGAGGTTTTGTCATATATAGGTTATTATTGATTTTCTTTGTCTGGCCCACTTGACACCAAATTGGGTCGCATGTGGCCCGTGGACTAAAATGAGTTTGACACGCCTGAGTCTGGAGCATCTGATCCACTTGAATAAGAAGAGGCTTACTACTCTCTCTCTTTACAAAACACCTCGCCCTTTTACCTACACTAAACCATCAATGGTAGTAAAGCAGGTGTGCTTCTGTGTGCTTCCAACTGTTGGATGTTCTCTTTGTAGATGTCAGACGTGACAAGCTTTGATTTTTATACCAGGGTTCAGAGCTGCTTTCTGTCCTGAAAGCAGCAGGATCATCTCCTCATGACATTCAGTGACTGTGTGACTCACCGTGATGTAGCGTGTCTCTTCAGGACTCCACAACACAAATAGCCTCTCGCCCTCTGAGACATCCGCTCCGCAGCCCCTCCGCGATTGGCTGACACAAGGTGGAGGGCGGCTCTCCGTGATCATCAGGAACGATCCCAATCTGCTACGGCCACCTGCGCAGAGCAGAGCAGAGAAATCCCATCAGGCGGACGTGTCAGAATCCATGAACCACACGGACATCCGCACCTCCCACCCCCCCCCCCCCCCCCCCCCCCTCCCACCCCCGGGTTTATATTTAGAACGAGACGCGGACCAATCGCCAACCACGGACAACCGCTTCCTCGCTATTCTCACATTGTAGTGCCAATCATTATCTGCCTTGCTTTTTGTCAGTAACAGAGCTAGTATATTCCAGTTGTTGATCTTCTCAGAGCGAGCGTGTAAGTATGTCAAGCAAAGCAGATGTGAGTCCAAACCAGCTATGTGGTTGTGGTTTTCCAAGGGGCTCCTCCTCTGGTCCCCAAGGCTCTCTCTCTCTCTCTCTCTCTCTCTCTCACTTGCTCTCTCTCTCTCTGTCTCTCTCTCTCCCTCTACGTCCCTGCAGCCTCGAAAGCACATGGCGATGTGGAGACGAGGCGGAGGCACTCCATCTCTGTCGGCGAGTCTAAATTAAAATTTCATCCCGCCCGCTTCAGTTAACAGTTCTTACTGGGCACGCTCTCTAAAAGCAGAGGACAGCCTGTGAGTCGTGATGTGGCGGTCGCTTGGTGGGAGAGACGCTGCCAGGCGGACGGAGATCCGCCTGGCACTCTTTCATATCAACATCAGGGTAGGCTGAAACATCAGGGTAGGAGGCTGAAACCTAAGCCAGCCGCTAGTCGGGGAGACAAATACCCTTGGGGGAGCGCTTTGTGCAAAAAGCCTAGTTTGTCGGATTGGGAGCGACACTGAATAAACATTCTCCATCTTGTCGAAGGAAACCAGCTCATTTTGCTCACTTGAATGATCTGCGAGCTCAACTCAACTCTCTCGCTCTCCGCCGGGCTTTATTCGCGGCGAGGGGAGCGGAAATCATGGGAATTGATAGTCCCATCTGTGCAGCTCTTCCAGCAGGCCCCTGTGTCCCACACACAGAGCTCTTTCACCAGGCCCATGTGTGTGCCAGTGAAAAGCCAGCAGAAGAAGAGCATGGGACCCACACACACAGATTACAGGGGGCACATGAATAATGCATGGTGGCTAACGCAGCTAGCCGGGGCCTTCTGCCACTTTGCCAACAAGACCGAGAAGAGCACGGAGAACAGTAGAATAAGAAGGAAGAAAGAGGTATATAGCAGGGGTTTGCAGGGGAGAGGGGGAGGAGAGAGGAGGGGGGGGGGGTCTGAGGGGCCGAGAGAGGGGGAGAGAAAAGGGGGGAGAAGAAGAGAATTGGTCAAGGCGGAGAAAGGACAGGATATTGGAGTGGGGGGTGCAGAAGGGGAGAGAATGTTAAAGAGGGTGAAGAGGGCAGAGAGAGAATAGAGAGAACAAAAGTGTCTCTCCAGCGTGCTGGAAAGGAGAAGGTGGGGAAAGGCTGATAGATGCAGCATTTCTCCACCAACCCAGCGCAAACACAGCCCGGCGGCGGACATTGATGTATTGGTCAGTCGAAGCATTACCATTCGCCATGTCGTCGTCGTTGTTGTTTTTCGCCTTCTTCTCTGCTGTGTGTGAATAGCTGGACGCACTCGTGTTTTCATTGAAAGGACTGTTACTCTCTCTTGCTAACGAGGTGACAGTCGTTTGGTGTGACTCAAATCCGTGGCCTCTCCGTCTGTGTGCTGCTGTGATGAGTCCTGCTCCTAATCTGCTTCCAAATCAATAGTCATTCGTGAAGCGTCGTGTCCTTAAGTCGCCGCGCAACTCATCAGCAAGGCTTCTCGCCTGTCTGGCCTTCCACTCCTTCTGTCTGTCTGTTTTCCTCTGTCACTCTCTCCCTTCTGCTCTCTCTCTGTCTGTCTCTTTCTCTCTGTACTTGTTTCTCTATCTTCAATGCAAACAGAATATTATTTGGATAGGCAGTTGGTCACGAATGAATTTATCTATCTGGGATGTACGATACGTCGTCAATCATATCGGTATCAGCCGATGTTGGTCACTTTTTAATATATCGCTATCGGTCCGATGAGCAAAATAACAGCAATGTTAATATCGTTTATTATTGCAATGCCTATCATCCAAAATCATCTCATATTGAGAGGAAAGAATGCAGTAAATTATTTATCTATTATTTATGGGCTTTTCCAAATGTTTTGGAAATAAAGAAAGACGTTACTTTCTCAAATTCACTGTGTTTACATGTGTTTTTCGGTATGTACAAAATTTGATGATCATAGAAACTTGTTTTTATACAGATCATTTCGAAGTCCGTAAATATTGATGATCAGCTATTAGCTTGGGTGAACCCAGCCTTCAACGTGACGTCAGAGACTGTGTCTGTAGCTTAAGTTTCTACGTGACGTGACAGACTGTGTCTGTAGCATAAGTTTCTACGTGACGTGACAGACTGTGTCTGTAGCTTAAGTTTCTACGTGACGTGACAGACTGTGTCTGTAGCATAAGTTTCTACGTGACGTGACAGACTGTGTCTGTAGCTTAAGTTTCTACGTGACGTGACAGACTGTGTCTGTAGCTTAAGTTTCTACGTGACGTGACAGACTGTGTCTGTAGTGTAAGTTTCTACGTGATGTCACAGACTGTGTCTGTAGTGTAAGTTTCTACGTGATGTCAGAGACTGTCTGTAGCGTAGGTTTCTACCTGACTGACACGTGGAGGCTGGGTTTACCCAGGATAATCAGCCATAACAGCAATGTTAATATCGGCATCCCTAAATCTATCTATCGGTTTCTATTTCTTTATCTCTGGATGTTGTTTCTCTGACACAAACCCATATCTCTCTCTCTCTCAACCCACCATTCTCTGTTTGATTTGCCAACACAATCGCCCACTTTCTCTCTCTCTCGTCTCTGTCTCTCTCTCTCACACACACACACACACACACACACACACACACACACACACACACACACAGTCCCTCTGTCTCTGGTAATACAGTCTTGCTCAACCCTGCCTACTGTTACGAGCAGTTCATCGAAATAGAAATACTCCCCACTCGCTCTCTCTCTCTCTCTCTCTCTCTCTCTCTCTCTGTCCTCAGGGATTGAGAGGTCGTGTTGAATTGGCAATGGT
Source organism: Poromitra crassiceps (assembly GCF_964638095.1). NCBI lineage: Eukaryota > Metazoa > Chordata > Actinopteri > Beryciformes > Melamphaidae > Poromitra > Poromitra crassiceps. Next base: position 16,354,336 of record NC_139634.1, read on the forward strand.
GGCTGTTCCTATGTGCGGCCAGCTGGGCACAACACAGCTTTAAATCCAATCACTGTAGCAGGCCAGACAGAGCAGGACTGAAATGCAATGGACCTATCAGACAGAGCAGGACTGGAATGGACTGGACCTATCAGACAGGGCAGGACTGGAATGGACTGGACCTATCAGACAGAGCAGGACTGGAATGGACTGGACCTATCAGACAGAGCAGGACTGAAATGGACTGGACCTATCAGACAGAGCAGGACTGAAATGGACTGGACCTATCAGACAGAGCAGGACTGGAATGGACTGGACCTATCCGCGCTGGACCGGGTTGACTGAGTCCTTCTGAAAAAAGGCCCAGACACACAGCTCGTCCAGGCCTCCACCAAACAACAACACAATACATAGTGACGGAGGCAGGCCTCCACTAAACAACAACACAATAGTGACGGAGGCAGGCCTCCACTAAACAACAACACAATACATAGTGACGGAGGCAGGCTGACGTTCTACGTCACGGATTGTTGATCAAATTCCTGCCATTCAGCTGTCCACAACGACGAATGAAGCCAGGCCGGCCAGAGCACCTCTGCTCTCTGCTAATGCAATCCAGCAGCACACGCATGCACACACACACACACACACACACACACACACACACACACACACACACACACACACAACACACACACACACACACACACACACACACACACACACACACACACGTAAGCCATAGCCCCTAATGTGATAAGGGAGAGGTATACAACATATGATTGGTAACTCTATCACCAGACTCTAGCAGTATTCCCGCACACTGACTGACTGACTGACTGAACAACTCTTATTCTGTGAAAGCGCCAGCTGCTGCTATTGACATCTCGTTCCCAAATGTGCCCTCTGTAACCAACAACCCCCCCCCCCCCACACACACACACACACACACACACTCACTCTCACACACATGAGCGCGCGCACACACACACACACACACACGGCCAGCTGAAGGCTAGGCTATCACACCGGATACAGCTGCACTGCATGAGGTGCGGGGCAGCAGCAGGGGTCTCTTCAGCAATGCAACAATTCACTCGGACTCACAGTTGTTGCTGCTGCTGCTGGCCGGCCAAGTTGGACAGAGGCCACAGCGCACATTCTGTCCAACAGCCGACTTGGCACAAATATGAATATTTGGACGACTTGAGGTGAGCTTGATTTAAGCTTGTGAGGCAGTTTGACAAGTAGAGTAGAGTTCACAAAATACAACCGTTTTTCCAAATGTGCGCCAGACTAAATTCAGCACGCACCAAACTCTCGTTGTTGTAGTCAGTGAGAGGGCCGTGATCGCATAATGTGTTGTTTAGTAAACAACTCAGCCGACAATACAGATGTTGGTTGTTTGTTTTTTCGTTGGCTATGTTTGTGCTGCGTCTCCTCCAGACATAATCAAATCCAGCGTCCTGCTCCTCATTCAGCCGGTCAGCTCAGTCCATTAGTGTTATGAAGACTGACCTTCCTGCTCATTTCATCAGCGACCTGTAGAGGCCTCAGTTCCCCCGGTGCACTATTAAATAATGCCTCTTTTTGAAGATTAATAGTGCGCTGCTGCGTTGTGCTGCCGATCTGTATCGATGGTTCTGATCCGGAAAGAGAGAGACTGGCGGGGGATGCCTGGACGTCCTCCTCGCTCGCTGTCTGGAGGAGGCCTCTGGATCTTCGATGGATGTCGGGGGAGTCTGGAAAACTGGCCGCCTCGGTTCTTCTGTGGCTGTCCTGGCCAATTTCCTTCACCTCAGTGATGGTAAAATACATAATAGATGCATAATAGAGGTCTTATCTGTAAGTAAGAGTAATATTAGGTCAGCCAGGAAGCCAGCAGCTACAGTACAATAGGCCTCTGGCAGAATACTTGCATATAGCGACTCGAGCGAGGACTTCAATATTTCATATCACAGAGAAGAGTAGGGTTAGGGTGAGGGGAGAGAACAGCCGACATTTGCTGAGGCTTTAGACTTTTTTGTGGCCTTAGTCCACTGCTTTTCTGTCTCTTTGTGTGTAGCTATTATTCATAAATAGACTGTGGCCTATATTATGGAGCCACTTCCAGTCAAGTGTGCCATCACCGCTGAGCTGTCAAATCAATGAGGTCACGTCTGCCGGTGAGTAACGCTGGTACAGATCGAGAGAAGGATACAGATGTGTATTTCCCACTCGATTCCCAGATTCATCCTCTTTCCATCCCTCCATCCATCATTCATCCATCCATCCACCCACCCACCCATCCACCCATGCATCCATCCATCCAACATCCACCCAACATCCACCCAAGTTACAGCCCACATCCGCCCACTGCCATCGGCACGTAACCCATCGAGCTATGAATTAATTGAATTCCTTTACTGATATGGATTTTTTTCAGCAGTCTCCTATAGCCAAAGTGTTTCTGGTGCAAGAATATGATTCTGATTACCTAACTGTGTCAATTATTGATTGATCTAATGATTGGTGGTGGAGGCAATGGGCTGGAGCAGCAGCAGACACCAGCCCCGGCCGATACCACCAAGTGCCCCCGAGACAAGCAGCTATGACTGGAGGGAGGGGATGGGAGACTGTCTGTTTGATTGGCTGGCTGGCTGGCTGGCTGGCTGGCTGGCTGGCTGGCTGGCTGGAGTAAGTGGGACAGAGCAGCAGCCAGACAGTCGGGGCCGTTCTGGGCTAACGCGGACAGGCAGCAAGTCTTTCCTGATGTGCGAGTTCTGTCCGGTCGTCTTTCTCCTCTGGCCGAGTGACCTCGGAGCAACAACACTCCCATCGCATGTTCTATCATACAGTGCATCCCTGAGTCACCGCACAAGGCCTGCAGCGCTGGCAGAGCACAGGCATGAGCGCGCACATGAACACACACACACACACACACACACACACACACACACACACACACACACACAAGCAACACAAAAGCAAGATACCTAACATCCATGGTTATTTGTCACCTCATTAGCAAGAGATAGTAACAGTCCTTTCAATTAAAACACGAGTGGCATAGACACACATCACAGGAGCAAAAATAGCAATTAGGGGTGTGTGTGTGTGGGGGGGGGGGGGCACTACAGCCTATACATGATGCTCTTAAAAAACACAATAAAAGATTAGGCTAATCGAGATCTACATTTTCTCTCCATTCCAGTCACATTCCCGTGAAGGCAAGGCAGCGGTAATTACACATGTCTCAATGGAAGCGTAATCAGCGGTCATATTGAATCATGTCATGCGTTAAACGAAGGCCCCAGAACAGCAAAACGCATCGTTCCGGTCTAGTTGTGTTGCGCTTGTCATGCCTGGCACGGCACGGGGGGAGCGTGTGCAGGACAGGGAGAGAGGCTGCACGTCGCCTTTCTGCTGCCCGGAGGATACATAGGCTACGATTACGCGCAAAAGGAGGAAAAAAGACGACTGACTCCCATTCATAATATGCGTGTTTTACAACCCAGACACTTGGCATCCCTTGATCCTTCTGGATTTAGCCGGTTCGTTTTCAGCCTGCATCCACTCCAGTGACGGGAATTTCACTGCGCACACGGAATGCGTGGATTCCCATTATCAGCATAAAGACATGTGTTTGTGAATAGGCTAATGCTGGGTAGATGAATGGCATCCAGGGGGGTAGCCTACAATGATCTGCCTACAATGGTTAAAAATGTAGGCTAAACTAGCTAGCTAGTTCCACATTATAACCTGGGATGACCGGGACGGCCCAGTCTGGTTATCAGAATTAGGCTATTAACTAACCACAAATCGGCCCTTTGGACTGTCTATTGCAGCTCATACATGCTTAATACATACCTTTAACGCATCAATTTCCCTCACACGACTAGACCAACTCTAACTTTAGCCTAATCGGTGGCAGCAGCCATGCCAGTTAAACCAGTAGGCTAAACAAAGAAAAGAAAAAAGGTCACTCTTTTGTTGCTTCCATTATAGCCTAATCTTAATCCGATTTAAATCACTCCACCGCACGCCTCACCCAAACCGGGACACGGGTGTAGCCTGCAGCGATGTGCAAAACGACCATCGGTTCAGTTATTCATTTGGATGAGGTGATCATATCAATCCAAATGGTCGGTCGGGACTGATGCAAGGTGCAGACGCCTCGTACGGGCTGGCGCTCCTTCATCAGACAATAACACGGGGAAATACCAAGAAGACTCACCTCGTGTTCAGAGGAGAGACGGACCGGTCCGGCAGTCCGGGAGAGAGAGTGTCCCGATAAATCACTGCTGCTGCTGAGGAGAAGAAATAATGTTTCTTTTCGCAAAAACGGCCCCGTCGTCCTCCCGGACTGTGTGATGTGTGGTGTGGGGGGTGGTTTGGCTATAGGCTATGCTGGATGCTGTCATCATTGGGACTGCTCTCTCCGCTTAATCCTCGGCCCTGAGCTCAGAAATAAAGCCAGCCACCCCTCTCTCTCTCTCTCTCTCTCTCTCTCTCTCTCTCTCTCTCTCTCTCTCTCTCTCTCTCTCTCTCTCTCTCTCTCTCTCTCTCTCTCTCTCTCTCTCTCTCTCTCTCTCTCTCTCTCTCCCTCCTCCTCCGCTGTCTGCCTCGAGGATCCCCCCGCCCCTCCCCATCGCCTCCACAAGGTCAGTTTGATGATAATAATAATAATAATAATAATAATAATAATAATAATTATTATTATTATTATTATTATTATTATTATTATTATTATTATTGTTGTTGTTGTTATTGCTATTATGATTATTATTATGATTATTATTATTATATATTATTAGGTTAGGTTAGGTACGAGCGGTTAGCAGTAGCTATTATTAATATTATTATTGTTGCTATTATTGTTATAAGATTATTGTAATTGTGTTGGCAGGGTTGGCAGTTACACGTCTACTCTAGACTCTAACCTATGTCAGTTCATATTGCTGTCGGTAACACTTCATAATACTGTAACACAAAAAATGGGTAGTTACTGAGGAACGAGTAAGGAACGAACCATTAGTTCATGAATAGTTAATGATTAGTTAATGAGTAGTTGATAGGTAGTTCCTTAATGGTAGTTACTTAAGAACTGACCATTAGTTACCATGTTAACGAACCAGTAAGTAATGATTACTTCCCTAATTTTTTTTTTTTCATTTGTTTTCATTCACTAGTTCATTAATAGTTAATGGGTAGTTCCTTAAAGATCCTTAATGGTAGTTACTTAAGAACTGACCATTAGTTCCCATGGTAGTTACTAAAGAACTGACCATTAGTTACCATGTTAACGAACCAGTAAGTAATGATTACTTCCCTAATTTTTTTTTTCATTTGTTTTCATTCACTAGTTCATTAATAGTTAATGGGTAGTTCCTTAAAGATCCTTAATTAAGTAATGATTACTTCCCTAAAAATTTTTTTTAAATATATTTCACTAGTTCATGAACAGGTAGTTCCTTAAGAACTGACTATTAGTTACCATGTTCGTGAGCATGACTCCACCAAATACTTACCAGTTGTTCATGAGTACTCATCGTTACTTCATGATTACCTTACCATTACTTACCATGTTAGTGCATCATTACTTCCTGCTTACTTTACCATTAGTTCCCATGTTTGTGCCCCCTCAAGTAAAGGAGTACATCTTACTGAGTAGTTACTAAGGAATACACCATTACTTCCTGCTGGTTCGTTAACATGGTAAGTAATGGTCAGTTCTTAAGTAACTACCATGGGAACTAATGGTCAGTTCTTAAGTAACTACCATTAAGGATCTTTAAGGAACTACCCATTAACTATTAATGAACTAGTGAATGAAAACAAATGAAAAAAAAAATTAGGGAAGTAATCATTACTTACATGTTCGTTAACATGGTAACTAATGGTCAGTTCTTTAGTAACTACCATGGGAACTAATGGTCAGTTCTTAAGTAACTACCATTAAGGATCTTTAAGGAACTACCCATTAACTATTAATGAACTAGTGAATGAAAACAAATGAAAAAAAAAATTAGGGAAGTAATCATTACTTACTGGTTCGTTAACATGGTAACTAATGGTCAGTTCTTAAGTAACTACCATTAAGGAACTATCTATCAACTACTCATTAACTAATCATTAACTATTCATGAACTAATGGTTCGTTCCTTACTCGTTCCTCAGTAACTACCCATTTTTTGTGTTACAGTATTATGAAGTGTTACCTTGCTGTCTATGTTGCTGATACGACAATAATCAGAAATCATCAGCAATCTCTGTTGTCAGAGTGACCCCATCAATATAGCAGGGCTATAATGCATTTTCATAGGCTAGTCACAAGGCAAATAATAAACCATTCCAAACTCACGTGTACGGTGCGTCCGTGAAGTTTGTCCCTCTGCGGGCGCCGTTGTTGTCGTGAGGTCCGTCATACGCATTTCCGGTTTAGATTTCATCCATGCTTCTTCCGAAACGATAATTTTTCAACCTACACAGGCAGACTGAGGAAGAATACCAGTTAAAACTACAGCCAGAATGTTTAAACTGGAAGGTCTCGGGCCTAAGATGGACCCAGAAGAGATGAGGAAGAAAATGCGTGAAGACGTCATCTCGTCCGTGCGCAACTTTCTCATATACGTTGCCCTTCTCCGAGTCAGTGAGTAGTCAGTCAAACAGATGACATTGACGCTTAAACCTAACCTAGTATGATATTCTAGTTTTATGTACGTTTAGGATATCTGTTGTTGCTTCTCTCTTCTAATTGGCTGAGGCAACCTTATGGTTACAATATATCTTCCCACACGAAAGTACAAACAGGCCTACAACAAAAACATATTCCAGTGATGCTATTCATACTATTCCCATGATGTCGCATGCATTTTATTTTATTTTACCAATGGCGCTTTACAATACACACATCACCCTCATTTGATTGTAATGGCATGTTAATTGATTACAATCACCTGTTATGTTCTTACAAAGATGGCCATGTGGCGATGTAACAGAATATTATCAATAGAGGCAGCTCAGACGTCTGCTACATCCAAACTACACCAGAAGCACGCACTAGTATGACAAAAAGGTGGTGTTTCACCCTCACAAGATCTTGTGCTCTTGGATGATCCAGCTCAACAGATGCATAAGCTTGCCCCAAGATGGAAGGGCCCATTTGTGGTTCTGCAGCAGGGATTGCAGCCCTGGTGTGACCTATGAGATCACAGATCCAAGAAATGAACAATCAAGAAAATGGATAGTTCTCCACAATAGACAAAAAAAAAAGTCTACAAACGACCTTTGCCAACCTTACCTGTCAACAGCCCTGTGCCACCGCGTTGGTACGGCTCTGACACCAGCCCCTCTGCCTGCCTTGTCAGGCACATATTTCTTTTAAATTGCTGCCACAGCCTCCGGCCGTAGAATAAAAATAAGACTGTAGAAGAAGAAATGGGACCACCGTCAGTGCGGATGCCTCGGGTGTCAGGTCCCAAACAACTAGCTGGTTTTCTTCAAACAATAACCACTAAGTTAGTTCCATCTGACCCTACCAAAACATTCAGAATGCAGAAATAAGGTGAGCTTAATGCCCGATACAGGATTCCACACGTTTTTATACCTAAGGTAATAGGGCGCTTCCCCAGCGAGCCATCAGGCGAGCTGTCAGAAGCGCCTGAGTGCTACCCTCCCATTGTACCTGCAAGGACTGTTCTAATACTGTTCTCCTCTCCGTTTGTCTTTGTAATAAAAGAGAATAACCAAACAGCACTCTAGCCCAGTGGTTCTCAACTGTTCTAGCCTTGTGACTCACTTAGTCATTAAGTCGCGATCCAAATTTCAGATTTTTTTTTATGGCTATAAGCTTTTTAAACCAGTTTAAACTGGTGATGGCCATGCCAGTTTTTCCTTTGACAAAATGTTGCTTAAGTTGGAGCATTATTTAGCCCCCTTCTTGACGATTTAGCAGGAGATTGTTGGTACCAGGGTGGGAATTACATGGAGGCCATGGCCTCCATTGCCCCTCCCTCTGGCCGTGATGCCCTGAGATCCCAAAGGCCACCTTGGCAGTGCCCTGCTACCAGCCTGCTACTGTCAGTTGCTTTAATGTAGCCTGCCCTATGCAAATGATGTGTAATTGGCTCATTTTAAGACACATTTCAGAAAAATCACTCTTCATGATGTCAATAGAGCAGTTGCCTTTGTGCCCTGGCATGTGGCCTTGTGCCCTAAAAAAATTTGCGATGCCGAAGGCAAGATGGCCCTGCCCCTAAAATGACGAAATTCCCACCCTCATTGCTACCAATGGGTGCCCTAGGTCTCCTAGTTTCATATCTTCTTTCTGGCTTTAAAAATGAGCCCACCAGGGGGGCATGGTGGTGCAGTGGTAAGCGGTGTCGCCTCACAGCTAGAAGGTCCTGGGTTCGATTCCCACCTGGGACGCTGTGAGCGCTTAAGGAATGCGTGCCCGTCCGCATGTCCTCGAGTGCCCGCCGCCCGGGTGGGGTCGTCAAAAGGGCCTTTCTGTGTGGAGTTTGCATGTTCTCCCCATGCCCCCTGGGGGTTTCCTTCATATAGGAACCCCTTCATGAAAACATGCAATATCCTGGTTGCTGATGTGGTGCCTCCTCTGGTCGTTCGGGGCGCCTCTTCGGAGGGAGGGGAAGTCGTTGGAATAGCGTGATCCTCCCACTTGCTATGTCCTACCCGTGAAGCTTCCCCTGTCAGGAGAAAAGAAGCGGCTGGCTACTGCCCATGTCTCGGAGGAAGCAAGGAGCCAGTTTCGGCTCTCCCCAGATTGGCAGAGGGTGGAGCAGCAACCAGGATAAATAAATTAAAATTAGCACTAACGGGGGATAAAAATCGGAGGGAAAAAATGAGCCCACCGCAGCCTCTGAAAGACAGTAATGCCGGCCGCGGACACTGGCGAGTCCCACCAGTTGAGAACCACTGCTCTAGCCCGAGCCCGATTCTTGCCCGGGGGACTGGAGTCAACACCTAAGACATAGGGTTACACCTATATATTGTGGGGATTTTCCCTGCTAAATTTGACTTAATAGACTATTATGCATTTTCTAACAGCAACTAACAAACTAATCTTCTGTTTCCTTCATTTGCAGCTCCCTATGTGTTGAAGAAGCTGGACAGCATATGAGTCGAGCAGCCTGTGTCTTCTCCCCTCCCATTCCCCGAGTTTACATTGGAGACAACACGGACATCACCAGACAACACGAGTTCACATGGAGACAACACGGACATCACCCATGCATCACCAGACAACACACACTGTGGAAGACAACCAGCCTCCCATCACTGTCCCGGAGAAATCACCCTGTTTTTAGTTGTACTACTTCTCTGTTGTCTGTGCTACGGTTTGCATTTTTGTTACAGAAAACACCACATTGTGAGCACTGTTCCAATGCAAAGTATGATAACGTGTGTGCCTGGCCTGCTGTGTCACGCAATAAAGGGAAAACACGCTGAATTTGTTTGTTTGAAAATGTGAAGTTACTGGAATGAAACGGATCCATCCAGCTTTGTTTAAGAACACTAGAACCTGTTAAACCACAGAAGAAAATCAACATGCCTATAACATACTGAACAAAAATATAAACATTTGTTTTTGCTCAGATTTTTCTATGCACACAAAATACTTATTTTGTTCATACATTTGTTTGCATCTGTGTTAGTGAGCACCTGTCCTTTGCCAAGATAATTCATCCACCTGACAGGTGTGTGGCACATCATTTTAGAGAGGCCTTTTATTGTGACCAGCCCAAGGCCGACCTGTGCAATAGTCATGCTAATCTCCATCTTGATGTTCCACCTGTCAAGTGGATGGATTATCTTGGTCAAGGAGAAGTGTTTATAACATGGATTTAAACAAATTTTTTAGAGAAATAAGCCTTTTGTTAACCTCGACGTGAGATTTGGCCTGTTTCTCATCCTGAGTCTCGGCGTAGCACCCCAACATGGCGTTGCAGGCTTCATTCAAAATGGCCCTACTTGTTCATACATGTAGCAATCACAATAAAACAGTACTTGCCTTACACACAAGGTTGTTGTCCTTCGAGTTAGGCTATTTCTGTTCTTAAATATTGCATACTTTACAATTCCGAGCTGTTTTGTCATGCCAGAGCCTGTCATTTCTGTCTTTTCCATTGAAAATGGCCGTTCTTCCGCTTCCCAGCGGGGAACTAGGGCTCGGTGTTGGAAACTACACAATTTTTAAGAACACAAATAGGCTGTTTCGATGGACAACAACCTTGTGTGTAAGGAAAGTACTGTTGTGTTGATACTACATGTATGAACAAGTAGGACCATTTTTGGAACTGAGCCTGTAACATATTGGGGTGCTCCTTTAAGACTAGCCGTGTTCTGAATGGTTCACTCATTCACTCACTATTCCCCATGTAGTGTTAAGAGCCATATGATTTATGACCCTTCAGCACATATACATACGGAGTATCAAAGTTTAGAGTTTCCCCCCCAATTGTATAAAGATAGCTCTGCCTGTCTTCAAATGAAGAACTTGGTGAATATGCTGGGGGTAATAAAACTGCTATCAGTGACTACTGTTGTAGGTAACAAACAATTCTTAAAGGTAGACTTTGTCCCAACTGGCCTGTTTGATAATAGGCATTTTTCAGTTAAATGGCCAGAAGGGGGCAGCAGGGTTTACTTATGTGCCTGAATGTTTGACTTTGAACAAGTATGTTCTTTGTTTGATATGTTGGCTTGGTACAATCCTTTTGCCATTTTGAAAAGTCATGACCAAATTAACATATTCTTTCACTTACATAATACAGAGTTAATTTTGTGTTGACAGACAGACAGATGACTATGAACTCTGCTGTAATATGTCACATGACCACTAGAGTGCAGCAGAGTAGCCTAAAACTGACCTACATTTGGGAATTGAAAGGAGGTATTTAATTTTAATTTTTCTTTTCAATTCAGTTTATAGTTTAGTTTCCAGAGTGGGTTTGCTAATTTCAATTTAGTTTTTATTAGTTTGAGTAGGCTATTTTATTTATTTATTTGTCAGGGGGCAAGAATTAAGAAGTTTGCTCATTTCAGTTTATTTTTTATTAGTTTGTGTAGACTATTAGTTTTATTTATTTATTTAATCTTAGAATATTTGTCAGGGGCAATATTTAAGAAGTTCAGAATTGTATTGGGTAGGCTAGCAATACAATAAACACAACACTTTGTGAATTGACTCACAGTCATGTAAACCAGTGGTTCTCAAACTTTTTCATGCTGTCTGAGTCTGATTGACACAAATTAGGCCATGACCCCCATTTGATAAGATTTTGTCCCAGGGTCCCATTTGATAATAGTTTCGCTTTTATATGTTTTGTTACAGAAAGTATGAAACTGATCAAAACTGTCATACATTCTGCCATGGTGTTACTTATGGATGGAATTCATGAAAATAAAATATTTATCTTTTTGCTGGGGACCCCCTGGCACCCCCTCAAGGAACCCTGGGGGTCCCTAGACCCCACTTTGAGATGCGCTGATGTAGACATCTATGTCTCAATGCTCTCAATAAACAGCACCAATGGCTCCTCACGCTTGTTGACAAATTTGACCAAACATGCTACTAAAACTAAATGCATTTTCTGTTTATTTTATCTTAGTTGTTTTGTTTCAGTTAGTCCCCCCCTCCCCCCCCCCACTAAAGGCTAGTTTGTCCTTTTATTTCAGCCAACTCAGGCTTAGTTAACTATATATAATAACCTTGGTAGCACGCACCACTGAGTATGCCATGCTGGGCTTTGTTATGGGTTAGAACAAGGTCGTTAGCATTAACTAATATAAACACATTTTCAAAGTTTAGGCTACAAGTAAAAGCATTTCTCTTTTTGCTGCAATAAATCAGGCAATTTGAAACCTTATTTTTTATTGTTATAAAATATGGAAATGTTTAACCCAAACAGCAGTCATGAAAGAACACTGAGCAACAGTAGGCTATAAGTAGGAATCATCACAATAGGACGGGTTGAAATGGAATGGGGAACAAGGCAAAAGTGCACAACAGCAACATTAATTATTATTGTGTTAACGATCAACAATAATAACGACCAAAAGTAGGCTAGGTCTCATAATAATAACAGTCTGTTATTTCAGCAATTGTCAGCAACCCAATTGCCATGGGACAGCATGCACTGAGCGCTTGATGCAGTCAAACATTTTACAATTGAAATCATGAACAGGAACACATGACAAACATTATTTGGCTTTTAGAGAGCCTATTAAGCCTAAGTATACAGTCTTTTTTTAATGTCCATTGGCTGTTACCAAAACTGGGTCTCCGGCCCGTGACGGTCCATCATGGTCCCCATCATCTCACCGTGGCGACGTGCTTGCGCTTGCGGGCAGTAGCGGCGCGTATGAGCGCCTTCCCCGGTGGCCTCGCAGATGGGACAGGTGTAGCTCCAGAGCACGGGGCAGGTCACCTTCCCGTCGTCTGACTTCAGCTTGTGTGACCGGTACACCCCCGCAGTTTCCCCGTTCTGCTTGCAGAAGCGGCAGTAGTCCGAGGAAGTCCCACTGGAGGAGGCGGTGTCCGAAAGGCTGCTGCTGGCGGAGCTCAGGGTCTCCGTGGAGTTACAGTCCTCCTTCTCCTTCTGCTGGGTCCAGGCCGGCTGCTGTTGGTCTCGTGGTGGCGTTGCTTTCGCTCCTGTCTGGCGAGGCTGCTTTTGGTCCCGTGGTGGCGTTGCTTTCGCTCCTGTCTGGCGAGGCTGCTTTTGGTCCCGTGGTGGCGTTGCTTTCGCTCCTGTCTGGCGAGCACCGGTGACGCATAGTTGCTCCATCAGCATTGTGCCCAGGTTCATGTAGTCATGCCACATGTCAAAGTCGTCCCATGCACCAGGGAGAAGGGTGGTCTGGCTCTGTCTCTGCATGGTCCGGAGTTTGGTTTTGCAGTGATTTGTGCAGCCATGCAGCCTCCCATTTTTATAGATGTCCGAGAATTGCCCTAAATTCCTCAAGTGCAACAATGTTGTGGATCTGGGCGTCAGGGCGTCTGCTTTCTTTGAAAAGGCCTCCACACCTGCAGACACGCGTGTGCGTGTGTGCGTGTGTGCGTGTGCGTGTGTGTGTGTGTGTGTGTGTGTGTGTGTGTGTGTGTGTGTGTGTGTGTGTGTGTGTGTGTGTGTGTCTTTGAGAGCCTGCTTACAGAGATAAAATGGGTCTGGTTTTGTTTACCTATGCTTGAGTCCAACTGGTCATATGTGGGGATGACCATTGCATTTGAATATATAGTTTTGCTTCTGTAGTTGTTAGGCAGTTTCATAGCTCAGTATTAGCCAGGTTATAGGCTGTTTGCATTAAGTTTCTTCACTTGATTTACACGGTGGAGTTGAGGATATATAAGAGACTACTTGGATCATGTCATCTAGACTTTGGGATCACAGTCAGGTCAAGTGCTGATGGGTGTGAAGCATCAAGCCGTTTGTTTGTCAATGTTGCACTCTGCACTGTTCACCTCACCCTAACCTTTTCCTGCAGGACTTTGTCCTGTGTGTGTGTGTGTGTGTGTGTGTGTGTGTGTGTGTGTGTGTGTGTGTGTGTGTGTGTGTGTGTGTGTGTGTGTGTGTGTGTGTGTGTGTGTGTGTGTGTGTGTGTGTGTGTGTGTGTGTGTGTGTGTGTGTGTGCGTGGATGAGATAGAGAGAGAAAGAGCAAAATATTTTTTCTGTTTGGATATTTTAGTTAATTTTAAATAATAAGGTTGCAATGTTATTTTTTTATTTAACCTTTATTTATACAGGTGAATCACCTTGAGACCTGGATCTAATTTTCAAGTGCGACCTGTATTGATTTATTCTTTATTTACTTATTGTACTTACATTTTGTTTTTATTTCACATATCTTTCCCATCCCACGAAAAATAAAGATATTTTGAATTTACGAGAGAGAGGGAGGGATATTTGATTATATTTGATTATTGATCGATTGATATTTTGATTGCAATATTTGATTGCAATGTTACACAGCTGTTTACATAGGCTACTTCTTAATTCTAGTAGGCCTACCCTATATTTTTTAATTCAGAATCAGAATCAGAATCAGAATCAGAATCACTTTTATTGCCACAGTATGCAAGTTACACAAGAGGAATTTGTCTTGTCTGTATGCAGCGTAGTGGTCACATCAATATACAGAGATAAGAAATAGGAAGATAACTAAAGACAATCGCAAAGTTGCAAGTGCAATCAAATCGAGTAAATATATACAATATGTACATGAGTGGTGAAGTGTTCTGTGGATGATAAATATGAATTTACGTTGAATTTACAAGAGATTTACACACTGAGTTAAATAGACACACACACACACACACACACACACACACACACACACACACACACACACACACACACACACACACACACACACACACACACACACACACACACACACACACACACACACACACACACACACACACACACACACACACACACACACACACACACACACACACACACACACACAGACATTCTGAGAGAGAGAACGTGCTGCAGCATGGCATGCGCGGCACGCGTATTGTATCTATTATGATTGGTCTGTGTTGTGATGGTGAGGCCGCCTTGATCGCTGGCGTGTGTTTCAAAGACTGGCCCGCCCCGTATGATGCACCTGGCTGTCTTGCTCTAGCCTACACTACAGTCCCTAACTGCGAGGTGTGCGCATTTCCACCGCAGAAATTATACAGTAGGCTAATCGATAACTGATTTGCATTCAAATTGAACACTTGATAGGCGATCCTCACCATTAGGCTACTAGGCTTTTGTTTGTTTGGTGTGCATTCGTATTATCATAGTGAACTAACTAGCCAACTAGGCCTATATCTTTTCTCTTCCTCTTTGAATATCTTCAGATTTTGTGATTTATGATTTATGTAGCCTAATTGCTAAGTGTTGCTAATGTATGCTTTGGCAATATAAGGTGCACCTTATCAGGCCAATAAAGCCCTTTGAATAGAATAGAATTGAGAGAGAGAGAGAGAGAGAGAGAGAGAGAGAGCGAGCGAGCGAGCGAGAGAGAGAGAGAGAGAGAGAGAGAGAGAGAGAGAGAGAGAGAGAGAGAGAGAGAGAGAGAGAGAGAGAGAGAGAGAGAGAGAGAGAGAGAGAGAGAGAGAGAGAGAGAGAGAGAGAGAGAGAGAGAGAGAGAGAGAGAGACACGACCGCATCGCATTGTGTTAACTTTGCAGTGGTTGCAAACCAGCCAGCTGGATTCTCTCGCGAGATCATGCGACGATACAATACTGCCCTCATCTGGCAGCATGAGGTTACTGTCATGTGGTGGACTGTCAAATGACAACTCCACGCAGGCGCACTGTTCAAAAGTCAGATACTTCCGTATCTGAAGGAGGCGGAACATAGTTTTTAAACGTACAATCAGACAGACAGCAGTTCACAGTCTGTGTGAGCGGTGTGTGAACTTTTCTTCAAAGTGGGATGCAAGCTGTTCAGAAACTCATGAAGGTTTTCATCACCAGACGCATCCCACAAGAGGGGATGAAGATCCTGTCGCAGGCTGGACTGTAATTATGCCGTTTATTTATTTTCAATTCTCACTTTAAATATAGCAAGATAACTATAGCCATTGGAAAGCTAGCATTTAGCAGGGTTTGTAGCCTACCTGCCATGCATATCGACTGGGTCGTCGTGCAGTGGGTTCCTTCAATTTTGAGGTTGGCTGGCAAAGACTTCCAGAGAGAGTTGGCCATTAGAGTAGGTTTCATGTTACAGTGCACTTGCCAGTCAGTGTGTGTCAGCCTCTGACCTTTTCTCAGGTCACACTCAATGTTATAGTTATAATTATTATAGTTTTAATAATTATTTAATAATTATTATTAGTTATAGCCAAGTTATAGCCTACCAGATATATAAACATGATAGCACTCAGTCATCATGCAGCCTATATCACAAGGAGACAACAGAGGATCCTTGTAATATTTGCTTTTGCAGAGTAAACTGACATTAGGTTGCCTCGTGCACTCCTGGTCTCTTCCTCTCGCCCCATGCAAACAGATGCGAGGTGTCTCTGTGGGATTCAGATGAGCCGGTGCCGAGGAGTGAGCTTCTGAAGGGCGTGCAGGGAGCGCACGGGCTGCTGTGTCTGCTGTCGGACAAGATCGACACAGAGGTGCTGGACGCTGCAGGTAGGCCTGCTGGAGGAGGTCTGATCTGGACTGTGTGCAGAACTGTGCCATCGGCTCTAACCGGCTGATTTGTCTCTTGTCCGAATACATCAGGGCCCAACCTGAAGGTGATCAGCACCCTGTCTGTGGGATTTGACCACCTGGCTCTCGATGAGATAAAAAAACGGTGAGTTACATACATTGACCTTCCACTGGTAAAAGTACGTGTCTGGTGGCTTGTAAACCATACTTCTACTGTTGTCTCCGACAGCGGCATACGTGTTGGGTACACTCCTGACGTGCTGACCGATGCGACGGCAGAGCTGACGGTGGCTCTGCTCCTGGCTACTGCACGGAGAATACCAGAGGGAGTGGAGGAGGTCAAGAAGTCAGTGACACATTTACACTCATCAGACTCTACTTTGATGATGCTTCTGTTGTCTTTTAACCAGCAGTACAAACAATCCTATCTGATATTTGTTTTGAGATGACAGCAGCGGTCACCCCCTCACACCATGTCCCTGTAGAGATCATCTCTCTCAGTCTCTCTGTCTCTCTCTCTCTTCAGTGGGGGCTGGAGTACATGGAAGCCGCTCTGGTTGTGTGGTTATGGTCTTTCTGGCAGCACAGTAGGAGTCATTGGACTGGGACGCATAGGTAGGGTTTGCTGATATCGCTTCATTCACACACTGTACCCTGAGATCTCCCTGCCAACGTATTTGTTGGTCAACTGAAAAACTGCTGCTCCGTCAGGTCTGGCTATTGCCAGGAGGCTGAAGCCGTTTGGAGTGAAGAGGCTGCTGTACTCTGGGAGAACAGCCAAGCCCCATGCTGCTGAGGTGGACGCAGAGTTTGGTAAGGATAAAGAGACTTGAGGGGATGAAAGGGAGTGGGGACATGATGTGGGCAGTGTGTCTGTGAGTGAGATGGCAAGGCAGGACAGTGTCTGTGAGTGAGATAGCAGGACAGACAGTGTGTCTGTGAGTGAGATAGCAGGCCAGACAGTGTCTGTGAGTGAGATAGCAGGACAGACAGTGTGTCTGTGAGTGAGATAGCAGGACAGACAGTGTGTCTGTGAGTGAGATAGCAGGACAGACAGTGTGGAAGTCAGTGAGGTTCAGTAGGTTTGCTCATTTTGACTTTTGACTGACTTTGATTGACTCAGCCCCTCTCCGCTCTGGCCCTGCTGTGTAACAGTTCCTCTCGACACGCTGCTGTCGCAGAGCGACTTTGTGGTCGTTTCCTGCTCCCTCACACCGCAGACCCAGGGGCTGTGTGACCAGGCCTTCTTCAGCAAGATGAAGAACACCGCTGTCTTCATCAACTCCAGCAGGTAGCCTTCCAATGCCATTGACCTTTTTCACAGCAGCCATTTTGTGTCTAAAAGGCAGGGTAGACACAGGTGCAACCAAAACATGAATGAGGGTTTCCAACTTCCAATCCATTTAGGTGTTCCAGACAGCGCTGGGGTCCTCATTAATGTTTTGGTTACACTTGTGTTTACCCTGCCTTTTAGACACAAAATGGATGCTGTGAAAAAGGCCCATGCAGAGCAGTGTTTCCATTATTATAGTATTATTTTCAGCAACAATCTCCATTCATGTGCTTTGGAAAGCCATGTGTGTGCAGGCTTTCATTCTAACCAAACACTACAGCAGCTGCGTTTACCGATTAGTTCCTCTCTGGTTGAAGATACGGTAATCAATTAAATCATCTGGTGTAGTGCTGGGTTTGAATGAAAACCTGAACAGTAATACACATGCTTGATGGCACATGATTGGACAGAACTGCTGTACATCTTAAGGCTGTGCTTCGACAGCAAAATATAACAGGGCTAAGACAAATCAACTCTTGGAGACATACTGGCATATTGACGTTTGTCTGTGTTTTAGGGGGAATGTGGTGAACCAGGAGGATCTGTACCAGGCTTTGAGCAGTGGTCAGATAGCTGCAGCTGGACTTGATGTCACAACACCTGAGCCTCTTCCAACAAACCACCCCCTTCTAACACTCAAAAACTGTGGTGAGTAGACAGAATATGCATTTTTTTTGCTATGTTTCTGAAGTCTTTTTTTCTGCTTTGCAGAGTACAATATGTCTTCTTCCTGATTTGACACAAAATGTTCTTTTACTGTTTTTTGTCTCTTGTCTCATGCAGTGGTTTTGCCACACATCGGCAGTGCCACCTACTCCACAAGAGGCATCATGGCAGACCTGTCGGCCCGAAACCTGCTAGCTGGCTTACAGGGCACAGACATGCCCAGTGAACTCACCTCCTAGAGAGCCACCTGCTGCCTCCTCTGGATACTACATGAAGCCCAAGTAACAAAGCCTATTGTAGCTACTACATAGTGTAGTGATGGCCTCTTTTCAGAAATCGTAGTGGTGAAAGGATGAAAGAAAATATGCTTTGAGCATGAAGACAGCTGATAATACAAATGTACTGTAGATCAGAGACTGGAATTTTAATTTGATATATTCCTTTCATCCCTTTATAGTTAATAATTAATTTAATACACAACTTATATTTTTGAGGTAGCAAATTACAGTGCAAACCTATCTCATTCCTTGAATACTCAATACATTTAAGTATTTAAGCTCTTGGAAGAGAGCCTAATAAACTAGTAGCATCCATAACCATAGTTTAAAAAAAAACACACTAAATATGTTCAGTCTACTGTGTAGTTGAATTGCAAAAACCGTATTACTTTTTTGTATGTTTCCTATAAAATGGAATTGCTTGTTGGTTCTCCTCTCATTCCAACTGTAGAAAGATTCATTACATAATTCTCTCTTCATCTGTACTCAACTGTATACTGATGTTAATGCTCTATGTCTAGTATTACTGTTATAAATAATCACTCCAGTTTGGTGTAAAATTAGATTTCTGATTGAGAAAAATAGATTTTTGAAATGCAAAGATTTTATGTGCTTATCTGATCAATTGTTGATGCCCAAGTAAAAATGGAAGAATTAAATACAGCAGAAATTCTCCAGTACGTAATTTATTTGTTTATCACTCTTCAAGTAGGAATATTGTAAACAAGATTATTCTCTCAGAGAACATGTTCAGTGCATTCATGTCATCGTGGCTACATTTGATCTATGATAACATGTTTCATTTCATGTAACGGTCATCATAAATCGTCATGGTTGAGAATATTAAAAAATGACTTCAGACTACATATCCGCTTTGATTGAATAATCATTTGTATAATCAAGAATCAATAGGGTAATAAATAACGTTAGTCATGTTGACAGAGTTTCTTTTTCCAGCCTAAACAATCCTGTCTCCTGTCAACTGGACAAGCTTCCAATAGGTAGAGTTCAGAGCAGGGTGTCTGTGAAAGGTTGTTGATCGCCTTTCCAGTGCAGGCAGGTGTTCTTCGAGTGTTTATACAGATGGGAGGACTGGCTGAAGCGTTTGCCACACTTGGGACAGGGATAGGGCTTCTCCCCTGTGTGCACACGAATATGCTTCTTACAGTCTGTCAGGTTCATGAAGGTCTTACAGCAGATCTTGCAGGCATATTTCTTCTCTCCCTCCACTAACAGCACGTGGTCCTCGGCTGCAGCCTTCTTACACTTGGATAGAACATCCTCCGAAGCTCTAGTAAGGGGCAGCCGATCGGGCGCATCCCCCGCTGGTCCAGAGGAAGAAGATGCGTCTGGATCTGCGCAGGCTTCTGATGTGGGCAGCGCTTTTGGGGCGATGCGTCGGAAAGCTGGGGCCCCCAAGCCGCCGCTGCCGCACCCTCTGCTGGATGGCTGGACCAGGGAGGCTTGCAGACTGAGGCCTGCAGGCCTGATGCCACTCAGGAATCCCGCCAGAGAGCTCTGGGTGGGCTGGAGGATGAGAGTGTCGCTGAAACCGTGGCCCTGAGTCGGGAGGAGCGGCTGAAAGGGGACGGGAGCGACTGGAAAAACGAGGGAGGAGGAACAATCAGAGGACGGCGAGGCGTTTGCTTCTTCAGAGGTTTGAGATGGCTCGCCTGCATCTCCAGCAGCTTCACTGGCGGCGGCAGCAGCAGTGAGACTAGCTAGGCTGTCCTCCGCCTCTAGTTCCCCCATGACACTGTCATCAGCCGGGTTGAGGAAGCAGGAAAAGGCCAGCTCCGACAGGCT
Organism: Poromitra crassiceps; assembly: GCF_964638095.1. Lineage (NCBI taxonomy): Eukaryota > Metazoa > Chordata > Actinopteri > Beryciformes > Melamphaidae > Poromitra > Poromitra crassiceps. The sequence goes on from NC_139634.1 coordinate 16,374,564, forward strand.
GTCGAGGCCTTCGCCGTCAATCGACTCCTCCCCGGCATCTCCGCCCTCTCTCTCTGCGGCTGTTTGAAGATTGCTGCACAGCGGGGGTTCTAAAGACCCGACGTCACCCTCTGTCGGGCTGGCTGACACCATTTTCTCGTCACCCACCAGTGCGTCCGAATGGTCCCTACAGTCGTCTACTAGAGATGGAGGGTTGTTGGGCACAGTGTCCAAGTCTAGAGATGACAAGCACAGGTTTTCCTTTTTTACCTCAATAACTGCCATCTTCTGCTCCTCTCCCTCCTCCTCTCCTTCATCTCCCACCTTCACTTTCACCACAGTCTCCCCATCACCGTCCTCCCACACGCCCGTGCCTTCTACGCCGCTGTCTGACTGGCTCGGCAGCTGGATCTCCTCCGACTCGCCCTTGGTCGCCTCGTATTTCTCCTCGACCTCCTCGCCTCTGCTCTCCTGCAGGCCGTCCGGGGAGGACAGCTCTCCTCCCGCCTCTCCGTTGATGGTGCTCCTGGTCACAGTAGGGGATCGTTCCCTGAGGTTTTCCCTGGGCAGCCTGCAAGTCCTCTTCCTACTGCCCTGCCTGTCCTCATGTAGGGAAGACCTACGCTTGACCCCTCCACCTTCAACCCCACCAGACTGGCTGACCTCCATCCCCGCCTCCCCCTCATAGAGCTCTTCTCCCACGGCAGAGGTGACCAGCCTGAGCTCAATTGAAATTGCTCCAGGAGGAGCCATGGTAGCGAGCTGGTAAGACACAGGCTGCTGTTGCTGCTGTACCGACCTCCAGCCTTCCGGGGCAGAGGCGGGGAAGTTGCGTTTGGACAGGTGGAGCTTGCAGGCCTTGACCACGGCGTTGAGGTGCAGGTGCGAGGCGGCCAGCAGAACGTCCATCACATTGGAGGCCCCCAGGGAGAGGCTGGAGGTGTAGACCATGTCCAGCAGGGTAGAGAAGGCCTCGGGGGTCACCACCTCTGGGTCCAGCTCCATAACACTGGGGCCTCCTGCGCCTCTGTCCGCTCCCGGTCTCCCGCACTCGTCACCCTCCGAGGAGCATAGGAGGGCCCGGAAGTGAGAGCTGCAGGCTGCTAAGATGGAGCGGTGGGCCTGGAAGCTCTGGCCCCCTACCAGCACCACACAGTCACACAGCTGGGCATGGAGACGCTGGTGGTTCAGCTGCTGAAAAATGTGCTGGAAATGACCTGGGAAGTCCATGATAGCTGGGTGTTTTTTGTTTTGTTTAGATATTTATGCTTTCCATTATGTGTGCTGCTGGCAGTTAAATAAACCAATAAAGGTGCAGAAGATGCTCAGATTGAAACAGGTTGAGGACATTATGTGTCATTCTCCACGCCCACTCTCTTCTCATCAGCTGAAAACTGCATCCATTTCATCGACCTCTGACAGCATCCCACATTAGCATTACCTCCAGGCGTATCCTTTTACCCGGGGAGATGCACTGGACTACAATAGGCGGGCCGTTGCAGTACGGTTTGAAGCCCCTTTGTCTGGAAAAAAAATGTCCGACGTCTGCACAGCTGCATTCCGCAATTCAGACAAATTATAAAATACGAACTACTGCTACCATGATAATCAATCCAGTTGACTTATTGCACGCATGGAATCGGTCTGGTTTAGCATCCAGTGTATCCCCGTGCCACCATTACTTGCAAAGCCGCATCTCTTTTAAAAACGACAACATCGCCCCCAACTGGTGATGCTGCGAATATTTCCTAGGCTCCCATTTTTCAAAAGCAGACTTTTTCTCTGCACACAAAAGTCTTATTTCTCTCGGAGTGTCTTCACAAATGTGCTGAACACTTAAGATAACAAGATAGATATCAAGATATCGAGATGCTGATCTGCCTTGGGCTGGCCTCGATAAAAGACCATTCTAAAATGGGCAGTTTTATCACCAGATACTGACTGGTCTTCAAAAAAATGAATATAGTAGCCCTAGTCATGTAGAGCCATTCAGTGCCCAAAAAGTCAAGTCATCCAAATCATCAAGATAAAACTGCACATTTTCGGGTGGCATAGTGGCACACTGTGCCACACACCTGTCAGTTGGATGGATTATCTTGGAAAAGAAGATTGGTGAAATGTTATTTCTCATAATGCAGAATTTCTTCAAGCATTTTTTTAGGATGAGAAAAATATGATGGGAAATTTCGAAGTTTGTCAGTTTGTGTTGAATGGCTGGCTCAAGTGAACAGAACATTTGCCTAAACACATCTGTGAGCATTCATTTCATTCACCCAAAGATTTTGTTTCAGATGCCTCTCAACTTATTGTTGTAAGTTACTTTTCCTTGGTTTATCAACCGATATTCTTATCTTATCTTCAGGAAGCATCCCCTCCTTGTAAGGGCATGTTTGTTTACTTCCTGGGTCTGAGCGAGGAAGATTTAAAAGCAGGAGAAGACAACGTCGTCATGGGTGGCTGGCTAGTAAACACTTTAATTACTATTACTATTAATAGCTTTCGCTCTCATTCAGCCTACGGATAAACACAAATGTGTGTGACTGCATAACGTTTATTTAGCCACAACGTCATCATATCAGTGCGCCAACCGAAATGAAAAAGTCACCAAATCACAGAAGTGCCGTTTGTATACGGTGGCGTGGCACACTGCGCATGTGTCCTCTCCAGACCACTGATGTGTCTCCTCCTATTTTCTTCTCAGGTTCCGTGTGTTTAGAGTAGTAAAGTGTCTTCACTGTGCAGTAATGTAAACCGTGAAGCCCTCTCCATAGAAAGCAACAGAGAGCGGGATACCAAAGATTATCGAGGAGCAACAAATAAGCACTAAACAGGAAATACGACTGGGAAGACAGTCTGCACAAGGTGAGAAAAATGGCTTCACCCCATATATTGGATTTCGATATATTCCATTTTCCTGGACGGGAGAGCTTTGCCGCTGCTGGTGTTATCGTGAGCTACGCTAGCCTGGGCTAACAGGCTAGTAACGTTAGATAGCTTCTTGTGGTTTGTTGTTGCAGCAACGACCCAGCTGTCTCTTTCTAGTTCGTCGTCTGCCAAAGAGTCAGAACTCAATATTACTATTACTCGCCTGTTTGCACTTTTCGCCCCATGATTAAACAGTGTCACTGTCAGGACATGTCATAGGGACGTTGTGGTTGACATTTTATGGATGTATCGTGTTGTCGAACCCCTGTCATAATAATCCAGGTATTCACTATTCTATAAATTATATAGGAAAATCGTTTTTTTTTAACGCCACAGACCTTGATAGTTAAGTCTTCTTTGTCCTAATGAACACCATCTGAGAATATGTATTGTAGTTGGATATATATTAGACTTAGCGTTAGTGCAGCGTTGTCTAGTATTGGTTCACAATCCTGGTCCTCGGGGCCCAAACTTTTTGGTTTGATCCCAGCCTCTAATCAGATAGTGACACCTGGTAGGAATGCAGTTAACAAAGTGGTGGGATAAGCAAACCAGGACTGGCCCCTGAGGGCCAGGACTGAGAACCATGGTCTATTTGTGTCAGTCATTCCTCTCTGTGCTAACCTCCAGTGACCAGTGAGTGAAATAACCATGAAATGAAAGTATTCCTTCTTTTGCTTTGAGACCCCTAGAGCACCCTAAAGCCCCCCTGGGAGGTCCTCAGACCCTTCGCCCAGACCGGACCATTAAATATATTGGATATAACAAATGCAACCAGCTCAGCAGATGTCTGTCTTGTCATTTCAGAAGAAGAGCAGTCAGTAGCCGCCGACACGCCCACGGCACACTTTGAGGTGGAGGAACCTGTTGTGCCTGTCAGAGCCTGCCAGCAGCAGCAGAGCCTGCCAGCAGCAGCAGGTCAGAGAGAGAGAGAGAGCTGTACTGGGCCATGGCTCTGTTGACCCTGCGTAGGACTCCAACCATCACAGCCACTCCAGTGAGTCCCTTACCCTTAGTGCAAATAACAAGCGAGTCATCTCGCTTGGTATCTGAGGTTGTTTACCATGTTGTACAGTACATAGCAGCACAATCACTTCACATCATATGACCCGCATAGAGTGATTTGATACACAGCACAGACTAGGCCTGTAAGTAATGAACTGTTTGTGTTCACACTCTAGCCAAAGAGCAATCTTTCCCCCAGGCTTCTTTGGCTACGGTCACACAGCCATCCTTAGTGCTTGAATCTGACTTGTTGCTCACATCTGGTTTTTGTGTGTGGCTGTTCACACAGACAGACTTTTTAAAAGTGGCCCATATCAGACTCTGGTGTGAACAGGTCGCGGACCTGAAGTGACCCGCATGCGCAGAAGAACAACAATAATGTCACACGTAGCACACTGCTGTTCTACGTAAACCCGGAAGAAGACAGCAGTAAACATGGGGGTAGCTGACGATGTTGTTTACGGTTTAATTTACAAGTTATTGTGCAGTGGAAGCCAGCGAATACAGGAGCAGATGATAGCGAGGAGGAGGAGAAGGAGAGCCAACATTTTAATGATGGCATTCTGTGGAGCAATAGCTGCTACTTCTTGCTAATACATATAAGGTCTAAAACCTCACTGTCCCTCCACTGATTAACTCCCTCACAGCTGTCCTCCATGTTTGTAATCACAATTTGCCCGCTTGGTCCTCCCTCCTCCCGCCAGCGCAGAATAGTGACGAATATCGCTCTGGAATGACGTAAAAGTCACATTGAAGCATTAAGTCAGATATGGGCCAGATGTCTGTTCACACCGGAGTCACATTCCAAAACATCAGATTCAAATCTGATGTTTTTCCACATTTGAAAGTAGCCCAGGTCGTCTTTAAAAAAGTCACTTTCAATGTGACTTGTACTGTTCACACAGTCATGGAAAAGACTGACATGAGTCACTTAGGGGGGAAAAGATTAGATTCAAGCACTAAGGATGACTGTGTGAACGTAGCCAAATCAGACATCTACATTTGTGCCTGTGTGATAATGAAGCTGCTTTGCATCTGCCACCAAGGCTGAGTGTGTATTGATAGGCTGTGACGACGTCGAACTAGCTGCAGGGCAAACGTGCCGCAGATAAGGCTTCATCAAGTTGATTTGCCATTCATATTCACGAGTGGAGGCAGAGTCAGAGGGATTTAATCTCTACCTCTGTCTGTTTAACACAGTTAATCAGTACATATACACGCATCGCACCTCATCGACTCATCTGTTTGTCTCCTCTCCTTGCATTCTTTCACTCTTTCAGTAAATCCCATCATAATAACGTGTTAACTTTGTTTTACGACCAAGGCTGGCTGGTACCGCGTTAGCCTTTCCTGACAAACCCCAGGTGACATTGTCTCTTTTCCATCTCCACCTAAACCCCAAATGACCCGACTGTGGGTCCAACTCGAGTCTCCTCCTTTTGCATATTTTGTCATTGAATCGTAATCCTGTTAACTCATTTCTCTCCTTTTCTCTCTCCTTTCAAACCCTCATAGTTTCCCTCCTGTCCCCGGCCCACTTCTCCTCTTTCTTTATTTTCCCCCCCTTGTTTTTTTCTTGACTGTCTGGACATGTCAGTTGCGTAACAGGTAATGCTACTGTCTCAAGTTTCTTCCTCCTTAAACCCTTGTTACTGCAGCTTCTCTCTCTCTCTCTCTCTCTCTCTCTCTCTCTCTCTCAACCCAACCGCTTTCCCTCTCTTCAGATTGTGTAATTAATCTGTCAGTCTCTTTGTTTGATCCTTCCTCCTCAGTGTCTCCCTCTCTGCTTACTCACCCCTCTGTTGTTCTCTCTCCTCTGGGTCTTCCACCGCTGCTTATCTTTGTTACAGCACATATCGTTGTTACAGCACGATCCCTCAGACGCAATTCAATCAGCTTACGCCTGACGGCTCGCTGGGATAGCGTCCTCTTTCCTTACTGTATAAAAACCCTGCCAGAATCCAATGTGTCGGGCATTCAACTTATTTCTGCATTCTGAAGGTTTCCGTAGGACCAGATGAAACAAACTTAACGTATTGGAATCGTCAAAAAGTTAGTGGTTATTGTTTTAGAGCACAAAGTTGGATGAAAACCGGTTCGTTGGCATGTGCACTGGCATTCTTATTTCTTCTTCTATGGTTGTGGGCTGTGGCGGCACCTTAAAAGGCCCCATGAAGATTAAACAAGACCGCCGGTGCGCATGTGTTGGGTTTGGTTCTAGTGTTTGGTTCTAGACAACTAGCCGCTTTTCATCAAACTTTGTGTTTTAAACTAATGACCTCTAACTTTTTGATGCAACTAGGATTTCAATATGTTAAGTTTGTCTCATGTGATCCTCCTGAAACCTTCAGAATGCAGGAATAAGGTGAGTTTAATGCCCGACGCGGGATTCTGACAATCCAACGCTATTCCAGGCGTAAGTTGATTGAGGAGTATTTACACCACAATATCTTTGTTGCAGTGCATTTCAACCCAGAAGTTATTGAACACTTTTTTCCGTCTTTCATTCACACACTTATAACAGCCCACACAACAGAAAAGTCAGAAATATCTACTGGAATATAGAGACACAGAATCATCAGACTTTTGGAGTAGTCCAGTAGCTTCAAGTATATCACACAGCCATTTTTGTGACCGGTGGATTGTTGATTATGCTATATTTTGATCCTTTTGTTTTTAAAGGATGAAGGCATCCCAACAAGAGGGAGACTTCAGAAAAGGTAGATTTTCACCATTGTAGTTTCTGAATGATCTAATTTCAGGCCCGATCAAATGATTGCCAAAGTTAGAAGGTAACTGATCTTTCTTTCGCTCTAGGGAGAGCTTTGCCCTGGTCAAGGGGGCGGCCCTTCTGCTGGAGGAGGATGAGAGGGAGGGGCCTGATGAGGAGAATTCACCCACTCACGGCGAGCCCCTGAAGCAGGAGGGCGGAGCTTCAGGCACACGACACAGACAGCTGCATGCCATGGTGACCCTGCTCAGACCAGAGGACACCATCAAACTGGTGAGGCGTCATATCTTCATGCGTGTCACAAGTCACATCGGTAAAAGTCCATTTAGAAGAGAGATTGAAGGTGTATAGTTTTTTCTCTCGCTTGCCTAGCTGTCTGTGGCTGCGTTTACATCCACTGAGAATTCAGCTCTTAACTCGGTTACTCAGATGTGACCTGGTTTGAAAACATTGTAACTCTGTTTGTTACAATAACCCGGTTAAGATCATACTTGGATTATGAGAAACCTGGTTACTCCATATTTCTGTGGCACGTAAAACATCTTACTCCTTCCACTTTAGGTTTTCAGCATCTGTGCAAAGCAGTATTGGCACAAAAAACATGTTGGCTCTTGCTATTACTATTTGTATTATTCTTTCCCCTATATTAGAATTAACTTACTGCTTATTCAGAGAGCGTAGTATCTTTTTCATACGTTTTTTTTTATGGCAGACTGTTCTGTGGCCGGGTTCCCTCAGGTGAACAGGAATATTCTGTTAAATGGTTTGTTTATGGCAACAAGGGTACTCAATCACTGGGTATTGAAATTCCATGTCAACATATTACTCTGCAGGTCTAAATATAGTCAGTGACTTTCCTCGTGAGCTTTTGCCGAGAAGGCCAAGTCAAAGTTCTACAGAGATACGTAACGTAAGTGGACTGTGTCTGTTCAGCCAGGTTCAGTCAGTGGTTTCAGCAAATAAGCAGTATTGTCACATTTTCACACTTCAGAGCAAATCCCAACATGATGTAGGATATGTATAGAGTGCCAAAGCCATGCCCTCTTCTGGGTTCGGCATACGCACCAAGGGATTCTTCCGCCATTCATTTTTCCACATTTCGTAAAATGCTTAAAAAGTTTAGTTATAGTTTTACTTGGTGAAGCCAAGCAATTCAGCTACAGTATATTTAGAATCAGGAGAGGCCATATAACGGTTTACTCGGACCAAAAACATATTATTATTATTATTATTTTTTGTCTGAAGAAGACGATCATTAGCTCGAAACCTCACATCGGGTTTGTTTCATGGGAGCTACAGTGTGCGGACCTTCTCTGTTGCTCGAATGACTTCCTCATCCTCTCATTTCCCCTCCTCTGCCTCTCTCTGGTCCTGCACAGGCTGTGCAGCTGGACTCAGTCAGCCCCGTCAGAGTCAGGTATCTGATTGTGGTCGCCACCCTCGGCAACAAACAGGAGAGCATCCTGCTAGGCATGGACTTCCCCAACTCCGACAGGTGTGTTTGTAATCAAGTTTCCGTAGTTTCCGTTATCCGGTAATTACTGTTTGTTTTTTGTTTTTACCAGGGAAAATCTGTTGAATCAAGTCTGACATGTTTAAATCTGTCCGGTCCTAATGTCCGGTGAAAATTACCAGTCGGGACAAAAGCTCTGCACAGGCCTGGGAATGAAGCCCAAGCCCAACCTGAGGCGAGCTCATGACATTCAGGCCCGACCCAAAACTAAGCCCAACTGTATTTGAAGCCCAAACCTGATCCGAAATCAATACATTTGATTTGGAATTAGAATACTGGAAGGGCACTCTGAGAACGCAAACCTCCACCAACGTCAATTGCTTGTTCGTGAGTCGGATCTGGAGCCGCTCCAAAATCGAATGGGTTCCTCCACGGAAACTCTATGTGTGACTATTTGCTGATTAAATTTGACAACATCTGATCAATTGGACTTCAACCCTCCTCTTGTGTCTGTCTCCGTCTCTTTCCTCTCTTGTTTGCAGTGATCAGTGCACCATCGGCCTGGTTCTGCCGATATGGAGCGACACACAGGTCTACCTGGACGGAGATGGGTAAGAGAGCGAAGAAGGGAGTGAGGAATGAATTGAAAGTGTATTAAGGCGCAACTGAGGACTTTGTGAATTTGCAGCACAGATGCTGCTGGCTGAGCCTGTTGTCTGGGAGCCCGGCCAGAGATCATACAGTATGAATGAGTAATGTCTCTGTTTATGGAGCTGAATCATGCCCCAGGAATGACCTCTGTTCCTATCACTCAGTCGGCCCTTATGTCAACGTGTAGAGATCATGTGTTTTTTTTGCAATGCCACTACTTTCTAATGACCGTATAGCTGACTTCATTCTGTCTCAGGGTGTTACGGTTAGTACGATTTTATGGCTGCTTGACTGAAAGTTTTGGGTCTGTTTTTAGCTTGTGGCTAGTCACTGTTTTTGGGTCCGTTTAGTGTCTGAACACCTTCAGCTTTCGATGCTTGACATGTAAAGAGGGAGGGAGGGAGGGAGGGAGGGAGGGAGGGAGGGGGGGGATGTGGAGAAGAACTGTGAGTAAGCTGGTCTAAGAACAGTATGGGAGTAATGATGTGGCTGCTGTGCTTTTAGCAGCTAATCTTCTGTCACATGCTGAGCCTGGCTGCTACCAGAGTCTTTGATCAGTAACAGGCAGCCATGTGGCAGCAACATGCACACCATCAGCAGGCTGGTGCTCCACCTCCTCCAACTGTGCTCGTCTCATTTTCTGTCATGTCTTTATGTCGATCTCATTTGCTCTTCCTTCTCACATTTCCCCCTGCGAATGACTTTACACCCACTGTCCCTTACTTCCACTGTGTCATCTAGTTTGTTCTTTTTCTGTCTACGTCTTAGTTCTTGCATGCTTCTCGTCCATATTACTTCCTCATTTTTCTGTGACCTTCCTCTGATTTGAATTAGTCCACCTGTTCTTTCTGTCTTCTCTCCGCAGTGGTTTTAGTGTGACCTCAGCAGAAGAGACCAGAATTTTCAAACCCGTTTCTATGCAGACTATGTGGTGAGTGAGTCCAATACTTGACACGCAGGTGTTAACATATGCACGACAGACAGACAGACAGACAGACACACATCACATAACATATCCAATCATTTCTGTGCCATCTCAACATTGTCCACCAGGAAAATCAAATAGCCCCATCCTTTCGGTAAGATCTTTTAGAGATTGTATCTGACAGCATCCCTATTCAGGACATGTATCTAAAATCAACAATGTCCTAATGAAATTAAGAGCATCACTTCCCAAAGTCCCTCAACGACAACTCCAGATCTTCCCTTCCCTCTATATCCGCAGGTTGCAGCTCTGTCCTCCCTGCATCCTTCACCTCATACAGAGATTTGTAGCATCCTCAGCCGTACACGATGACATCGTCCTTTCTCCCCCTCAGGTCAGTGCTGCAGGCGTTGCATGGCTGCTGCGAGCGGGCGGTCCAGGGAGCGGTGATCCCGGGCTGCGGCCTGGACTGGGCCCAGCACTACCACCGACACGTCGAGTCGGACCGCTTCTGCATCAACGAGTGGGGGGCCATGGACGACCTGGAGTCTGTGCGGCGGGACAGCAACGGACAGAGGTACGTGTGTGTGTGTGTGTGTGTGTGTTTGTTAGTTAGGGTTAGGGTATGCATGTTTCATTTACATTCATTTGCTTGTATTAGAATGTCATCTTCTCTTGGACGTGCAGCTCGGCGGACGATAGAGTTTCTAAAGAGATGCTGATCAAAGAGCACCTGAGAGACATCATGAGGACTGAAGACCTCGAGAGCCTCACGTCTAAAATGGTGAGAGACAGAGGCAGATAGAGGAAGTAGGGTTTGACAAAAGAAAGACAACCAAGGACAGAAGAGCCACCTGTAAAGGAGGGCCGAGGAAATTATTGGGTCAAGAAAATGAGAAAGAAATTGTTGAAAGCGTGTCTGGATGAGAATATGTGCTAACTGCTCACTCCTTTGCTGCTGTACTGCAGGTGCGCGCTGCCCTGGAGGAAAAGATAGGTTTTGACATGAGGCCCTACAAGGAGTACATCGACAATGAGATGATGGTCACCATGGCTCAGATGGACAAACCCTCCAAGATATTTGACTACCTTCTCCTGGTGAGTGACCCTGCAGCTGTAAGGGAAGAACGTTTCCACACTAAGGCCTTGCTTGTACTTGTACTACTCAGCAAAGTGAAGGAAGTGTGCTGTTCCCAAGATGTGGTCATGTGACCGTGACTTCCCCTTTGTGAAAGTTCTGTGTTTACAGCGATAGGGAAGATGGGGCTGCGCGCGCTTTCCTTTTCTACTGCTTCTGCCTGAGTGTCTCTCTCTCTCTCTGGTTTCAGGGCTCCGAGTGGAATGCAGCCAACTTCGAAGAGCTGCAGAAAAACAAGTCAGTCTTTTCACCTGCACAGTTTTGTACGGTTCACTGTGTTTTTATTGATGCCCACCTCTGTTGTCCATTGTATTGTGTTAATGGGAAACAATGAGATTATGTATGGCCGACATGTTTTGGTTAGAAACTGTTGTGGCTGTACATTTTCCAGTGTGGGCTACATCCTGAATGTGACAAGGGAGATCGACAACTTCTTCCCCGAGTCCTTCACCTACACGAACATCCGAGTGTACGATGTGGACGCTACCGACCTGCTGCAACACTGGACAGACACATACAGCTTCATCAACACTGCCCGGTAGTCCTTTTTACTTATGTCTCCATCCATCCAAGGTGACAGAGTGCATTTGCTCTTTGGCAGTGACAGATGGTTTTGCAGTTTTGAGCAGTCTGTGTCTTCTGGTATGTTTCAGTTGAAGTTTTAGCCATGTGTATGATGACTACAAACTTTAAATATGATTTAAATCGTGGATCAAATACTGCCCCTGAGAGCTGTGTTTTCCAGTTGCATTCACACTCTACTTCCAAACCAATAATGCCTGCCCGTGTCTTGGCATACGAAATCCCTAAACCCTTTGAATGAATATGTGTTGATGTGTTGGTTCCACAGGAAGAGCGGGCAGGCGGTGCTGGTGCACTGTAAGATGGGCGTGTCTCGCTCGGCGTCCACGGTGATCGCCTACATCATGAAGCAGCAGCACTTGGCGCTGGACGACGCCCTGGCCCACGTCCGGGAGTGCCGGCCCATCGTCAAGCCCAACGACGGCTTCATGAAGCAGCTCCACACCTACAGCGGCATCCTCAACGCAAGGTCAGGCACAGGGTTAGGCCTTCATGTGATGTGTGTGTGTGTGTGTGTGTGCGCGCAGTCATGTGAGGACTCTGTTGTATGTTCATTCTTCATTCCAGTCAGCAGCGCCACAGCGCCCTCTGGAGGCGCAAGTCGAGAGACCAAAGGAAGATGCCACTAGAGCAGGACGGGATGCCACTAGAGCAGGACGGGAAGGAGGAAGGAGAGATTGAAGAAGAGGAGGAGGAGCATAATGTTGACAAGGGACTTGAAGATTATGTAGAGAGTGAGGAGAGTGACGAGGAGAGTGAGAGTGACGACGATGCCGTGGGAGACAAGGAGGTAAAATGACTATTCCAGAAACAATGAGAAAATTATTGTGTTTACATTTCTTTTTCATTGACCTGTTTTCCCCCATCAATTCCAACTCCCCAACCCCAATCTTTCCATATATATGCACACACATAAACCAAGGTATTTGAGGAACCCGCCTCCCAGTCCGAAACCAACCAGGAAGTGCCACCGTCAGGACCAACAGCTAGCAATCCCACCATCACTGTACAGGCACCTGACAAGGTGAGTGAATTCACGACACTGATCTGGAGCTGTTTGTCTTCATGCTTGACTCTCTGTTTTCCCCTCAGCGCTGGGCCAGTTGGCCCCGCCAGGAGCAGGGGATTGCAAAGGCAGGACACTCAGTCATGGACGTTTAGTGGGAATAGGGGCCATAGCGGGATAGGAAGGTCATAGTAAGTGAAGTTATCCTTTATTTATCCCCATGGGGAAATTCATCCTCTGCATTTGACCCATCCTCTACTAGGAACCTTCCTAGAACTAGGAGCAGTGGGCAGCCGCAGTGCAGCACCCGGGGACCAACTCCAGTTCTTTTGCCATTGCCTTGGTCAGTGGCACTGACAGGAGTATTAACCCTAACATACATGTCTTTAATGGTGGGAGGAAACCGGAGCACCCGGAGAAAACCCACACAAACACAGGGAGAACATGCAAACTCCACACAGAAAGGACCTGGGACGGACCGGGGTTCGAACCCGGGACCTCCTTGCTGTGAGGCAAGTGTGAACAGTGCTAACCACTGAGCCACCGTGCCATAGAGAGTCTGGATTTGAGGGATGGCTAGTGGCTAGAAGGATGTGGGTCTTGGGGGCATGGTGCCATATAAGCTGAATGGCCACACACCACTGAGCTTAAAGGTTTGCACTTGTAGCTAACTTGTTTTTCCTTCTCTCTCATCCCTAGGCGTCTGTTAATCGCAGTGGCAGGATGAACCTCTTCTCTCTCATGCAGTCCATTTGTGAGCAGGATGACGAGGAGAAGAACGCACGCGAACAGGTAAATGAGGGGAGTGCAGGGAGGGAGCTGCAAGGGGAACAAATCAATGAAAAGCACACATTGCCTAATGTTTTCCTCTTGACGAGATGTGCTTGCAAAGAAGACACTTTTCAAAGTGTCAAAATAGACTCTGTCAAGGCCCAGGGCTATCAATACATGGTGGACACGGACAGAGGACTTAATGAACGCCCACTGTATTTTCACTCTTTTGTTGTTGTTGGTGTTGTGATACTCTCCATATTTTTATGTATATCCTGCTTGAAATTGTATTTTATTGAAGTAAGTGCCCATTCACTAGGATGGTATCTAAACCTGCTTACTTTATAGTAGAATTTCCATGCAACTTTTATTTCATCTTGTGCTTCTTCTTTTTTCCTAAATCCTAGCAGTTTTTTTTTTTACAAAGACAATGGGACTCGAGGCATATGAAGCATGCTAAACCCCGAACACACTGGAAGCATCTGACACTCGCGCTTTGAAGTCCACCTGTTGTTTTTAAATGGCCAGACAAGCACTTACTTAGCGTTATGAGGTGTGTCAAACCGCCTTGATGCCCGTACTCCTAAAATTATTTTGATTTTAGACCATCAAATGAGGACCCAGCAGCGACCAAAGCACACTCTATACGTGTATGTCCCTCTCTGTGAAGCCACTCTCATCCCCGCCTGTCTCACACTCTCATATGCTCCCCAAACATCTCACGGCAGTTTAAATTATAGAAAGCATGTAAAATATAACGCTACCTAGTATCTACCCTAGAGCAAGACTGTCTGAACAGAGTGAAAATGTTCTTCTAAACACATAGGCTAGCAAAATATAGCCTCTTCCTGCATGTCATGATGAGGTTAAATTGGCGAAAGTTTGGACAGACTGGAGTGCTTAATTTTCTCCTGTAGTACTGCCTTATTTCCCTCCCTTCTGGCTGTGCAGGACAGACAGGTAGGACGATTCCAACAGCCTCTGACTGACGGGCTCAAAACTACGGGATAACAACTTTTTATTCATCAGTCATTGAAATTTGCATCTGCAAAAATATCTTAATTGAAATATAAGTATGAGATATAAGTACGAGCCAGAAGCCAAGTCAACTCGGGATCATAGGAAAATTAATGGGGGTACCTGTAAAGCATACAAACTTGTGCCTGCCTACATATACTGTAAATAGTGACCTTTTCCCAAAATACTGCTGGTTCTGTACTGTTGGTATTTAGTATCTGATGCCTGCAGTAGTGCGCTATAGGAGCATCAATTGACCCGCGTCAATTAACACTTTCAGTGTGTTCAGGGGTTTTAAGGGATTACGGTACTTTGTTTTATTAGCTCTAAAATTCATATGAGGCACCCATTGCCCATAAACAGATTAAAAACAAATATTCTGTAATTGGACTTGGTTATGTTGGAGTTACTATATGCCTATTTAGTACTCCCTGACACAGTCCCAGTGTATTTAACTTGATAACACTATAATCTACTCTACTTTTGTATCGTTGTAGTTGCCTGGCAGTCCGAGGAGGTCTCCGCGGCAGCGGAGGCGCAGCCAGGGGCGAAGGGGTCTGATTCACCAGAGAGCCTGTGTGGATGTGTCGCCCGACCCACACAGTCAAGCAGCGGCCGGGCTGAGCAAACCTTAGAGTGACGAAAGAGATGGAAGACAATGCAGGGACAGTGGGTGGCAGGAGGAGATGAGCGGAGGCCTGTGGAGGAGGGGAGAAATGGATGGTGAGGAAAATAAATGATATATTTGTGAGTGTTTTCTGCAACTGCTCAAAATTATGAATATGGTTGTCACATGCCAAGATATTTATGGGAATTTCAACTTGACAACACAAACATTATAAATGGCCTCTAGTTTATTTCCAGTTCCAGTGTTTGCTAATACAATAACTGACAGGAAATAAGCTAGATTTCAAACGGTTCCCTAGCAACAGAATTCCAATGAAACAGTCTATATAGCAATACTCTATTGCTTGCCTTTGCATTCTATTTGATTAGTTAAGGATGATGCAAGTGTTAAAGTGTTCATTGCAGGTCTTGTATTGCACAGCTCTATTCGTAACTGTTAGGCTTGATGGTTCACTGTTGATAAAAGGATTTTGTACTGTTGCAGTATTGCGATACCAGATCAGTGAAGTGACTGTTGCAAGCATATCTGGTGGTTATTATCCATGTACATTTGTATTTATAGTTTATTCTGCCGTTTATCCCACCACATAAAGATGTACAGGTCTCTCCCTCCATTCAGCGTCTTCTCTCTCTAGACCTCCTTTTCCCCTCGTACCATCCCTCTCTCCACTCTCATATCACCACTCCATAGTTGACCAAATCTATGCAATTACTGTTGCAGTGTATTTTTCTCTTCTCTGTGAATGCAAGCTGTATGCTGCCAGTCTGGGTTAAGTTTTAGATTAGTATTTCATATTCTTATCAAGTCTTATCTCACAAGACTTAAATTATTTACAAATGGGAGATTTTTGTTTTTGTTTTAAACCATGATGGCTGTATCTAAGCTGTGCATTATGGACCAAGTTGGGGCCAGTTCTATGGCACAAGCCTGTATGCCAAACAATGTTTTTATTTTATGTAACCTTTATTTGACCAGGTAGCCACTTCAGATCAATGATCTCTTTTTCGAGCAAGACCAGGTCAGGTGTAATGTATTTCAATGTGCCAACAAATATTTAAAATTGAAAACAACAGAAAATATACAAGCGTTTTTCAGATCAGTACATCAAGAACCAATGTATTTTATTTGTAATGTCACACATACTAGCTGTCTTGGCTACACATGAAACCTATCCTTGCTATATGAGTGCCTTCAACCTGATACTACGACCCATGTATTTATAAAGTGTATTCACTATGAGGTGACGGCTGCAGTATGTATCTTGGAACGTTTCTCACGTGTTTGGGCTGCAGTATAAACTTACTTTGAGTTATGCATGTATGAGAACGTTTTCTTTTCTTTTACACAATAGCTGATGAACCGAGTGCATGTTCATGTCTGTTTGTATACCTACCTGTGAACGAGTGATCAGGATTGTCCCATGTACCGTATTTATATTGGTAGTGGATCCAAGTAAATTATTCAATGCTTCCAGATTTTTGGACATTTGATTCTGATGTGGATCACTGTTTTTCATGCTGGCATTCCTATTTATCCAGTTCATCCTGGCTAAAGCTAACGTCACTTCACTGGGTTCCATCTATGGCATTCTCACCGTTTAGAAAACACATCACGCACTTTATAAGTTGTCATCGCACATGACTTCCACCGCCTGAGCCAACGTAATGACATGCTGTACTATGATCAAATTGATAAATGATTATTTTATTCCTTTTAAATCTTTATTTCCATGCATCCATGTGTTGGACACTCTACACTCTTGTTTACAGTGTGCACTGTATGAGTGAAAAATAAATAATTATCCTCAGACCAACTACTGCATTGTGTTTCTTTATTCAATAATACACCAGAGTAGAAATAATTATGTCCGTAAACCTCCAGAAGAGAAACAGCACAGGGACAAGCGGTCCTAACTTCCATCACATGCTCCTTTTGTTAGGATTATTTTAGAGCATTTTGCCTTGTAGGACAGTAGGCAGACAGGAAAGGTGGGGAGAGAGAGAGGGCATGACATGCGCCAAAGGACCACCGGTCGGATCCGAACCCGGGTCGGCCTTTGTGGTACGCGCTCTAACAGGTGAGCCACTGGGACGCCCCGCACAAGCTCCTTTTTTTGTTCTCTTCATACCGTCATGTAATAGTTGGCTCATCCTCCTAGCATCTCGTGAACTGAGCCGATGTATTGTCAGAGTTCAGAACAAGGCAATGAGTTGGGGCAATAATCTTTACTGAAACGGTTTACAAAATAAAATAGTGTGACAGACAAAAACAGCTCAATTCATTTATCAATGTATTTCCTTCTGGGTTCGCTGAGGGTGACTCCTCCTTCTTTCATGGCCTTCCTGAAACACTGAACCTGTAGACAAGGAAAACGGGAGAGAAAAACATGGCAGGTGCTGAAGATTCATTTGAATAGCCATAGTGAGTCATCAGATTACAAACAAGGAATTTGCCTTAGTGCAAAGTATGCAGCGCAGCGATCAAATCAAAGGCAGAGGATGGAGCAAAACAGAAAACTGTAGTAAAACTGTAAGATAGTGTCCGACTGTCCGTGGGATAATATCCATGTAAAATGTCTAGAAAAGGGCCTTTAAAGGGACATATAATGGGGGTAGGGTAGTGTCAGTGGGATAATGTCCATGGGGGGGACCCCAGCCCGTTAGTGGAAGGAAGAAAAACGGATGCACAAATTTGATGGTATAACTGTGAAATCAGCCTGTGTGTGTGTACTGTGTACTCACAGCGTCGGAGCGGTACGTCCAGGGAATGGCCCTGTACACCATTCTAGTGATGCCGGCCTGGAGGCATCGCTGTGCCAGCACCTCGCCCACCGCCTGACAGGCTGCCACGCAGCGTGTGGAGGCCAGTTCCTGCTTCACAGCCCACTCCTTGGTGGAGCAGGACAGCACGGGGACAGGAGAGCTGCTGGAGAACACCTCAGCGGTCACGTGGTGCTGGGTGCGGGAAAACATCAACCTGAGAAGACAGCAGAGACTGTCCATTAAAGAGATAGAGAAGAAGAGGGGGGGTATTCTACAAGGCCTCACGGTATGTGAAGCAGAAAGCCGTGCATGTTATGGCCAAAAACAAACACACCTATGGTAGAACTCTCTGTGGGGCCAGGTTGTCTTCCAGCCCCTTTCTTTCACTGCCAGCCCCATTTGCTCCAGGTTACGCGGGTTTCTGTTCACAAATGTCGGGTTCACCGCTTCGTTGTCATCTGTGCTGGGCTCCGGCTGGGAGGCTGCCTGGCTCAAACACCGAGCTGGGGACAAAGTCAGTCAGTATTGGCAGAAGGTTACATAAAGCAGTTTGGTATGACACAACTTAGCTGAGCGAGCACCAATAATGAGATGGTCTGCTATTATGAGCAAAACCCCGAGAGACACTCATATATTGGGTAAAACTAAATACACACAGCCTACACTGCTGCTGCATGATACAATTTCTTACGTATTAATGTTACGCTGTTAACAGAATATTCGTTTCAAAAGCTTAAACATGCGTGGTGGTGTACTGACTACTGACTAGTTAGATAAATCATTGTAGTTACCTGACTTCAAAGACTGGTTTGCAGCCACAATCTGAGGGCATCGTTGGATTTGACCTAAGAGCAGTCGCGCATTTCGACTAATTTCACCCCAAACCGCCATCTGCTCGGCTCTTACTGTTTCATAAATGAATTGAAAAGTTCAGTCAATTTGGTACAATCCTTTCAAGCGGTGTGGGTGTAAGGCATAAAGGGGGAAAATGTAATAACGTTAGAATTAATCGCTATGACAGATACAACGCCATCTTTGACATTCGGATAACATCCGTTTGAGATCGTGCGATTTAAAAAGGAGCACGGACAGGAACATACCCCAGCAGGTTAAAGGTTCCGCTTCGCAAATGTACATGTAGCATTTCATTGTAAGTAGGCTACTCAACACAGAATTTACACTTGCTACAAAACCACGCCTTAATTTTTATCACACAAATGTCCTTCATTTCTCATTAACTAAACATTAATTAATAATAATAATAATGTCTGCATGCCTTTTGTGCATGGTTTACATGGTTATTGAGAAGTTCATGCTGCCCTGAATGTTATATTAAATTAGAAAGTAAGCAATCAAATATTAAAGGGTTTTTAAGGTGCTTTTGATTGGGTCTCCTCCCTCTCTAACTCCCAACTGATTTAATGGATTTTGCATGAATTGAGTTAAATGTAAGGTTATTTCAATAGACTGCTTGTTTATAGAGTAATGTGACTAATGTGCAAAGGTAGCATATTCAATGCATTAAATTCCATACAATTAGACACAAGATGAAATAAGAAAATCAATTTTAATTTAATTTAAATCCAGAATTGATCACTTTGACAGTGCAAACTACCAAAAAGACCAGACGTAAGCCCTGTTGGTGCAACAGGCGTAAATCCACTCTAAAGACTCTTAAGTAAGACCGACGTAGGAGTTACGACCAGGCATAGTTAAGACCAGTTGGTGCAACTGGCCCCTGTTGTTTGTGCCGGGAAGACATGCGAATGAGGGACACCAATAATCATCGCAGTACATTTTGGCTTATGGAAATGATTCAGATAATTCCCTGCTAGGATTACACTGTACTTCAAGTATAATGCACAAATTCAATAATCATACATTCCCTTAAACTGTAAAACAGACTCAGAATTATTGTGCTTCCCTTTTCATTTTTGTGTGTGTGTCTACAATCCAGGCTCGTACAATGATAAGCAAATGTCATTAGTAACTATTTCTCGAGTGACAGAAACATACATCATAAAAGACAATGGGATGGGACAAAAGAATTATACAAAAGTGGGGATACAAAAGTATATTTTTCATTGGCCAGGGATATTACCCTTTTGACTGAAATGCAAAAATAACAGTCCATCAGTCGAGAACAGTGCAAGTGAATTAAACAATTTCGTAACCTAGAGCATACAGAGAAACACAGACAGAAATAAGGGGAACAAAATCATTTTGTGGGGTGCTCAAAGTGCTCAGTAAGATACATAAATTAGCAAAACAATTTGGCAATCCCAACTAATTATCATTTGACCAGTCATATAGGAGCTGATGCATTGATCAGAGAGGAGAAGGAGAAGGGGCTCAGCTTGTAGCCCGTCCCACTGTAGAATTTATTCTGGAACTCCACCCTGAAAGAGAAGAACAACAATGTCAACACAATAAGTGAAAAATTAACAAGAGAATCCCTTTTCCCATATTCCTCCACCCCTCTCTCCATGTGTCCATCCACTATATTTTTCTATTATCCTCCATCTCTAACTACTCCATACAGTTCTCTCCAGGCGGCAGACTTTTAAGTTTAAAATTTTAAGTCACAATTACTACTACCATATCTAGTTTACCCCCTAGTTAGTCTGGGCACACTTTACACCACTTTTGGCCTTGGCAGCGTAAACCAAGGAAACAGGAAACAAGTGCGCCAAAAATCTTCTTTGTTGCCGTTAGCTTGAGGCAGTGAGGTTACGTTAGCTAGAGCCTGATAAAAAGAACAACAACACAAGTTGTATAGTAGCTGTATAGTAGTTGTATGTGAATCCACAATGTTTCTACAAGAACTCCATCTTTTATTGTGTTGTTTTATTTTCTTATTCTGTTTCCGCTGCTTGTTTCCTGTCTAGGGCGGGGTCTAGGCCGGAAACAGGCCGAGAGCCGAAATTCCTTGTGAACGGAGACCAGGCTCAACGGAGACCAGGCTCTTTCTCCCCGACACTAGTGAGAATAATATCAAGGAGTGGTGAAACCTGGACAATTGGCACAAACTAAAAAAGGAAGGTACTATTTAAGCAATCAATCTTTTGGGAATATCTCTCTGCTTTCTGTCCCCTTCCTCCCCCCTCCCGTCCGTCCTCACCAATGCAGACGGAGCGCGTGCAGGAAAGCTGACAGGCCCTCCATGACCAGCAGGATGGAAATGGTCAGCACGGCGAAGAAGAAGAAGACCGGGACGAGGACCGCGGCTCCCACGTAGCCCTGCCACCTCAGGGCGATACGCATCACCATCACCCACAACACCTCCGACAGCTCTGTGGGGAAACGGACAGTCACTGACAGGAACGCATCATGTGTGTATGAATAACTGACTGGAGCGGAGTGTTTTGGCATTATAGAGGAAGTTGGTCTGGGTATGGGCATCTCATAAGAGGATGTGTGTGTGTGTGTGTGTGTGTGTGTGTGTGTGTGTGTGTGTATCAAGGTTATTATAGTTAAGTAAAACTAAACTAAAACTAGGTGTGTAAAAGAACACACTTTAGTCAACTGAAACAAAAACAAAAACTAGAATTTAGTAAGAAAATAATTAAACTCACTGAAACAATATTGTGTACTTACAACCTAAACTAAACTACAAATAAAATACAGAAAATGTCTTTAGTTTTACTCTTGGTCAATTTGGTCCTCTGTCAATTTGGTCAAATCTGTCAACACAACAAGCATGAGGAGGCATTCGTGCATATGTTTGAGACTGGGATGCCTACATAACTATTGAGTCAATTGCCTCCACAAAGTGTTGTTTGTATTGTAATAGGCCTAGACTACCTATTCTGAACTTCTTAAATCTTGCCCTTAAAAAAACAACTAAAACTAATACTGAAACTAAAACTAAACATTTTTATGAAATTTTTTTAAATGAGAAAATGCACTCTATACACTAACTGAAACTAACCTGAATTGAAAACAAAAATTAAAAACGAAATAAAAACAAAAAGTATAATAACTCTGTAGTAGATACAGTATGCATGCCACTGACGTGCGTGTGCCAGGCTGAGAGCCCAGAGTCGGAGGTAAGAGGCGGTGTTGGAGATGCAGCCCAGGCAGTACTCTATGGTGTGGATGGCCTGATGCATGAAGGCATCTGCAGCATCAAACTCCTGCAGACAGGGGAGTTACCGTGGTTACAAAAGAATGATCGTATGCTCGATGTAGTGGAGAGGTTTAAAATGTTACACAAGCTTCTCTTTTCACCTCCTCTTCCTCTTCATCCGCTCCTCCCTCGACCTCCCCTTGGTGAGTGTTGATGGACCCGTCAGACACAATGGGACGTCTATCTTCCTCCTTAATGCGGTGGAGAATCAGAAATATGTCCGAAAATGCAGCCATTTGATAGAAAAGAGATGAAGTACATTCAGAGACAAATGCAACCTCACCACATGGCGTCTTCTCCTCTTGTGTGTGATGTATTGCCAGGTGGGCTTCCCTAGCAGCAGGACTGGAACCGCACACAGAGCCAGAACCACCAGGACCTTCTGCACTATCATCTACACATAAGAGTCGGGGAGAGCAGTTGTTATCTCACACATACAGTACTCACCCTTACAGGCAATGTACACCAGATGCGTTACGGCTGTGTTTCGCATCCGGCAAAACTGCTGGATCTGTTCCAGAGGCGGTGTACATTAGCCCTTAGGAGGCTGTCTTAAAGAAATGAACACACAACACACACACACACCTGTCCGCTGTAGAGGGGCGGGTTGTCGGCGTTGTCTGTGAAGAGGAACATGTCTATGAAGTGGATAAGTATACTGGGGGCTGTTCGGGACTGGGCGGGAGTGTAGGCAATCCATTTGAAGACCACCATGAAGACCAGGTAGCCAAACAGAGACACCATGAAAAACAGCTCAGGGATTAGCACGAAGAACACACTGCTCAGCTGGCCAAAGTTCCTGCAGAAAACAAGATGAGGACGAGGGAAAGCAGAGACGGAGAGCGAGGACGATAGGCAAGTTAACAAAATGTGAAAACAAACAAAAGAGGATTATAGAAAAAGGAATTATTGAATAGAAACTACAGTCATACTAGATACTGTATATGTAGACTGTCTTATATGTAGACTGACTTTGCCAGACCAATTCACAAATGCGAATGAGTCTGGAATCTCTCAGTTCAATTCCAAAATACCTCAACCAATCAGAGGAACGAAACGTGTAACCCTAACCCTATATGACTGGACGTGGTCCTCCAGAGTCTATCAGAACAGCACTCCTAGCTACGAGATGCTAGCAGCGGTTTGCTATACAGAAATAACAGACGTAGCATGCCGTGATTGACCAATCAGATGAGTATTAAACCAGGCTGTGTAATAAAGGGGTGTGGCGGTTTTCAGGCCAGATGGAAATGTGTCTGAGTGGGAGGGGCCAGACGCATCTGCAAGAGCAAATAAAACATGAGCTTGCATATGATCAGGTTCCCAGGCTAACTTGTGATTACTTACTTGTAGTTGAAAAAGGACAAGCAGACCCCAAAAGTCATGTGGACGATACCGATAATGACAGACATCTTCATCTTATAAGAGTTGAGGAAGGTCAGTTTGTTGTTGGACAGACCCCAAATCTGACAGGGACACACAAAAGGATAGAATGAGTATGGATGGAGTGACTAAAGAGACGAGAGGACGGAAGAAAATGAAGAGCCCGGGATCTAGACGGGACGTACCGGGTCGATGCCGAACGGGTAGGGGCCGGTGAACACGCCAGGCTCAACGGGGTCCATGGCCAAGAATGGGGTGGTTGCCAGGACTGATGCACTGAAAGGGGGTAACACACGGGTATGTAAGACGGGACTTGAGTGAATGGAGAGAATAAACACACAAATCATTTGAAGTTGTGTGTGAAATGTCCTCACTTCCATGTGTTGGCCTCAAACATGGGGCCAACATTCCACCCTGAGCTGAAGGGACTGAGGCCCCTGCTGAAGCACTCGTTGTAGATGGCGCCCGTGTAAACAGAGAAGAGTCCCATCAGCAAAATCAGATAACGACCACCAAACATCATCCTCCAGATCTGAACCAGAGAGAGAGAGAGAGAGAGAGAGAGAGAGAGAGAGAGAGAGAGAGAGAGAGAGAGAGAGAGAGAGAGAGAGACAGAAAGAGAGAGGTGAATTCCATATTCAATGTGCATGGATAAAGATTTGCATCAGCCTAAAACATCTGAACAATTTTGTTTTGATCGAAACAATACTCAAAATTGATTTATGTAAGACAATACTGACAAAACTGCGATATGTGTGAGATTGAGAATATCGTAACAAAATCAACTTAGTTCTTCTGTGACACGACCCCATAAGTACACTGCATGGGATGATTACATGCAACATTCCTCAAAATAAAAAGTGATTAAGGTAGCAATTGCTCAGCCTGAGTCTTATCCTCGTGTGTGTGTGTGTGTGTGTGTGTGTGCTTTCCATGTGACTGTCAAATCAAATTACCTCATTGTCGTTATTCCTCAATTTGGGGTCCTTCTCTTCCAGTACCATCCAGAGGGCAGCCAGGGCCATCAGTAAGCCATGTCCCACATCTCCAAACATCACCGCAAACAGGAAGGGGAAGGTAATTATCGTGTACACCGCTACAGACACGGAAGGGCAGAGAGAAGAGACTGGTGTTAACCAAAACACAAACATATAAGAACCTGAGCATTCCCTGACACATTATTTTGTGCACCGTTCAAATTTTTTATCCAAGACATCAATGAGGATAAATCTGTGTGTTTCGTGATGTACCTGGGTTGACTTCACGGTAGCTAGCCACCCCGTAGGCGTCCACGATGTTCTGGAAGCCGGCTGTGAAGGAGTTGATGGGGAACAGGGTGGGCGGAGGAGTGGAGCAGGGCAGGCGGTTGTAGAAGGAGTCCACCCCACTACCGCTCTTCCTCTGGGGATGGAGGGAGGGAGGGAGGAGGGTTCGATAAACATGGAGAGAAACGGAACAGGAGCTTAGGCTCAGAAACCTTCACAAACCACAGTATTAAACATCAAGATCTAACTTGAGGTGGTAACAATGCCGGCATCTTTGGCGTTTTGAAGACAGGACAAACCAGCTGTAAAGAATTTAATTCAATTCAATTCAATTCAATTTAATTTAATTTAATTTTAAATATATATATACTTCTTAGTAGATGGCAGTAATATGCCAAAATGGGTAATGGAGCCTTAAGCAAAGTTCTACTACATATTCACATATGTAGTAGAACTTTGAATTGACAAATATCAGCATCTGGTTTGACATGACATTCTCTCCACCATAAAGAGAGAAGGGAAGAAATTTGTGTTGATATCTGCCTGTCTGTCTTTCTCCAGTTATTCCTTCTGCATTTATCATTTTAATCATATTGTTTTAATCGTTTCTCATTCACAACTCCTCCTGTTGTTCTATCTTTGCTTTTCTCCCCTCACTCACCCCTCCCTCTCTCAGAGCGCTCTGCAGTTCGGGCAGCTTGGAGACAGGACACCAGGCCTCGGCGATCAGGCATTTGTCGGTGACGGAGGGGCTGCAGAGGTTCAGCACCATCTGGACCGCCTTGCACTTCTGAACGCGCACCTTCCACTGGGGCAGCACAGCCACCGCCCGCATCAGCAGCTGCTGCAGGAAGGTCTCGGTCTGGGACATCACCTGAAGTGGATTGAGGTGAGCAGTAGTTTAGTTTAGAGTAGTTCTTTGGAGAAAACTACAAATCAACCCATTCCCATCTCAACTAATTCCAGTGTCTTCTAGTGTGATGAGGCTGTGAGGAAAATGCTGCATTAATAAGTGCCGTCATTGTGCTTTTATACACAGGCGTTACACTTACCGATTTGATATCCTCAATCCTGCCTTGGAGTCCCTGCAGAATCTCCTCTCTCTCTGCAGTGCTCTCGGGATACGCAAATGTCTGTGTGCGGAAGCTGTGTTTGAGAAATAAAAGGTTATTTAACAGGTTGAGCGCAGCACTACGGAAACTTGCAATGCCAAATATGAAACTGGTGGACAGGTTTACCCACCAATCACATATCTTCTTGACTTTCTGTCCAATCTGTTCTCCCCAATAGGAAATAAGAAAGACCGTCCATTGCACCA
Organism: Poromitra crassiceps; assembly: GCF_964638095.1. Lineage (NCBI taxonomy): Eukaryota > Metazoa > Chordata > Actinopteri > Beryciformes > Melamphaidae > Poromitra > Poromitra crassiceps. The sequence goes on from NC_139634.1 coordinate 16,400,232, forward strand.
TCTCCCCCTGTGAATGAACAGCACGCATCGATGAAATGACCATAAATCGCATTAGATAATGTGAGAAATCAGCAGGCTCTATTGCTTTAACTGAACAGATCTCGATTTCAGTAGCGGCTAGTGCATTTTTGTCCAGGGAGGGCTATACCAAATATAGGCCTGGACAATGGGGTTCAAATCAATATGATAAATAATCATAAGGATTATTCTCAATATCAATAGCATATGTTTCACGTATGCAAAATCAGTGTTCATCTTATTGAACTGAATGGTGATGTCAAACAAACCTTACATTTTCAAATAATATTCCTGCCATACCTCATTTGATCAGTTTTTAAGTAACATTTGCTTGTCATCATCAATTTAGACAGCAGAAATGTCACTATTAAAATAACTTCATATCTTCACGATGATTCTACGGAAAGACAACAAACAATAATAGGCTATTGAATTATCATCCACTCCAGCCCTAAATCAAGCAAGTAGTAGTTGAAAAGCACATGGCATAAACACTTTGGAAGAAGGACTTCCCACAGCATGTGAATGAGTTACATTACATTACCTATGAGGAAAGCACGTTCGTGCATGCAAATAGACTAGAGAGTCCGTCAAGAATGCATTGCCGTCGCTCTACCTGGCCCCACCTCCACCTGGTCGCTAGATACCAGTGCCCCGAATCCCTTTGTTTTGAGAGCGAACAGCGCATGTGCAATTTACACAGATCCTGGCTAGCACTGATGGAAGCCGGAAGTCCCCGAACGGCGTTCCGTGGCAGAAAGTAGTTGACCCAAAACAGTACACATGTAGATCATTATGAATCTACATATGAATTGCAGATTATATACTCACTATCTAATATTCACCTCGCTCATAAATATATATATATATATATATATATTATATACGTTTTATTTTCCCCTCCATGTGGGCAGGTGGGGCGGCGCCCTGGCGCCCTCTAGTGGCCGGCCGCCACTGCTCGATTTCTATCTCTCGATCACGATCCTCTCTTTCCGTCTCCCCACTTCTCACCGTGTCTGGGTGCTCGAGCCGCTGCTCCATTTCCCGAAAATCCACTATGATGTAACCACGACACGCCCGCCACAGCAAGCGCTCAAACGACGGGACTTTCCAAGGATGGACCACTCCTGCTACAAAACTGTACAAGAGCAGATGTGGTGAGACATGCATAAAAAAAAGACAATAATAACTATTCTATAGATTGGATTGTAAAAATATAGAAATTAGGGCTACCTGAGGTGGACATCTTGCCGATTATCAAACAGGCCTTGGCTCTCCAGTACAGGTGGTGGTGCCTGTGAGAGGAATTCAAAAAAAGACATTTTTGGTATATTTGGTATTTCTAATCTGTGACCCAGTAAGTAAAATGGATGAAATAATGAGTAATAAGACAGGCGTGAGTGTTGGGGAATGATCAGCACCTGTGAGGCAGTGAGACAGTGTGTTTGGCTCAGGATTCCTTGGTACTGGCAGAGCTGGGTCTGCTGGGCCCGAAGGCTGTCTCTGTTCCTGGACACCTGGAGGGAGGGACACACACACACACACACACACACACACACACACACACACACACACACACACACACACACACACACACACACACACACACACACACACACACACACACACACACACACACACACACACACACACACACACACACACACACACACACACACACACACACACACACACACACACACACACACACACACACACACACACACACACACACACACACGTAAGGTAAACTTCTTGATAGCACACTGATAAGTTCAGGTGTGGAACTCTGTACAAGCCTGCAAAGGCTTCGTTCCCACCTTGCACAGATTTGTACCTAAATTTGTGCTAAACAAATAAACTAAAACTAAACTAAATAAGAGGACAGATCATCTTTGGTTTATCAACACAGCTTTGATTTGAGAGCCCACCTCTCTGAGCTCTCTGGCCAGCCTCTCGCTCTCTTCTTCTATGGTGATCAGCTCACGGGGCTGAGGGGCCGAAGGCGTCGGGCAAGGAGGAGAGAGGGGGCCGTGCAAGGGCGGCGACAGGGAGCGATTGATCTCCTGCTCCAGGAAGGCTGACGGAGAGACAGAGAGAAGATCAGAGAGGGGGGGGAGACAGCGAAAACAAGATGGATAAAGATAGATGGGGAACAACGGGTCAAATATTTTGATTTGAGATGCTTACTGAAAGTCTTCTCCAGCTCCTCGCATCGTCTCACCTCCCCAACAAATTTCCTCTGGAAGGCGTTCACATTGGGATTCAACTGATTCAACAGAGCAGAGGGGGGAAGAGAAGAGGGCAGAAGGATTAGTCATACACGTCTGATCTAAATGTAAGCCTACACAAACGTTTTCAAAGTGTTGCAGTGATTAAAAGCAACCATCAGTTCACCATTTCAGCAAGGCTGAACCGAGAGTTTGGCTAAGTAGCCTAACTGCAGTGACTCACATCCCTGAACTCCACCAGGCCCAGCTCCCCCAGTTCACTGACACAATTGTAGGCCGAGCCGGACTGAAGGAAGAGCTGCACCAGGCACACCTCCTCACTGCGGAACATGGAACCCATCGCTGCCTACAAAACAGGAAGGAAACAATCCATCAAGGTCGGATTAACATTTTCCTCTGATAACACGTTTAGAGGATGACGAGGCAAACCACAGTGGAATGAGGAAGAGGGAAGAGAGGTAAACTGTAAAAATTACAAGTTCATATTCATGGCCATGATATCAGGATGTAGAATCGCATTAAGACATTGGAAGTCACCTACTCCTATTACATTCGAGGAATGGATGGAACTAATGTGCCGCACAGCATCATATGAAAGGGTAACTTATAAAGTTATGGGAAGAGAAGATGTCTTCATTGAGGTGTGGGGTCACTTTTTGAAGCTAACTGAAAGGTCTGAAGACTAAATGAGGTTCTACCCTTCTGATAACATAACACAGGTACTGTGAGATATAAGATCTGATCCTGTCCTTCAGGCTAGAGCGAGGTGCTCGGCGCAGGCGAATGACGTGCAGCACACAGGCCCTCTTGAGGCGTCCTTGAGGCATCCCGGGAGGGTCTGGTGAGATGAAGGAGGAGCGCGGCCGGGAGTTACCCACAGGGCCTAGACCCTCCATGCACCGAAGGTCCAATACTGCGGTGTAGCACTAGCTCTATTGCAGCGGATTGGGCGTGTTCAACCCTTCCGCGGGCAACGTTGCAGACAGAGTAGGAAGGCTGATCCGTGAGCGGCTGCTTCTGGGACGCGAGTCGAGGTCTTAATTGGCCTCGGCTGGGTCTACTGGGCGAGGGTGTATGATGTTGAGAGACCCGAAACACCTTACGACCCCAGATAACATCACTGATGATGCGTCCTAGCGCATGCTGTAGTATGTATTTTAAAACATGATCACGTGGTATATATATATATATATTTTTTTTTTCTATTAACATTTTTGTTTGTTGTAATTTATTTTCCTTTTTTTTCTGTTTACTGTTCTGTCCTTGTGTTGTTTTTATATAATGTAAAAAACTATGTAAATCTGTGCGATGGTGGATGGGTCATACCCTATTTATTATACAGTCTATGGTCATACCATAAGAACTGAATTCTCTATGTCAAGTGATTTAAGCAAAAACATCAATAAAAAAACAAAAACAAAACAAGTTCATATTCATAACGTGTTTATTTTCAGTGAGGACAGAGAAGGCCAAAAAAAAGCTTAGTGCAGCAGCTGCTGTAGCTGGTGGAAACAGAAAGGGGAAGCATGAAGTTCTTTCTTCTCCTCCTGACTAATAAGGTGATCAGTGGGATTTCCATTCTTGCACACTAATGCACAGGCACGCCTCTGCCAATATTAATAGCTCACATTTAGTTCCCTAGAGTGTGTTCAGTAAAATATTACTACAATACACTTCAAACCAGGGCTAGACGTGGGAATATATATTTTATTTCAGTTATGTAACTTATTTAAAACAGAAATAATGTTTCATGTTTGTTAATTTGAGTATATATTTTAACTAAAACTGTCGGCTGTGTTTTTTATGTGTTTTTTATATGTGCATTGCTTTGCTGCTTGTTTTTTCGATTATTTTTTTGTAAAGCACCTTGAATTGCCTTGTGTATGAAAGGTGCTATATAAATAAAATTTGACTTGACTTGACTTGACTTATATTAAACATTATGTTTTGTTAAATCCAAAATGAAGGTTGAGTACTGGACAGAACATTCAATAAAGAAAAGACCTGTAGGCCTACCTACAAACAATTCAACAATACACACTGTAAATCTAAACTTAAATGAAATGGCACTTTGCAACAATTGCAAGTAATTAAACTGTTCTAGCGTTATTTCTAACCATCCCTCCCTCTACATTATGTATCTTATCTATATAATCTTGGAGCAAATAAACAAATAGATAAATAAACAAACAAATAAATAAATAAACTAGCTGTAATTTCATAAGAAAGGTGAGCAGTTTTCTTCTCAAATGACCCACACTGTTTCACAGCTATGGGGATTGTTCATAAGCATATGATCCTATCATCCTACTAATTTTTTAAGCACATCAGTCAACAGCACTGCGGCAGTGTCTCATTTTCTAGCACATGCCCAGTTAGACTGTGTCAGTGTTAGTGCTAACCTAGCTACATTTAGTCAATTCCCAACATTATTTCAAATCCCCTGCTGCATTATGACAACAGCCATAAGAGGTCAACAATAACACTTCAACAGCAACGTATTTGACTGTTGTTTTTACAGTATATGGGCTGAAAACAGGCCACTTTGTTTACCAAATATAGCTAAATACTGGATCAATTCACCTGGCTGCTTCAGTCCAGGAAACACGTACCTGTTTTCTTTCAGCCTGTCCTGTCCCACACTGACGGACAGACCGGTACCGGCTGGAGAAGCACTTTAACGGCGTCAAACTTCAGCTGTTTATGAGAAGTTATTGGTCGCGGTGTGTACTGTCTCGTACTTCCCGTTTGTCTGCGTAGGTCACGTTACTTCACTCTCACGTGACAGTTGACTGTTGTTCCTCTTTTGGCCACGAGAGGCCGTGCTTTGTATGATTAAACGGCGGAACAACATGGAACGACACAAAATGGAATGAACAGTATTTGAGGTTAGCTATGGATTTTTAGGAAGTTTAGATGCCCAATATTGTAGGTTAAATGTACACAAACCAGTGTTACGAGTAGTTATGTTCAATTAAGTGCAAAAGCATTTTTGCAGTACTGTACTTTGGAATGCAGCCCAACTATAAGAACTTTTCAATAATTCACTTTTGGCCATGTAGTAATTCTAATAGAGAATTTAAAAAATACACATTTCTATAAGGTTCCCTTCTTTGGCTCCTTAAATTACCTCGTTCCCCTAGTAAAATAACCCCAGGTCTAAGAATGCGCATGCCTGAGCTGAGCCACTAAATCAGGGGTGGGCAACTATTTTTCATGGGGGGCCACATGAGAAACCCAGATTGTTGCCGGGGGCCGAACAAATATTGTCATGCCGTAACCCATGGATGAGCAACTTTGATGATAGAGAGGCCCACAAAAAAATGTCCTCGCTACCAGATTTTGCTGAGGGCTGAACGGCGCCAGCGCGAAAAATTTTGGGCATTTGAAGCCAGGTTTAGAGGAATAACTCATTTTAAATTAACAATTGTGATGTCATTATTCAGTCTTAACCACCAATATTTGATCCTTTTCCTCACTCACTCCTATGTCACCACCTGCTCTCCCTGCAGGGCTTGAAATTAACTTTTTTCACCACCTGCCAATATGGCTGCTAGATTTTAAAGTTACCAGCCAATTATAATTTCCACTAGCCGAAATGTTTTTCTTGAAATAAACCAGAATATGAGTGGGTTAATTTAAGCATAAGTATCAGTAAGTGGCCCGGGATTCTCAAAGCCTGTGTTGAGGGTCACACAAGAACAAAAATGCACTCTTGAAGCTAAATAAATCCAAAACCAACAAGTTAATTATTTAAATTTCTACTTCAATGTAGAACAGTCATTTCTTACACATGAGATTACTTTTAGCCTTTTAGTCATAAATATTATTGAAAGATATTCCATATTCCAGACTGAAATGCTATAACAGAAGAGTATTGCCCAGAATGACTTGAACATTTGGACACTTATTCAGCGGGTATATTGCATGTTGCGTTCAAGTGCACTGTAAAAAAAAAAAAAAAAAAAAAAATTTTTTTTTTTTTGCAATTCCATCGCGGGCCACACAGGGGGCGCCCGCGGGCCGCATACGGCCCGCGGGCCGTATGTTGCCCATGTATGCACTAAATCATCCATGATTCACATTGTTAGTTGTTGCTCCATGTTTATGTTATATGCCCATCCAGACAGATTTAATACTACCAGAAATGTAATGTCAATGTAGCTTAACTTCTTCAACGCCGTATTAGTTTGAAAATAATTTTGAGAATCTTTCATTTCATTTGACATGGTCCCTTTCAGCAATATGTACCACAGCACACTCACGTTTACTGGGATCAAAGTCTTCCAACTGGCTGCAGACACCTGACCTACTCTTAAAATGACATGATACACAGTACATTTCATTGAACCGACAAATGGTTGAATGGCATTACAAAAAGATATTTTATTTTCTTGTAAAAGGGCAGAGATGCAGCAGGGAGTAATACGAATAAGACATGTACAATAGTTAAATTGAACAAATGAAGAGAGGAAACCGAGGAGAGGTTAAATGAGCCCATTATTTACTGAAAATAAATGAAATTGAAGTGTGAAATCTTAAACTCCTGTACCTATCCTGGCTGCACATGATCACTACAGATATATTTCCATCTTTTAGCCTACAGGTATTCATAATTGCGTATAGGAAAAAGCAAAGCAGATTGTTGTAACACATCGATTACAGTTCTCAACGGTACACACTTTGGAGCTGTATTACAAGCAACTTGACCCCCCCCCCCCCCCCAAACAAAAAAGAAGCAAATTCTACAGTAAAATCGCCATTGCTGGCAAATCACATTACACTGGCCGCTGCATCTCATTTCAGTATGACAGAAACTTTTCAATTTCAAATCCACAATCCCAACACACACCCACCATCATCCGAACCATGCCACACCGGAGGCTATTTGGTCAAACACCTCACAGGATCTCTTTCCTGGACATGAGGACTAAGACACTAAAGACGCAGACCAACAGATTTTTTTCTCTTCTTGTTAAAAAACAAAAAACAGCACTACGCTAGATCTGTGTCCAGGATAATGAGTGGTCGGAAGTATTTTACCACCCCCCCCAATCTCGGCAGCTCTCCTCCCATCCAATCCTCCTGTGCGCTCTACAAGCTGTAGAACTTTAGGCTTCTGTCCATTCCTGCAGAGCTTAGGAACTGAGCGTTTTCTCCAAAGGCAACTCCAGTCACCAATCCAGAGTGTTCTAGGAATAGAAAGGGAAGAGCGGCGTCAAAACCGGACAAATCTTTGCAGCAAATGCACCATGTGGCAATTGGAATGCATACTGGGTGAGCAGCTAAAATAGACTGCTGTCTTTCCCCCTTACCAGAGAAGTTGAGGACCTCGGACCACTGCTTGCAGATGTAGACCCGGATGTCAGATCCTCCCACGGCCAGGTAGGTTCCACTCTGGTCAAACACTAGGGACTTAACCTGAAACAGACACACAGACAGGATATATAAATTAATTAACCAAATGCGTTCATCAAGAAAATCTTTTCCGTTTATATTTAAAAACTCTTGTTAATGTGAATAGATCGATGACGCAAATACAACTTTGAGCAAGTGACTATTGTGTCTCTCATTGAGCATTTAACTACAATAGAGCTGCAACGATTAGTCGATTGTCAGAAAATTAATAGACAGCTATTTTTTAGCATCGATTAATTATTCAGACTCATTTTCAAGGAAAAAAAGTGCTAAAATGCACTCGTTCCAGCTTCTTAATTCTTCTGTTGTCTTTAATCTTCTGAAACAGTGAACTGATTATATTTGGGTTGTGGACTGTTAAGTCAGGACAAAAGAAGACATTTGAGGATGTCATCTTGGGCTTTGGGCAAAAAGTGATCGACATTTTTCACCAATTTGTGACATTTCATAGACCAAACAACAAATAGATTAGTCGAGAAAATAATCGATAATGAAAATAATTGTTAGTCGCAGCCCTAAACTACAACAAAGATGACTTGTGAGGCTCTCTTAGCTTATGTCATCTAAGCAATAAAGAGAAGGTGCAATAGGAGCACTGACAAATTACTGCCATTTCTCACCTCATAGTTGTTGTCCAGAGCGATGGTCTTGAAGTTCTTCAGTTTCCTCAGATCCCACAGCTTCAGAGAGCTATCCTGGGCTCCTGAAGTGCAACGCCAGACAAGGACGTCAGGGCATTTAAATCAAATGGAATCTAACACACATACACAATACAGTTCTGATCCATTTTCATTCAAAGACAGGGTGAGTGTACTGTGCTGGGGTTAACAATAGATTCTCAATACCTACCTACACAGCTTATATTTCAAAATACTCCATATGTTTGACACTTTAATTTCTCAACTGGATTTTAATATATTATGATGTAGGCCAATTTTTGTGCAATTCCCAAATGTTCAAGTCCAAAAAACTATCATTCCCCATACATTTCCCAACCTGTCTATCAAAGATTAATAGCATCAAAATTATTGAGATAAAAAATGCAGTTCTCACCTGTGGCCAGGTAGTATCCGTTCTCAGAGAACGCGATGGAGGTGACGGGGCCGGAGTGGCCGGGGAAGTTGGCCACGTTGGTGCGCTCCTTCAGATCCCAGATCTTGATTTGGGAGTCAGCCGTCCCGGTGCCAAAAATGAGACCATCAGGGTGGAACTGAGCACAGGTGAGAGCTGCGAGGGCACGATACAAAGGTTACCACCTAGAATGGGACGTTTATCGAGATTGCCATACACACAAACTATGACACAGATTACACACTTACCACAGCCAGCACTCTCATCAGTGACTTTGGTGAGGACTTTACCAGTCTGGATGTCAGAAAAGGCCCAGTACTGCAGCGGAGAAAGGAGGGAAAAGAGGTAAGTGCTGTGAAGATGTTCAAACATGAGATAGATTTGTTCATCATCCACCCTCAGCATAATTACAGGTCATTGTCGTTATCTTTAATAGGGAATAAGTTCTGCCAGTAATTTGGTTCAGCTTAACGCTTGACATACCTGATCCTCGGAGGAGCTGAGCAGGTAGTCCCCAGTGGCATGGAGGGAGAGCCCGGTGACGCCCGCCTCGTGGGCACGCACCACCTGGACGCAGTTGCCCCCGGTGACGGACCACACACGGATGGTGCTGTCTGGAGACGCAGAGAAGACCACCGACTGGAGGGGGAAGGGAGAGCAGGGAGCAAGGGGTGGGAAAGAAAGCAAATAATAGATAAGAATTATGGATCATATCTCTTTCTAAAAAGTACTATCACACATACTATCAGGTTGTTGGTGATTGTGACAGGCTGATGTTTGAAGCAGTGACAGAAGTTACCTGGGATGGATGGTAGATAACAGAGGTGACCTTCTTGGTGTGGCCCTTGAGTGTGGCCACAATCTGTTCCTCTTGCTTGTCGAACACCACCACATTCTTATCGGCTCCACCTGGTAGAACAGGACGATTGACGTCAGATAACAAATACTCTCAAATAATGTAAAGTGTCGTCATGAATCTCAATTCTCAAATGTATTTTGAAATTGAGAGATGAGCAAAAGATTGATCGCTGTACCGGTGAGGACTTTGTTGGTGTCTGAGGGACACAAATCCAGAGACAGAATGCCAGGGACACTGGCACTATGGAGGCCCTGAGAGCAACACAGAGAAAACATGGTGAATCACTATTATGCTAAGCAGTTGAATTCCTCCTCATTTAATCCATTCCCAATCACAATGGACAGAAAGCAGTACTTACAGCATGGGAGGCCACCTGGCGATATTTGCTCAGATCCTCAGATCTAACCAGCTCTTCTGGAACAGTCTTTCCTCTCTGGGGAGACAAACAGGAAAGGAGTTAAGAGTGAGAAAATGTTACATTGTGTCACAATGTAGGTTTGAGGGACAACAAACACGTGCGTAACCATATAATCGCTAGGGCAGAAGTGTGAATAACAGAGCTAAACAACATTACCTTCTTTCTCTCTGTGGTGAGGACAGTGGCTTTGTCTTGGAGCTGCAGACAGGAAAACATTGCATTATTAAAATTGCACCTTAGACCCGTTAAGAGAAAATGAGTAGCTTAATATCACATAAATAATTAACAAAGCTAGAAGACAGCCTTACCTTCTGGATGATCTCGGGGGTCATTCCCACTTGTTCGCTGACCTCCATCGGCTCTCCACCAGCGCCCTGAGAGAGGAGGGCAGAAAGGAGAGGTTGTGAGGAGGAATGATGGGAAAGATGCTGATTTTACTGATCAGTATTTCATACAGTAGGAATAAAAGCCAGCTCACCACTGCAGCCGGCTGAGAGGTGGGGACTGCCTGCGGCGTGATCAATCCAGCTTGGGGTTTGAGCGTGGCGAGGGCTGTGAAGCCGAAAAAAAACCCCATGAGAAAAATACATTCAACCATCACAAATACAAGGGACACAGGACGGCATGGGCTGGCGTCAACCTACCCTCTCTGGCAGCGGTGACCTCTTTGGTGAGTCGGGCGATGACTCTGCAGGCGGCATCATGTTGGTAGAGAGCGTGAGAAAGCTCCTGGCGGGTGGTCTGCAGCTGCTGCCTGAGAGTGAAGCTGTGTAGCATCACCGCATCCTGGGAGAGAAAGGAGGCGACGGAATAGGGGAAACTCATTCACCAAGTAAAGTAAAACATTACACCCTCAAATACTCTTAGACTCATCAATCTGTGATGTCCAATGCATTCTTTTGTGGAAAAAGTCACAACTCTTCCTCAACCTGGCTCATCCACTTCAGTTAGTAATTTCCTACCAGAATGCCTTTCATCAAACATGGAGAAAACAGGTGAGCGCTTGCTGTATTCAGCTGTGGGTTATACAGTATATGCGGTTGGAGAGATAAATAGCAATTGCATAGTAAGAGCAAGAGAGTGATTTTTTTTCAGTCAAGAAACAGCAAGAGTCACACAACCTGTCTTGAGGCTGCATTGCATTATGGTCTATTGAGGCTACTGTTAGTGGAGAAATTGCTATCTGTTGCTTTCACAATGGATGTGTTGTTTAATATTGGTGCAAAATGGTGAGTCTAGACAGAAGCCTTTGCTCTTTTATCCTTAGGGACAGACACCAAAATCCTATGTTTACTGTTGTTTTAGATGGATTTTCTGCCATCAAACTCTCATCTACATTTGGCCATTTGTCCACAGGAATAAGAATAATACACAATCAAACACAAAAAATGGCCCAGAAGTGAAGAGCAAAATGAACAGTTAGTGTTTCGGTGTTGACTTGATCAGGTTACTCACCCATTCATCTTGAAGGGACTTGAGTATGGCAGGGATGCTCGTTGCGGAGGGTGCCTTTGGTCGGATAGGATGAGACACTGGGGTGGAGAAAAGTAATGTTCAGAGGTAATGCACAAATGCAGTGTCATGAGGAGTTAAAGTTAAACCAAATATTAAAACCTCATTAATGCCTTGTTAATGCTACCTGGAACTGAGCATCATAAAAGCCAAAATAGACACAAATCTCTAAATTCCATTGCTAATGAAAGTTCTGAAACTATTAACTACTAGGCATCTCGCTCAATTCCTAGGCTGCCCTGCAGCACAGCGAACTGGCCCTGCAACTTGAAGCTCGGCCGCTGCGTGGCCTCCCCCGCCCTGCAGCTCGGCTGCTGTCCCATAATTGCAGGACATTGGCCTTTAAAATTCATCAAAAACCTGTAAATTAAAATCTGCAGGACACCGTGTCCTGTAAATGATCTCCCGAGTCCCGTCCCGACGCAATTAATTATGGGTTAAACCCTGAGTCACTCAAGAATATTGACCTGTCACTTTATAGTTTGGTAACACTGTCTAACAGCTCCACATGAGGTGTGGCAAACTAAGTTGCTAGTACTGCTCGTCTTTAGCTGCTTCTGATTGATCAGTTTAGAGAGGTACATCACGTTTCTCTAAAATGCTATTGACTAATGGGGCAGCTGGACGGGACTGAGTGTTGGGATTTTGACAGTGCAGTGAGGTTTGCTAGCGGCTAACGTTACTTTACATGGCAATAAAACGCCACTGAATGACCAAATTGATTTAACTTTTAACAATTTCGAGTAACACTGTTTCCATACAGACGACCCCTAGCGTTGGTTAGTTGTTTATAACGTGACTGACTATGTTTATAACGTACTCCGGTTTATAATTGAGGGCTGAATACAGCCATGCTGAGGGGTTGTGGCTATTGCGCAACACACATGTGAAAACCGTCTATAGCGCGTGTGTTTTCCTCTTAACTTAGTGGGTAGCTCTAGTACTCTTATTAGCCTGACTCATTTGTAATAAGTGTGTTTGTACGGCTAACGTTTTGCATGCTATCCTATCTCTGAGAACTGTAGCCTGATGCTAATGTAGAGGCTAGTGTTTTCCGCCTCCTTGTTAACGTAGCTAGAGGCTAGTGTTTTCTGCCTGCTTGCTAACGTGGACGCATGGATCTATTATTATCGGGACGCTAGTGTTTTCCACCTGGATGAGACGACCAGCTGGACCATCGCCACACCAGATAGCGCAGCGTAGGTTTTTAAGCTCAATAAACACAGATTTAATGTGTCCTGAATTCATACCACTTGAACTTTATTTGAAATCTTAAAGGACACGGTGTCCTGCAGCTGTGAGTACTAGCGGAAACGCTGGTGCGGGCTCACTTGCTAGCTCGCCCGACGTGCGGGCTCACTTGCTAGCTCGCCCGCCGTACGGGCTCACTTGCTCTTATGACATCACTGATGACCACTGTGCATTGGCCTTGCCTGCTCTGACATCGTAATTAGGGCAATCACCTAATTAAAACATTTGGCTCTGTCAGGTCACCTGCACAGCCCCTACCTACTTATACTCCACTTCACTTATATAGCCTCACACTGATGACATCATCACTGATGACATCATCACTGAACTATAGCCTCAGCCTTAGGGGCAATTAATCTGCCCTAATTAAAAAAAATCTAGCTCCATCAGGTCACCTGCACAGATGCTCTTTACACTTCCTGAAAGTTTCAGCCCGATCGCACTTAAACCGGCATAGTTGTGGCAGGCCAACATTCTTGAAACAAACAATCAGACAGAGAGAGAGAGACAGACAAAGTCCACATTGCCAAATGTATATATATATATAAGATAGATATTACTTGGCAAAGGACACTTCAGTATTTAGACACCTGAATACCTTCAGGTTTTAAGACTTTAAGGACCCGCTGTTCGGTGCAAAATAATAGTGCAAGTCCTACATTGCTCTGCTGCTACTGGTTTACCTTTGATGTCTATTAGCTGCTCCTCAGACAGAGGCTGGCCGTTCATCGGGTCCGTCCCATTCTCTGCGATGTATTTCTCGATCAGCCTGCGCTCGAATACCTGGTTGGACACCGGGGAGACGCACGGGTGCTCCGGGACCTCGTTGGAAACTGGAAAACCGCAGTTAAAACATAAGATACCGACACTCATACAACCTTCAGCTAGATGGATATGCCGTTAATGAATCAAGGCGACCCTGCATGGCCGCTAACACACATTAGCTGGCTGTTAGCTAGGCAGCTAGCGTTAGCGCGGCGCCTAGCTTACTTTGCCTCCTAATATCGCTGCTTTCAACTTACTTGCACAAACCAAAGACATCTTCCACGCGTACTTCTACACGTCACGTCTGAAGATTATAATTACGCGCGCCTTTTACGATGATGGAGTTAATCTGTACTTTATTTACGTTTTGCTCAAGTTGGAAGTAGCACGCTGTCTTTTCATTGCCGCTACAAATCCCAGTGCATGCTGGGACAGTGAGTTCTGATTCTACGCTTTGTTTCCCTTTGTGTTCAGACCCCAAAGGCACTTGACTGCCCTCTCTCGCTCAGACACGATAAGACAAGTATAGTCTTCTTCTTCTTCTTCTGTTTGGTTTTACGGCGGTTGGCATCCAAAATGTTGCATTACCGCCTCCTTCTGGACTAATACATCCACTGTTCCCCTATTCCATTAGTCTTTTTAACAGTCCAGTTCCTCTAAAAAAACTGACCACTATTTTCTTCCCCTCCGCTACTCCCACACATCCCATTATACCCTTCACACTGGCCTCTATTTGTCCCAGTCTCTGCAGTCCAGTCAAGTATAGTCTATTTGTTAATGTTAAATTTTATTTGACAAGTGAGAAGTGCTCGAACATTATACTATTGCAAAAATATTACAGAAGGCCAACCTCCATTCATGCCTAAGCCACTAGAAATGTCACCCTGTACACACAAAGTTCATAACCACACATGAATGCAATATTTGGTGGAATGTATAAAACATGTAACTACAATGACTTTGAGGGTAAATCATTGGTTAATACTATACAATATCACTGCAATTAGACTAAAGGTCATGGAGTAGACATTAAAAAAGATAAATATTATTTAATGGTAAATTATTAACATGTGGATTGGGAAAAATACTTCAAATAGCTGCATCTATTAATGTACCTTTACTTTAAAAAAAATCCCTTTGCAGCCTTATCTATCCCATTCTCTTCTATATAGCTTTGTCCTCACATAAAATTAATTTAAAAAAATCATTACACATACAGCAAATATACAGTGCAGATCATATTGGTCCTGAGGGTCCAGAGGTAGGTAACAGCAGATTTTACGCCGCTTTTCCACTGCATGCTACTGGCTCGAGTCAACTCGACTGTACTCGCCTTTTTTGGTTTTCCATTGGGCAGGTACCAAGTACCATATTACATACTGGTAGTGGTATTTTTTTTGGTAGCACCTGTCGAGGTTGCAAACGAGCTGAGGGTACACCAAAAGGTGACATTTCAGACTACTGATTGGTCAGAGAGAATTGTCATCATTGCGCACATATATGCTAACGTTAGCTACAGTACAAGGTCAGCTTGACCTCTTGTGCGTAGGATGGATCTCTTGAAGAGTGACTTCCTGGACTCAATCTCCTATAATGCTTCACTTCAAACCGCTCACCCTACAGCTGCCCACAATCAGGGTCCAGATGCTTGTAATCTGCCCACTCCATTGAGTTGAGTTTTGGATGGAAATGGAGTGTAACAAGTTGACAATTCAGTCTGATATCAGGCCATCACCCTGCATACTGCATTTTAGAAACCCTCTCAGTTCATTCACTCATTCCTTTGAGAGCTGGCCTAACTGCACTGGAAGCATTAATGAAAACCACACACCTCCTTTGACCACCACACACTTGTTGCCTTCTTGGATCAAACACATCCTGTGTTGTATTAGCTCCCGTCTTCTCGTCATCAATAAATGGTTGTAACTGGCCCTTGGATCATCATGTTTCAATGTTCACGCCAGTCAGAGGCTCTCTGATCCAGTCATTTCCATAACACTCAAGCATACAATAAGCAGTTGAATCATACCGGTTCCAATTTACCATTTACAGATTTTTCAGCAGTCTTGTTTTGTCTAGGCCTCTTCTGAAATAACGTCTGTCTGTCTGTCTACTACCAAAAGCGAGTTGAGTCGGTACCATGCGGTGGAAAAGCGGAATTAGAAACACTATCAACCAGTGTCAACCATGGTGTCAACATACGGGTAACATGGAACAGGCTATTGCTCGACTCATGCTGAAGAAAGATGATCATTTACATGAAAAAGCCCAGATCCTGTCTAGGCCCACAGCGCATGTTTCGCCCTCTAGAGGCAATCTAACAAAGCGCATCACCTCACTAAGCGTTACCTGACTGACACACTGACTCACTGACTGCCTCACCTGAATTTGTACTCGTGATGCCCTCAGCTGCATCGTGGCAATAACATGCAATATCGACATCAAACAAGTTTGAAACTAGGTTCAGATGTCAAAGGCACAGGTGAGGGTTTCTTTTCTCCCCCCATAACAGTTTCACTACATCTGAGAAGTCTACAGTTCTATCTACTTCCATCATGTTAGCTGCGCTCCTCTGCCTCCTATAAGAAGTTGAGTTTGTCCGAAGTGTAAACGCTGCAGGATTCAGAGGTGTCCACGTCTAGCGGCAGGGTGGAGAAGTAGTCTTTCACTTTGCTGGACCTCTCTTTCTCCATCTGGAACTGAATGCAGTCCTCGGACGAGTGGAGGCAGTCAGAGGCGCCGGGCACCGAGAAGGAAATCTTCCGCGCCATCTCATTGGACGGGTCCTGACAGTGAGGAAGGACATACGATATGGTTTTTAGTCAGTGTGCTGGATGCTGTGTTTCTCCAGACTACACACGCACGCGCACACACGGAGCTTAGTTTTTACCTCAGCAGTGGAGTCATGAGCAGCGGAGCTCCCAGCTGGCAGTCTGTCTGGCAGTCTGTCTGCTTCCTGGTTCTCAGCTCTCACACCAATTAGGGATAACTGAGACCCCGTTTCTACCATGACAGGAGTGTAACCCTACACACACACACACACACTTTGTATCAACGGGAAAAAAGAAAAGAAAGCCAATGACGCTCATTTCAAAGTGGATCAGCCCTACCATGTGAGTGGGACTGGCTCTGGGGCTCCACTTCCTTGGCGTCCCAGGCTGAGCAAACCCAGGCTGAGCAGACCCAGGCTGAGCAGACCCAGGCTGAGCAGACCCAGGCTGAGCAGAGTGACTGTACAAGGCCGAGGGCTGAGGACTCGGCTGGCTGTAGTCCTGCAACACAAACGCAAGACATGGCAGCACAAGAGGATTACAGGGAGATAAAGGGATAAACGGAAGACAAAACACAATCGGCCTCATTCATGAATCTTGCGGACTAAGGGATTTCTTCAGTTGTGCTTCCGAACAACAACAAAAAAAGGGAAAACAAACTTGGCATTCATCATTTTTTCCTTAGTTGACCTTTTTCTGTATGAACAATCTCACTCAATAGATTTATTCTTTGCAGGCTTTATGCTGGATGAATATCAATGGTAAAGACCGGAAATTAACAATCACAACTGATTTACATCAATATACATACAATATACAATCCATATGAATCATGAATCAATGTCGAATTAATCAATGTTGAATTAACATCAGTTAATTAATGGTGGCACTTTGGCTAAGTTATCGTCGCCTAGCCTAGGTCAACATGACTTGATTAAGCATGTTCCCTCACATGTATATTGATCCTGGGAGGGTTAGCTGGAGGAGTGTGGTTTGCTCGGAAGCCGGTGAGGATCTGCGAGAGGCTGCAGTTCGGGTAGCGCTTCATGAACAGGATGAAACCGGCCAGCGACACGAACATTCCGGACGGGACGGTGATGGACTTAAGGACTGCTCGCCATTTACCCCCCTTATCTGGAGAGGTTAGAGGCAGAGAGAAGGGTCCAAGATGGAAAGAAACAAAAAAAAACATCCAGATACAAGCGACACACCTAAGAGGCGTCCTGTCACTCACCGATCACCTGCAAGGAGGTAGAGGACACCAGGTTGCCGTCCACGTCTCTGATGTCGTACGTCCCATCGTGCCTCGCGGTCAGCCTGGTGATCACGACCTCGGTGACGGAGCCATTCCTGCCCAGAGAGACGAGGCCCCGGTAGCGCATGTCGTGGTCCACGATCCGGCCCTCCCGGATCAGCTGCACGGGGCCGCGGGGGGGCCTGGGGTCAAAAGGGCCCAGCGAGGATTCGTCCGGGTACCGGATAGGGGTAAAAATGAGGTGGGCATGAGGGACAGGGAGAAAGAGGGGCAGGTTTAGAGACTCCTTGGAGAAGCGGGTGACATTGAAGGTGTGTCCTGCGGGGTGCCAAGTGTGAGATTATGAATAGAGGGAAAGATGGAGGATGAAGGAAAAGTAAGGAGAAGACGTGGGACAGGGTGCGGGGGTGCCAGGTGGAAAGGGAAAGATAAAGATATAAGCATTACCTTTGATAGGAGCCGAAAGTTTAAGATAAGTTTAAGATAAGGTCTGTTCTCCCTGCCCCCCCACTGCACTTGGCCCCTGCTCACCCTGGACAGTGAGCGTGCTGCGGGACAGGACCTTCCCGCTCTCGCCCCGGACAGTATAGTTGCCCTGGTCTGCCTGCGTCACCCTCTCTGCCACCCAGGCCTTCCCGTCCCGCTGCAGACGCCCCCGGCCCGCTTCGCCGGTGTCGTCGGTCCGGTTCCACAGCACCACCGGCTCGGCCTGGGGCGGGGCACCCCGGGGTGAAAACTCCAGCAGCACGCCGTCCTGGGGGATGCTGTGCTGAAACGTCTCCCCGTAGTTTCTTCTGTACGATTTGATACATTCTGAAGTGGAATGAAGGAGCGGGAGGCAATCAAAAACTTCAATTTCAAACCAATCAGAGAAGAGGGTAAATGGCCTGCATTTATATAGCGCTTCTATCCAAAGCGCTTTACAATTAGTAGGTACATTCACCCATTCACACAGACAGTCATACACTGATGGCGACGAAACTACCACACAGGGTGCTGGTGCAGCCATCGGGAGCAATTTGGGGTTCAGTATTTTGCCCAAGAACACTTCGACATGCGGACTGGAGGAGCCGGGGATCGAACCACCAACCTCTTTTTTCCAAAGTGATTAGTGGACGACCCGCTCCTAACCCTTGAGCCACAGCCGCCCCCTTGTGTATGAGAATATTGTATCACCTGAGACGGTGAGGCGAACAGTCTCGTAGGTGAAGCCGGACGGCAGCTTGATGGCGTAGAGTCCCTGGTCACCGTGGGTCACTTCCTTCAGCACCAGCATCCGATCTCTGGTCCACTCGAAGCGCGGGTCCTTCACCTGCGTACAAAGCTTTTGCTGAGCCCGCTTGAGCTGCACTTTGCACAAGCAAACGCACACACACACACACATGCATGCACACTTTGACTCACTGTGTTCTTATCCAGCAGGACGCGGCGCGGCCCAGGAGGGGCATTCGGCGTAAAAGTCACAATTCTTGACGCGGAGTATACCGGCAGGCGAAATTCCTTCCCGGCACACACAATCTGGAATTCGTCGTTTTCACCTGTGAAAAAGTGTCACAGAAATAGCAGCACATAGTCAACAAGCACCTGCTGTCCTGGACACAGAGAATATGATTTGTAGGTGTGGCATGAGGTGCAACGTCTGGCCATACAGTAGACTGTATAAACTGACTCACCCAATAGGAAACCTGATGGAAAAGACAGAATAAAACGTTTCTACCTAACTGGTAATATAATAAACCAAACATGTATTGGAATGAATCTGTAGTGCAAATAATCTTGAAAACTCACCCATGCAGAGAGGGAGGGTGAACAGGACAGCCATGATCACATGGGAGAGCATCGTGCAAAGTGAAGAGACACCAAAGTGGGACTGTTTCACCTATAAACAGCTCGCACAGAGGACAGGGACGCACACGTCATTATCATTCACCCCCATCCTCCTCTAAAAGCCAAGCCAGCTAACGAGCCGAGGACAGGCTGTCGTCAATCAACAAGCTACACAAGAATGGGGTGCTGCAAGACAGCCGGGGACGAGGTTTCTGCAGCCTATTTAATGGCGAATAAATACTTTCGTCAAGCATCAATAAATAGTATCTGATGCTGCACGCTGCCTGGCTAACGTAGTCTTTGCAGTCATGTCCAGTCAGTCAGGTGTCCAATATGTTACTTATCAGCCACAGAAGACCACGCACTGCTCTATATGACTGCGATTAATTTGTTAGAAATGAAGGGTCAGTCACGCATCTATTCTGGACTCACCTGGACGACGTGTGGAAAATAAGTCCACCGTTAGATACTTGCGACTGACAACGTCCCCTTGCTCAGTGCGCATGAGCATCCAACCTCACTTTTATTTATGGCAACGTCGGGGCTACACTGTATTCTCGGCGGCTCCTGCGCAACTTACGGAGCGCTCCTCGGTAAACAAAATGAAGAAGAAGCGGGTTGGTTGTGGGAGTGGGTGGCGATATCGCAACCCCCCCAGTATGGTGAAGGCATGACCCGCCCTACTCTACCTTTGATTGGCTTTCCCTGATATTTTACCCTAACCTTAACTAATAGTCACTCTTCATGCCTAAACCCAACCAATCATCAGCCGTCATGCCTCCTCAAGGCGGAGTAAGGCCACCAGCCATGCCTTCGCCATACTGGGGAGGAAATCGAGGGCGGTGGTGGCTCTCTGTACTGTAGTCGAAACCGACTTCAAATGTACCGTGTTTTAAGAAAGGGTCCTGGACGTGGCTGGGCTTGCAGCTCATAAAAGATGTTTGCTGTCGTGAAGAGATTGCAGTTTTGGGCATATCTGCTGCTGGTTACAGGTTGCGCTGGTGAGTATACTATACGAGCTCAACTGTGTCAGCCACTTAATATTGACTATACCTACCATTTAATTACAGTACAGGCAAGCTGGGCAAGAGCATACAGCAGGGTCGACATCACTCTGTCCACAGACCATCGACATCCAGACCGGACTGCTGTTGGGGAAATTATGTCTATAATTTGCCTAATTTGTAAAAGCTGCTAAAGTAGATGTTCAGCCAGGCTGGGTGTCACTTGTAGTAATACATAATCACATGATGAGAGAGAGAGGGACACACATGCATCTTAACAGCAGTCACAGAGAAGGGGAGATAACTGTAATCAACAAGACAATATACAAACCTTTCTTAATATCCAAAGAGAAAGAATACATTATAAACAATACCCACATTTGAATTTAGTTGAACTGCAACTACTGGTTTAATTTCTTGTAGTGAAGCTACTCTCCAGTTAAGAGCTCCTGTATAGCCTATTGACGTATGACTTTTTCTGTCACAGTTGAAACTACACACATTTAGGTTAGATAACATCTAAAGTGGTCAAATCATTTTGGTTGGTAAAGATTAAAGAATAGTAATGCCCAACCCAATGGTTTCTTTTTAATCAGGTGTCTCAAGTGGGACACCTGTGTAAAGAATTTTGGCCTTGCATTTAAGAACACAGTTTCACACAGGATTATCTCAGCTACCAGGCCTCATCAAATCTACTGTCTGTAAATGTGATATTACAATCGACGGCAACTGGGCAATTTAATATTGTAACATTGCTCCTGAAAACTGGCACGATCAATTTTAGATGTCAAATCCTGAGCATGAAAAATTGGATTGGAGGACTTCTCGGTGCAATTTTCACACTTTGCAAAGTCACCCTGTGTGCCGGATTGGGCCCTTTTGGCGGGCCGATTCATATGTTAGACAGCCCAGCTCTAAATGTTTTATGTTTTTTGTGATTCTCAGATGGTCAGATTTATGGAATGGCTGAACCCAAGCTGTACGGGGAGACGTTCTCCTTCAGGCTACCTAAAAATGCCTATTTCTTGGAGTACACCAACTCAAGGAAGGTGAGGGACGGTGAGTCAGTGCGCGTTTGGGATCGCACAGACCCTGGAGTCAAAGGCAGAGGGCGCACAGAGGGAAACCAGTGGATTATCGATAACGTCACCCAGAGTGATGCGGGCCAATACCGCCTCAACGACCAGAACAAGAGGGGGATATATATCTATCACCTCGATGTGGAACGTGAGGCCTTCATCTTTTAAATCTTTTCATCCTTAACTGACTTTTCATTTCTTTTTGCCTTGCCTATGCTGCGTCACATTTTAATATCATGCCCCCCCTCTCTCTCTTCCTCCTTTAGCATGGGAAGAGTATCCCAGGAAAACAGAGGGTGAGGATTTTGTCCTCCAATTTCAGGTGGACATAAATTATTCTGTGAGGTTTAACGATGGATCCGGAGAAGCGGTGGAGTTGATAAGGGCGGGTATACTGCTGACCGCTAATTCTGAATTTTCACGTAACAAGAGTTACAAGACAGCCGTTGACCACGTTTTTGGAGGGAGGCTTCAGGAGCTGAGTGACCCCAGGGACCCCGAGGTCCGTGTCCTCATCCGAGACCTTAAAGAACACGACTCCGGGATCTACACTCTGTATGACAAACAGCGCAACAGCGCGTCGGAGGTGCACCTAACCGTGTTACGTGAGTGAGACAGCCTTCCTCTGTAGAACCCAAATGTTAATATCACGTAAAGGCAAGCATCATCAACGCCTCTTTAAGGATATCCACAATCTGACTAAATAGTGTTTAGAATAGTGTGGGCCTGCCACAGTAACTCTTTTCTTCTAAATTGAGCCTACATAAAAAAAAAAGAGCTGTCAGCGATGACTCTTTTGCCTCCCCTCTCTAATAGCTTATGATCCTCTGCACGGTGTCGGTATCGCCGGTGTTACAGTCGGCATTCTCCTCATGGTGCTTCTCTGCATCTTCTGCGTGAGGAGGTATTACTGTAAGAAGAGCTCCTCTAAAAGGGAGAGCTCTGTACCTGCTCCTCAGACTGCAGCAGCACCCGCTGTGCATTACCATGATGTAGGTATCTCACCCATGGGGCTTTCTGACACTAGTATCGGGGTCACACATCTCTAGCTGCCAATATTTGGGGGCTTAAGACGACTATCTGTTATCTCATTTCAACATCCTCGGTCTTGCAGGACGCCAGTCAACCTTCAGGCCCGAGTCACTCGACTTCCCCGTATGTTCCAACATACACTCAGGAGCCCACTCCCCTCCCTGCTATGGGACCTGAAGCCAGGTTCCCGGAGCCACCGGTAGGTGTTGCATTTTTATCTATGTGAACTCACCTAAACCTGAGGGATGCACATACTCTTAAAGAGGACATGAAACATTTGATCATATCATGCTAGTTCATTTGCATTTAAACCTCAGACAAGACAGGACACTGCTTTCAAGTCTGAAATTTACCTAGATTTGCTAGAAAGATGACTGTGCCTGAGGGTGAGAAGCCGGATTGGCGGTATATGTCCGGGTCGCTGCACTAGCGCCTCCTCTGGTTGGTCGGGGCACCTGGTCGGGGTGGAAGGGAACTGGTGGGAATAGCGTGATCCTCCCACGTCCTACGTCCTATGGGTGAAGCTCCCCGTCAGGTGAAGAAGCAGCTGGATACTGCACGTGCGCATGTCTCCGGAGGAAACATGGTGCTAGTCTCGGCTTTCTTCAAATCGGCAGAGGGTGGAGCAGCGACCGGGGCAGCCAATAGGGCAGCATGGGGATGAATTGGCCAAGTATAATTGGGGAAAAATTATAATAAAAAAATAAAGAAAGAAACACAACAGCATATGCTGTGAGCCTGTTAGAATTCAAAATCCTTACTACCAACACTTGCTGTACTGTACAGTCAACCATCTAGCAGCGCCCTAGTTGGTGAAAAGCTGAAATGGTAAATTTCAGAATTGAAAGCAGTGTCCTGACTTGTCTGAGGTGAAATCCAAATGAACTACCGTAGTCATATGATCAAATGTTTGTCCTCTTTAAGTTTTTCCCTGCATATGGGGGAAAAAATCCACACACACATTGTAAGGAAGTTTGTGTGCTTGCCTTGTGTGAAGTTGCTGGATCTTAGGTAAGGGCTCACGGGCAGTGATCGATTAGAACCACAGAGATGTCTTTCAAGCTTTAATGAAGTATCACAGGCAGACAGTAAGGCAGAAGCAACGTACAGAGCTTACAGATTGCAGAAAGGGGAATAGGACCATACATATCATAGCAGAACAACACCTTTATAATCCCCCCACATTCGAGGTATGGTGGGCCATTATGGAGCATTTTCTACACACATACACTAATTTTTTTCCTGTTCTCTGTGTCTTCCAGAGCTATGAAGAATGTATCTCCTCAAACCCTGGCCCGCAGTTTGAGCTGAAGGGAGTGACTTTTCCCTCTGCTCCACCCCTCAGTTCAGACTCCACTCACAGTGGTGTCTACACCTCACACAAACTCAACTTTCTTTAAATCACTGCTTCCCAACCTGGTGGTCGGGACCCCTACTAGGGCTCGCCAAAGCTTGACGGGGGGTTGCAAGGCTTAAGGGTCTAAGAAAACTATATATATATATATATATATATATATATATATATATATATATATGGTGCTTTGGACAAGATTGTGTAAATGAACAGTGCTGTAGATCAGTGGTCCCCAACCACCGGGCCGCCGACCGGTACCGGGCCGCAACGCATCTGGTACCGGGCCGCGAGCCGGTCCATTTAAAAAAATAAATAAACATAGGCTATAATATTATAGGCTGTGTGTGGTAGTTGAAACATAGTTTCAAGTTGACCTTTATTTATGTTTGTAGTTCAAACAAAAACATAAATACTGTATAGGCTACATACAGTACAACACAAAAGGCTGTTATTTACCCTTTGTCGCCACCTGGTGAGTAAATATATATGTAACTAAAACCATTAAAATTGACAACCGGTCCGCGACTTTTTTTTCCATGTATCTACCGGTCCTTGGCACAAAAAAGGTTGGGAACCCCTGCTGTAGATAATGTACTGTATATTGCAGCTTTTCTTCTAAGTGTATTGCCCCTATTGTATTTGCAGTGGTTAGACACAGGGCATTTACTGTGTGTGTGTGTGTGTGTGGGGGGGGGGGGGGGGTATTCATTTGTCTGAGGCTGGTTGTGGGTAGAGGGGTACCGTTGCCCCTCTGTTTTGCTTGTTTCATTTTGTGACTGGCCACGTGAAAAATTCAGGGAACCACAGAGCTTTGATGAACTTGATCTCAGAGTGGAAGCTGGAAATTGAATTGGATGGAAATTATCAAATTTTTTGTTTGTTTTTATGTGTACCACTGGTATCATTGATGCAATAACCTCAGGTGACTGGCAGTGGCATAGACAATATTGTGAAATGTATGTGCCAAAAATGAATCTAGCATGTTTGCTCTTTTCTTATGGGACCTGCACACAAACCTCCATGCACAGTGACTTATCTAGTGCAACCCCAGTGTTTCCTATAGGAGCTCTTCAGGAAGGTGACACCATCTCAGGCCCAGATACACTCTGATCACAAACCTGCTCCTCTCCATGTGCCTCCATCACAGCACAGGTGATTTAATATCAGACTGGATGTGTAGAGGAAGTACAAGAAGCGTATTGTAGAAATGCAGCTAAGCAACAGTAAACCAGACTTAGGAAAAAAATATTTTTTAAGAAGACATCCAATATCCCTTAAAAAGGACATGAAACATTTGATCATATGACTCTAGTTTATTTGCATTTCACATCAGACAAGACAGGACACTACTTCCAACTCTGAAATGTACCTGGATTTGATAGAAAGATGATTAAAAGCAGTGTCCTGTCTTGTCTGAGGTGAAATTCAAATGGACTAGTCATGTGATCAAATGTTTCATGTCCTCTTTAAACCTGAAGTACAATAATTTGAACTTGCCAAACCCTTTAACAGTGTGAACATTACTGAAGATAAATCAAGTACCGGTAGGCCTATGTTTACTTCTATACATGAACAGTTTTTTGCAACATGTTTTCTATTATATCCTGTAATTATTATATTATACGGTATGTGCAAAATAGCCTTAGTTTATTTTCTATCATAACTTTATCTAACACTATGATTAAACTCTTTACTTGAAAAAAAAAGTTCAGTGCATGTGTCTTACTATTAGTGAGGTATACAGTACTCTCACCTACATGTTTTTATTATTATGCAGTCAATACATGCAGAAAATGGCCAATATGAAAAGATCAAAATATTACACAAAATATATAGAAAACATAATAATCATAGTCTAATACTTTAAGTGTTATGACAGCCTGCCCTCACGAGAAAATAAACTACCATTCCTATCCACAGACCCCTATGGTATAGCCCAGGGATACTCAACTTGCTTTGCCCAGGGGCCACTTTCGTGAAATGATAGAAGGCCAGGGGCCAGTTAATAAACAATCAATATACATTTTTCTGTAGCGCATTGTAGGTTTTTGGGGTGTCAGCCGGAGTTTAGTCTGACAATGTTGTGTACACTGGATAGTTAGGTTAAGTACATACATAAGTGCCTGGGTAGCGAGCAGACGGCAGTATTTGACAATTTAGCAGCTAAATCATAGATTATTGAAAGATATTCCATATTCCAGACTGAAATGCTATAACAGAAGTGGAGTATTGGCCAGAATGACATGAACATTTGGACACTTATTCAGCGGGTATCTTGCATGTTGCATTCAGGTGCACTGTTTTTTTGTGCAATTCCATGCGGCCCGCGGCCCGCCAGTTGAGTATCACTGGTATAGCCTATGTATATACACTGTGTATATATATATATACTGTATGTATATATATACTGTGTATGTATATATATACTGTAGGCTATATATATATATATATGCTGTGTATATATATATATATATATATGCACACACACACACACACACACACACACACACACACACACACACACACACACACACACACACACACACATATATAGCCTATAGGCCTACACATACATACTGTACATGCATACCCACACACACACACACACACACACACACACACACACACACACACACACACACACACGTGTGTTATGTTTATGGTACTAGACACACACATAAATTGTGTTATAATTATGGTATTAACAGATTAAATACATAGGCTACATAGCCTACCACAGACACATGGGTCCCTTCCTTCTGGACAAATATTGAGGAACTTACGCACATCCGCTTACATTGGTGCTGCCGCGCCCCATTGGTGCGGAGTCCCTTCTGGGCAAAATCATATCTGGGTGTGGGTTTCAGGGTTTGCGCCTATGCTATGGGTGGGGATGCGCAGAATTGGCGCAGCGGGAAAACGAGTTTGGACAAGGCGTGGTGGGACCATTGTCTGTAAGTGGAGCCTCGCCAAAGCTGGCAAGCGCAAACTGGCTGCCAACTGGGACTGGGAGGAAGAACTTTTTTCCCCGCAGTGAGTTTAGCGTAGCGCTTTTATCAAATTATGTCCTCTTATAAACAAGTAGGTCAGTTATAACATGTTGATTCCCTTTCCTTGCAGGACATGTTCTGGTTAACGTTACTTCCACTCCTGGTTGTTACTTGTTGTTTCTCCATTGGTGAGTAGCCTATCCTGCCCATATTATTCACCAGACCAGTCCGACGTGCAGGCTTGTGTAACAAACTTGCTCCGTGTCCTCGCGTCACCTTCTCCTCGGGAAGAGCCAGCAGTCCGTCCGTGGTGTAATAATATACATGAGCTCAGACAACGTCAGTATAGGGATATTTCACACACACACACACACACACACACACACACACACACACACACACACACACACACACACACACACACACACACACACACACACACACACACACACACATGCACACGCACACGCACTGAACTATCTCTCAACATAGGCTACATCATGTAGATCGATTTATAGTTTGACGTTTGTTACTAAAGAAACAAGCGACACACACACATTGAACTATAATCTCTCAATATACATAATCGATTTATAGTTTGACGTTTGGTAGCCTACTAAACAAGCGACTTGTCCGGAGACAGACTGGGAGTGGTACCACTAACTAAATTAACTTGCTGCTATTTACTCAATATTTATACTCAATATTCAATATTTCCTCCCTTTTTCTATACATGCCTTTTTAGGTTCTTCTGACAATGACTATGAGGAATATGTTGTGGACTACAAGAAATATGGAAACAGGTACTCTTGCAGATTTTCGGAACAAGCAGACTTTCTGGAATTCCTTCCGTTGCACAGCCTTGATCAGCCAAGGATCCTGTGGAATCGCGACGACCCTCAAGCCAATAGGGGAGGCAGGGGGCAGGTGGACCGTAATCTCTGGGAGATGATGAGAGTCACACAGGCAGACAGTGGCGACTATAACTTCAGAAATAAAAACAAAAGGCTGGTAACCAGGAAGAAGCTCAAAGTAACAGGTGACGATGTAAACGTAGAGTTGTAGAAATTGCCAGTGTTTTTATTTCACGCATAGCCTAAGGCCTTGGCCACACTGATCCGTCAGAAAATGGACAGAATTATTGAACGGACAGATGTCTGTCCGATGCATTGTTTTAACGGACAGATCAGCATCAGCTAACATGTTAAAATACAGTAGCAGTAGCATTCTATAATACTGACCTGGTAATCCCACAATAATCCCGACATTATGCCAGGCTGTCTCCGTTTTGTTTTTGTTTTTGTAATCTTTTGAAGTCACGTTGCACAACAGCGGGATGGTGTACACAGCATTAATTATAGCCTCCTTCACTGCCTCGGCCGCCATCTTCTTTGAAAAATTGAAACAAATCTCAGAACGCCTCCTCTCGAGACCTCGACTCTGATTGGCTAAACGGACAGTGACCATCTGACCATCCGATACGTCCATCCAGAAAAAGTTCATCCCTCTTCAACTTTCTGTCCATCAAAACGTATGCAAATTTTCTGGATACGTATGCTTCTGAGTGCTCCACGGACAGTCGGACAGCTGTCATTGAAAATGAATGGAAGTGAACAGAGAAATGAACGCACACGGACAGACACCACGGATCAGTGTGGCCAAGGCCTAGCCTTTTAGAATTGGGATACATTTCAGCTCATACTCCTGTCAGTTTTGCTCTAATGTAACCTACTCTTATCATACACAGAGAACACTTTATCATATGCCAGAATGATGGACGAGAAGATAGACATCACTTTTGCTCTGGACCCCGCCTTGTGCACCGTGACCTTTACTCCATCTGTTGATTCCACCTCCGGCCAGGAGAGGGAACCCATAGAGGTGATGAAAGAAGGGAGACTGATTGGAGAGGGCTTCTTTCCACGGAGAATTCGAAAGCTAGCATCCAATGTACCCAAGTTGGGGTTTGAAATCGATCCCCTAATGGCCTCAGACTCTGGCCGCTTTGAGGTCCGAGACCAGAACGGCAACCTGGCCCTCGTTGTCGAGCTGAAGGTGTATGGTGAGTAAAGCTGAGGTCTACCTTTTGATAATGCTCAATGTTTCAACAACAACAAGCACAAACATCTCTAATCTATGCTCGTACAGAACCTGCTCTTACAGAAGATGCTCCTCGATGGCCCTATATTGCTGTTGGTGTCGGCGCTATCTTCGCAATAGTGTTCTGCTGGTGCTGCGTGAGGAGCTGGCGCGTAAGGAGGTGGTGCTTCAAGATGAGCTCCTTTACAAGGGACAGCTCTGTTCCTCAGACTGCAGCAGCACCTGCTGTGCAATACCATGATGTAGGTATATCTCACCCAGGCGGCTTTCTGACACTCGTATCGGGGTCACACATCTCTAGCTTGCAATATTTTGGGGCCTAAGACTGTTTTCTCATTTCAACATCCTCGGTCTTGCAGGACACCAGTCAACCTTCAGGCCCGAGTTACTCGACTCCCCCATATGTTCCATCATCATCAGTTCCATCATCATCTCATCACCATGAGCCCACTCCCCTCACTGCTAAGGAACCAGAATCCAGGCCCGTGGAGCCACCGGTAGGTGTTGCATTTTTATCAATGTGAACTCACCTAAACCTGAAGGATACACATTAAACTCCTTCCCTGCCAAAGTATTATTTTTAAGTTGCCAGCCACCGCCAGTATTTTTTTATCATATTCACTAATCTTTCAAGACCCCCCAGAATATTTTGCTCTATGAATATGTCAAACATGAAAAATACAAAACTATAATAATAACTTTGCTGCGCATCCCATTTTCTTTGGTCTCTGTTCTCTTCTCACTCACACACACACACACACACACACACACACACACACACACACACACACACACACACACACACACACACACTTAACATTTCACACACTTAACATTTTTTCCTGTTCTCTGTGTCCTCCAGGGCTTTGAATCTATCTCCTCGAACCCTGGGCCGCAGTTTGAGCTGAAGGGATTGCACTTTCTCTCTGCTGCCCCCCTCAGTTCAGACTCCACTCACAGTGATGTCTACACCTCACACAAACTTAACTTCCTTTAAACCACTGGTTTTCAACTGGTCTAGCCTCACAAACCACATTTTTCCTCTGTCATTAAGGAAAGCCTTGACATGCCTATTAGAAATAACAATATTAAAAATAATTGAATTTCACTCGGCTGGATACTGAGGGATCTGCATGCAGCCCCTCAGTTACAGTTCCTTATCTTACACATATATTTCCATACACTGTACATGCATAAACTCAGACATTTTCATTCTTTTGTTGATGTGTTGGTTGGTTTCTGATCATCGTCTCGCTCTCGCTGAGGGTTACTTCCTACGAGTCAAGTGTTGCTGCCCTGATGAATTCAATTAGCCTTATTAGGGGAGACCAAGTGGACTCGGGAGAGGGGGGAGGTTGTAAGGGAGTTAAGTTTTGTGTTTGACTGTTTAGGCGTCAAATGTTTAGTCTGGGTAAAATGTAAATCTTTAGGTGTTTTGGAAAAGATTGTGTAAAGATAAAATGTTAAGTACTTAACATAATGTATATATTATTGCAGGTTTTCTTATAAGTATCACCCCTATTGTATTTGCACTGGGTAGACGCAGGGCATTTACTGGGGGGTGGGGGGGTTTCAGTTGTCTGAGAGGCTGGTTGTGGGTAGAGGGGTACCGTTGTCCCTCTGTATTGCTTGTTGGCTCATTTTGTAATTATGGCCATGTGAAAAATGCAGGGAACGACAGAGCTTTGATGAACTTGATCTCTGAGTGGAAGCTGGAAATTGGAATGGATGGAAATTATCCTATATCTTTGTTTTTATGTGTACCACTGGTACGATTGATGCAATAAGCTCAGGTCACTGGCACAGACAATTTTTGGATATGTACGTGCCAAAAATGAATCTAGCATGTTTGCTCTTTTCTTATGGGACCTGCACACAAACTCCCATGCATAAGTGCAACCCCAGTGTTTAGGAAGGTGACACCGCCTCAGACCCAGAGACATCACAGATTTCATATCAGATAAACCAATTTCACGGGGGCCATTTTGTGCACAAAAACAAACACAGGTGCAAGCAACACACTAATGAGAGTTTCCAAATTCCAATCATTGGAAGCTGGAAACCATCATTAGTGTTTTGCTTGCACCTGTGTTTACCCTGCCTTTTCGGCACAAAATGGCCTCCGTGAAAAGGGTCTATTGGATGTGTAGAAGAAGTACAAGAAATGTTTTATAGAAGTGCAGCTGTAAGAAACTAAACCAGACTTTGGCAAAAAAAAGAAGATAAGGAGATATCAAATATTCCTTAAAGCAGAAGTGCAATCATTTGAACTTACCAAACCCTTTAACAGTGTGAACATTACTGAAAATAAGTCAAGTAGTAGGCTATGTTTAATTTTACACATGAAAAGTTTGGTTGCAACATGTTTTCTATTATATCATGTTTATACTGTGCAGAATGGCCTTACTTTCTTTTCTAACATATCACTAAGATTAAACTCTGTGTTCAAAAATAAAAAGTGCGGCGAATTTTATTATTGAGATATACAGTGTTCTAGCCTGCATGTTGTTGTTGTGGTTGTTGTTGTTGTTGTTGTTGTTGTTATTGTTATTATTATTATGCAGTCAATGCATGCAGAAAATGGACAAGAAAAAAATCACATAAAAATATAGAAAACAATCACAGTCTTATTGAATAAGTGTTACAAAACACTACAGTAATCTTAGAGGATATATAAGCCTGCTATAAATCTTCACAAGAAGAATATTACAATAATTTTAGCACATTAAATAGGCAACATAGCCTATCACAGACACAAGGCATGGGTACAGTGATGTTTAGGGAGCATTGTAGCTTAGCCAATATTAGACAGAAGGCTTATTAGACTGTTGTTGTTTGTGGTAATAATAATCACTCACTGGGAGGATGCGCAGATTTGGCGCAGCGGAAAACAAGTGCGGAGAGACGGACGGAGCCTCGCCCGGTAGAGAAGGTAAACTGGCAAACACAAACTGGCTGCCAAGTGCCAACTGAGAGGAAAAACATCCTCCCCGCAGTGAGTAGCCACCTTACTTCTTAGCGCTTTTTAGCTTTTATCCAATTATGTCCACTTCTAACAAGTAGGGTTAGGTGGCCAGTTACATGATAATTCCCTTTCCCTGCAGGACATGTTAACGTTACTTCCACTCCTTGCTGGTTGTTGTTTCTCCGTTGGTGAGTAAGCTGCCTATATTCACCCAATCTGGGTGATTGATATTCACCAGACCAGTCCGACATGCAGATGCAGGGGCAATGCAAGTCTGTTTAATTTGCAATTTAGTTTAATTGCCGCTACATAGCCTAGTAGTTGTTTTCATTTTTTGTGTGTAAAAATGAGATAGGCCTACAAAACGCAACATTAGAGAAAGGGAGAGATGACATGACTTCATTACAGTCAGAGCCCGACCCAGCCCCACCCAAACAAGCAAGGAAAGCAACAGTACAACATCAACAACAACAACAACCATCATAATCATATTAATAATGATAATCACTAAGACTATTAAAGGTAGCCTACTTTACATTGTTTCATCCAACTAAAATCTTATTTCATCATGGTAAGGTGCAAAAGCAAGAAGTTAAAGTTTGGGGGGGAGTGGGACACATAGATAGCACATCCTCTGTACGAAAGAAAGAAAAGGTGGAGCATGCACATCTACAATAAGGCAGGTGCTGGACAAATAAAGCAAATAACTAGAAAAATAAGTAGAGTCCGCACACTGAAATTGTCAGGCTTCTGGTCAGTTTAAAACTAAAGCTAAACTGACCAGGAGCCTGACATTTTCAGGGTGCGGACTCTACTTATTTTTCTATGTATCAAGTTTAAAACACAGGGTTTGCAGATTCTGTTCTGTTCTATGTTTCTACAGTTTCTTAATTTTTCCAACATGTTCTCAAATATTTTAGGTCTGATTTTACTTAGCCTACCGTAATATTCACCAGATCTGTCTCCTCATCACTTGTGTCCTTTCTTTTCAAGGTTCATATGCACTGCTGACAGAGGAGGAATGCTATGGCGGAAATTTCACTTTACCATTTGACAAAATACGCACACATTTCAGTTTCGATATCGGAAAGCTGTTCTTCACTCCAACTAACCCCAGAGGTCCCAAGAAACTTGTGATGGTAAACGGAGAGGTGAGTGTCAATTAGATCACATTCAAATCAGGGCGAACCAGGTCTCAATTGAATTGCCGCTGATTACAGGATAGAATTGTAATCTAATGTCGACCCTGAGTGGATGTGTTTGTTTGTTGTCTACATTTTCAGGTGAAAGACCCACGCTACAGCAAGTCATATTCTTCAGTTTATCTGCTTGATGTGACAGAGAGAGATGAAGGCATTTTTTCAATGTTAAAATACCGGTATGATGTTACAGAAGTGGAGCTCTTCGAACTTAAAGTTATAGGTGAGAGCACTGTAACGTCACATTTAAAGGCACTGCTGTTATAGTGGTGGACTGTTACACCTAATTACTTTTGATGTAAATGTATTCTTAATAGAATCAAATAATATTGTTTTACTTTTTTTTCTATACATGTTTTTTTTTTTAGATTGTTATGACGAGGACGTGGACTACAAGCACTATGGGGAAGGGTACTCTTGCAGAGTTTCCAAAGAGGCAGACTTCCTGGAATTTACTCCCTTGCATAGTCTCGATCAGCCGAGGATCCTGTGGAATCGCACTGACCCTCAAGCCAGTACGGGAGGCACGGGCCAGGTGGACCGTAATCTCTGGGAGATGATGGAAGTCACTCAGGCAGACAACGGATACTATAACTTCAGAGAAAAAGACAACAGGCTGATAACCAGGAAGAAGCTCACAGTAACAGGTGACGATGTAGAAATCACCACTCTTATCACGCATAGCCTAAGCCTTTTAGAATTGGGTTATGTTCAGTTCATACTCCTGACTGTCAGTCTTGCTCTAATGCAACCTACTCTTTATCATACACAGAGAACACTGTATCGTATGCCACATTGGTGAACGATCAGCTACCTATCACTTTTGCTCTGAACCCCGCCTTGTGCACTGTGACCTTTACTCCATCTGTTGATTCCACCTCCGGCCAGGAGAGGGAACCCATAGAGGTGATGAAAGAAGGGAGACTGATTGGAAAGGGATTCTTTTCCGGGAGAATTAGAAAGCTAGCATCCAATGTACCCAAGTTGGGGTTTGAAATCGATCCCCTAAAGGCCTCAGACTCTGGCCGCATTGAGGTCCGAGACCAAAACGGCAACCTGGCCCTTGTTGTCGAGCTGATGGTGTATGGTAAGTAATGCAGAAGTCCTTCCTTTTCTTTCTTTCTTTCTTTCTTTCTTTCTTTCTTTCTTTCTTTCTTTCTTTCTTTCTTTCTTTCTTTCTTTCTTTCTTTCTTTCTTTCTTTCTTTCTTTTTTTGTAAAGCACATTCATCTCTACATCTCTATACTGTTACAGAACCTGCTCGTCAGTGGCAGGCTGGCAGCCCTAAGAATGCTCAGTTGCAGGCCTATTATAAGGGTGCTATTGTTATCGGAGGTATCTTGGCGATGCTCCCTTGCTGGTGCTGCATGAGGAGGTTCTGCTATGGGAAGAGCTCTTTTCCTCAGATTGCTGTGCATTACCTTGACGTAGGTATCTCACCCAAGGGGCTTTTTGACACTCGTATCGGGGTCACACATCTCTAGCTGGCGATATTTTTGTTTTCATATTGTGCCGCTTTTTCTCATTTCAACATCCTCGGTCAACTTGCAGGACTCCTGTCAACCTTCAGGCCCGAGTTACTTGACTCCCCCATATGTTCCATCATCATATGTTCCATCATCATCTCATCACCATGAGCCCACTGGTCCCCTCACTGCTAGGGAACCTGAATCCACGCCCCTGGAGCCACCGGTAGGTGTATTTTTATCCATGTGAATTCAGTTAAACTTGAGGGATACACAAACATGTAGTTCTGTGTTTTCAATGAAGACGCTATGATTTCTGGGCAGAGGCAGGCATGCTTATTGTCACCAGCCTGCATCTGTATTAGAGTAATGAATAACAGTGTGAATACACAGGTCTCGGGAATATGCTCGACTGCGCCATCTCTCTCAGAGTCCAGGTTGAAGCAGAAAGAGTGCCCACAATGGAAGAGTCCATCACAACAAATTCTTCCAAATACTAATATGTGTTGCACAAACTCTGTTTACAGTACATTGCATTGAGTTCCAAAATCTACTTTTGGCCATTAAATGACACAGTGTTCTACGAGATACTAATACGAAAACCAGGAGGTCACCCACACAAGTAAACCGGTTGGTTTGGCCACTGCTTCAAAATGAGAAACCTCTCCATGCCTAGATTAAAATAAGAGTCTCTAATCTAGCGTAACATCATCACACTGCTAACTCTTTCCCCGCGAGTATTATTTTAAAGTTGCCAGCCACCGCCATTGATCATATTCAATGAGTCAACGTTCTTGTGGACAACACAAGTGAGCACGATTGATTGGTTTAACGTTGCCGATACCAGCCAGGCGCCAGCCCTTTGACCAGCAAGCCTATCCTACAGTGGTTCGCAAACTTTTTAAAAGCCCTGCACACACTCAAACATTCAACCTCCTGCTGTGTACTAACCTTGTGAGGAAGCTGGATTCGCATGAAATCAAGCAGATCTGTTTCATCCTTGCTGTTCTCTGCATCCTGCAGGTTCCAGCTTCAAGAGGACCGCCAGCCACTCCATCTGTCTCTCTGGGCTCTGACTCTCTCAACTCACACCCCAAACCGCAGTTTGAGCTGGGCACTGACTGTCTCAACTCACACCCCAAACCGCAGTTTGAGCTGGGCTCTGACTCTCTCAACTCACACCCCAAACCGCAGTTTGAGCTGGGCTCTGACTCTCTCAACTCACACCCCAAACCGCAGTTTGAGCTGGGCTCTGACTGTCTCAACTCACACCCCAAACCGCAGTTTGAGCTGGGCTCTGACTCTCTCAACTCACACCCCAAACTGCAGTTTGAGCTGGGCACTGACTGTCTCAACTCTGAACCACAATTTGACCTGAAGGACCTGAGCTTTCCCTCTGCTCCCCCTCTCGGCCCAGACTCCACTAACGCTCATGTCTACAACTCAGACAAACTCAACTTAAAATTTTAGGAAGCATGCTGGAAAATTCCTTTGCTACAATTTAATTCTGTGGTCGCTGTGTGACTTGGCACCATGCCCCAACCTTTGCTTCTGAAAAAGTGACGCCAACGTGGAAGTACAACAAACTGCAGTTCCTCGAATGGCCACTTGAGGCTGGCTCCAAAAGTGAATCATTCCCCATAGACCCTATGTTATGATGTTAAAATGCCAAACTTTACAGCAGAGATAAACATGTTTACAGCCTCATATATAAAACGGTCTCTATAGCTAATTTCACTGGTGACTTTTATATAACTCCCCCGTTTATACAGTCTATGGCTGCCAAACGAAGTCCGATTGTATAGAAGTCAATGGGGAAATGACCCAACTTCTCACTTGATTTATTACCTCAGTAAACACTTTCCTAAAGAGTTTATGGTCTCAATTGCTAGCTTCAAGTTTTCTTCTATAGAGTACCGCGGGGACTTTTATGACTTTTGAAGTTCGCTTTTTCAAAAACGTTTGTTAAATACAGACCTTATTTTAAGCATCTTAGTTAAAATTGGCTAAGTGGGCGGTGTCTGTCATGATTTGTGATGGAAGTGATGATGTCAGTGATGTCACTTGAGGATCACTTGAGGATTTGTGATGTCATCAGTGATGTCACTCAAGCAACTGTGATGTCATCAGTGATGTCACTCGAGCAACTGATGTCACTCAGGCAGTTGTGATGATCAGTGATGTCACTCGAGCAACTGTGATGTAGTATGAGCCAATGGCGCACAGTTGCATTATGGTGCCTAGGTGGGTGGGCGGTGTCTGTCTGTCAGTCACAATTTTGGGAGCCCATGGAGCAGGCAATTTCCATAACTGCAGCCATGATAGATCATCTCCAGAGTCTCCACCATAGGAATCGAGTGTATGTACCACGCAATATTTATAGTTGAATCAAAACCACTACTTTTGAAGCGTTTTCTGAAGATCACACTTTAAAAAATGCATTTACGCTTCAAACGTCATAACAGTGTTCCTCATTTGTTAAGATTGTCTTGCTAAACACAAACTTTGCTGATTCATAAACTTTTGTTTAAGTTTTGAAAAGAAAAAGAAAATGTGTAATACACTTAATAAATAAAGATGATTGAAGAGCATGGTGCAGGTTGGAGACCACATTGCATTAATATGTTGGAGGGTATTGGCAATGGGATTTCCCCCCCCCCTTTTTTGAAGGGGGGTGGGGGGTTAATCCCACATAGCTGCATCTAGACTCGTTTTTGTAAACTGCAGGTGGCAGGTGGTTTACTGAATTGTAACTACACCTGTGATGTCAATGGGATGCAAACTAGTCACCTTTAGGTGACAGTCACCTTTTTCATTCCAAAATAGGAGGATCTCTGAGTGGTTTTATTTCTGACCTGGTAGCCTATATGTCAGACTGACAACTTTTTCACTGTCCATGACTTTGCATCCCTGTGAGCCCCAGCAGAACGTCCTGTGTGGGGCTATTTTCATACTAAATCAGGAGGCAGGAGCCCAAAATGTCAATTCTGATTTTTATTTTATTTTTTACCTGCATCATGCTCTTTAGCAAATATAAAATTCATGTAGGCCTATGAGCACAGCATCTGTTTATAGCTAAATGTTGTTTGGTACTTTTGGGTAGGCCTATATGTAGTGTGTAGGTAGGTCTATGACATGGTATGCATGTAGTAGCCACGTAATAATAGTAATATGTCTATGCTATAGGCCTATGTGTGGTGTTCTATGCATAATAGGAATGTGTGTATGATGTATACATATATTTTGTTTGTTTAATTCATTTTCAGTATATAAATCTTCAGGGATCTGTATAAAATAATGAATGTAAAAAGGTGTAATAAGCAGCTTCAGCACACTTCTCCACCTTTTCGGTCAGCATAAGCTTGATTTGATTTGTCACTGCTTCAAAAGTAATACCGTGTTATTATTTATTTTCAAATGTAGGCCTATTTGAGTTACAAGTACAAGTTGAGCATGACCGAAATAAAATGAACTAAACTAAACCAAACAAAAACAATATCACTGCAAAACTATGAATCCTCAGAATAATAAAATGGGCGTAACTTGTAGCAGGGGGCGTACCTGTGCATGCCGTCTAAAATTGTGTGGAAGGACCAGGAAGGACGGACGGACTGGAGCCTCGCCCCGCAGAGAAGATACGACCGAGAGCCTGTGATCTGTCCTGGGCTGGGACTAAACTGGGAGGATCCCCCCACTTGCAGTGAGTACTTAACGTCACTTTCTAGCTGATGTTAAGTGCTTTTATCCAATGTATGTCTATCTATGTCCTCTTCTAAGTGGGTTTATAACATGTTAATTCCCTTTCCTCGCAGGACATGTTCTGGTTACTTCCAGTCCTGGCTGTTTGTTGTTTTTCCGTCGGTGAGTAGCTCAGCCCGCCCCCAGTCTAGGCTACGTTCACACAGCCACCTATGTTCACACAGCACAGGGCACCCAAGCATTGCCTACGCCTTGCCTTTACCCACGCTTTTAAATAGGCGTCATTTTGGTACACAGGGCGCCTCAGCGTGAACCTTGCGTGTACCCACGCCTTGCCTGACCTGCAACGATTTTTTGTTCTATTTTCAAGCCGACTAGGCGCGTGAAGGCAGACTTCTTCTGTCAAGCCATGAAGGAAAAACGCGACAATATCCGTGGGAAATGGCAAAGTCAACTGAATTTCAAAATAAAATGGTGTTACTACAACAATGTTGAGCAGAGAGAGAGAGAGAGAGAGAGAGAGAGAGAGTGATTGACGGGTAGCCTGGGTAAACCCAGCCCCCAGTGACCTGCTCTCAGACAGACCCTGCTCACTAGTCGAGCAGGTCTGAGAGCAGGTCACGTGGGGGCTGGGTTTACCCAGGCTAATTGACGGGTGGCTATAACCATGGACCTATTATAAGATAAGTGAGGGGGGCTCCTTTTTCTAAGCTTTGTCTTGGGGGAGGCCCACATTCTCAGACTCTTTCAAAACCCAATGGATAAACCCAAAAATGCACGGGTGTTCAAGGTGAGAAGTGAAAACAAGGCTGTTTTTCTTAGTTCCTGAAAAGTTGCTATTTTGGAGAAACACAGAAAGTTGTGTGAAAAAGTTAAATTTTCATAACAATACAAATGAGGATACCTTTTCATCAATTAAATACTGCTCAGTAAAGAATACATGATTTCTAAAAGGGGTTTTCTGTATACTGATTAAGTTTGAAAGTGCCAAAGTACAGAGGAGTGAAGCACCTTGTCTTATTCTGACCGACTGGCATGAAGTTATCTCTTGATTAAATAAAAAAATAAAATGCAAAATGTATTGTTTCCTTCAACTACTAGGCTATTACATTGATATTATTATTACAAAATAATTCACGTTACTTGTAAATCTTTCCTGTGGTATCAAATTTAAAGCACATGGTTTGCAGATATGTTCTATGGCTGCAAATTCTAAAACACACATTTCTACAGTTTCTTCATTTTTGTGTTCTCAAATGTTTTGGGTCTGATTTTACTTATTGTAATATTCACCAGATCTGTCTTCTCTTCACTTGTGTCCTTTCTTTTCAAGGTTCATATGCACTGCTGATAAAGGAGGAATGCTATGGTGGAAATTTCAGGTTGCCGTCTGATATGGAAGCAGGCGGCCACCCTATATCTATCGGAAAGATGTTCTTCACTCCAACTAACCCCACAGGTCCCAAGAAGCTAGTGATGGAAGATGGACAGGTGAGTGACAATTAGAGATCCCATTCCACTGAGGCGAACCAGGTCTCAATTTAATTGCCGCCAATTACAGGATAGAATTGTACTGTCGACCCTGAGTGGATGTTTGTCTTATCTACATATTCAGGTGAAGGACCCGCGCTACAGGAAGACATATTCTGCAGTTTTTCTGCACGATGTGACGGAGAGAGATGAAGGCATTTTTTCAATGTTATACTTCGAGCATGTGGATTTTGAAGTCTACAAACTGAAAGTTTTAGGTGAGAGCATTGTAATGTCACATTTAAAGGCACTGCTGTTATAGTGGTGGACTGTTACACCTAAATACTTTTCATGTCAATTTCTTCTTCAATACAATCAGCCAAAGAGTGTGTGTGTGTGTGTGTGTGTGTGTGTGTGTGTGTGTGTGTGTGTGTGTATAAAATATGTTTTTCTATACATGCTTTTTTAGATTGTTCTGACAAGGATGACAAGAAATATGGGGACAGGTACTCTTTCAGATTTTCCAAAGACGCAGACTTCCTGGAATTCACTCCCTTGCATAGCCTCGATCAGCCAAGGATCCTGTGGAATCGCACCGACCCTCAAGCCAGTAGGGGAGGCACGGGCAGGGTGGACCGCAATCACTGGTTGATGACGGAAGTCACCCAGGCAGACAACGGACACTATAACTTCAGAAAGAAAGACAACGAGTTGGTAACCAGGAAGAAGCTCACTGTAACAGGTGACGATGTCAACGTAGAGTTGTAGAAATCGCCACTGTTTTATTACGTACAGCCTAAGCCTTTTAGTATTGGGAAACGTTCAGTTCATACCCCTGTCAGTCTCTTGTTCTAATGCAACCTACTCTTTATCATATACAGAGAACACTGAATCATATGAGAGACTGGTGGACGAGAACCTACATATCACTTTCGCTCTGGACGCCAAGTTGTGCACCGTGACCTTTACTTCCAGTAAAGGTCACGGTGTAAACAGTACGGAGTTGGAACCCATAGAGGTGATGAAAGCAGGGCAACTGATGATATATATGAACGAGTGGACACCAGGAAAGGAGTTATTTCCAGGAAGAATTCATACAGAGCCACCACCTATTGAAATCTCTTGGGGTTTGGGGCTTAAAATAGATCACCTAAAGGTCTCAGACTCTGGCCGCTTTGACGTCCGAGATCAGGACGGCAACCTGGCCCTCGTCGTCGATCTGAAAGTAAATGGTGAGTAATCCTGTGTGTGTGTGTGGGGGGGGGGGGTTCTGAAACAACTCATCACTCAAAGTTTCAAATCAACACAAACCACTTACATCTCTGTGCTCTTACAGAACCTGCTCCTCCATATTTGCTCTATATTGGTATTGGTGTTGGCGCTCTCTTGGCCGTGGTCGCCTGCTGGTGCTGCGTGAGGAGGTGTAAGAAGAGCCCCCCTAAAAGGGAGAGCTCTGTTCCTCAGACTGCAGCAGCGCCCGCTGTGTATTACCATGATGTAGGTATCTCACCCAAAGGGCTTTCTGACACTCGTATCGGGGTAGCTGGCAATGTTTTGGGGTTTAAGACAACTATCTGTTTTCATATCGTGCCGCTTTTTCTCATTTCTACATCCTTGGTCTTGCAGGACGCCAGTCAACCTTCAGGTCAGAGGTACTCGACTCCCCCGTATGTTCCAGGCCCGAGTTACTCGACTCCCCCATATGTTCCAGGCCCGAGTTACTCGACTCCCCCGTATGTTCCAGGCCCGAGTTACTCGACTCCCCCATATGCTCCAGCGTACACTCAGGAGCTCACTCCCCTTCCTGCTATGGAACCTGAAGCCAGGTCCCTGGAGCCACCGGTAGGTGTTGCATTTTTATCCATGTGAACTCACCTAAACGTGAAACATACACATACACTTAACTCTTAACTAAAGTATTATTTTTGATCATATTCACTAATCTTTCAAGACCCCCAGAATATTTTGTTCTATGAATAT
The DNA here is from genome assembly GCF_964638095.1 of Poromitra crassiceps. NCBI lineage: Eukaryota > Metazoa > Chordata > Actinopteri > Beryciformes > Melamphaidae > Poromitra > Poromitra crassiceps. Next base: position 16,441,965 of record NC_139634.1, read on the forward strand.
GTAAACAGTAAATATATCAAAAGAAAGAACAGAGCTTATGTTCGTATACACAAAAATCACATTTATTCTTCATTCTTATTTTCATTCTTTTTTTTATCAGCACTTGATGTTTGTCATTTTCATAAATAAATAAATAAAATTTGGACAAAATGCTGTCATTTTCAAGTGGATCGTGAAACGAATCCAATGCCTGGCTGTAGTCTCTTGAGGGAAGATACTGTCTGGTGTTCCCCCGAAATCTGGAGAAAATGTGTATCAGCGCCCTCTACGGCCACACATTTAGATGGTCACAGATTTCGGTGTAACACTGGCGTCTAGAGGAGAGATCAAACCCGCTGCCTGAGATGAGAGGTGGTGGCCGACCTCTCATTTGAGCCGTGCAGGCGACTGATTCCTTGTGCTTCACAAAGGGTCTGTCATCTGGAGCTCATCCATCGGCTGAAATGTTTGAGAGGCCGCTCTACTATCATCGAGTCCGCGTTCCTGTGGACGAGTGAGCACGATCGGGTGGTTTAACTTTGCCGATACCAGCACTTTGACCAACAAGCCTATCTATCCTCTCCATCTGGTTTCTGGCAGACCTTCTTCTTCACTTGTTTTTTTGGACCTGGAAGTGCTGTACTATTTCACAAGAGCCGTAACAGCATCCCCTACTGTATAACAGTGAAAACATGGATTGGCGCATACCTTGTCAATGGCGGGCATGTGTTGTGTCATAAATGACGGAAGTTCTCGTCAATGGCGGGGAAAGTTGCATGAAATGTAAAGGCACCATTGTCTCCTGGCATAAGCATTAAAACAAAGTTATAAAAAATTGCTCATTTCTCAAGTATTTTGTGGGTTCAGCGAAATCCCAAGCAGACTCGTTTAATCTTTCTTGTTCTCTGCGTTCTCCAGGTTCCAGCTTCAGGAGGCCCGCCAGCCGCTCCATCCTTCTCTCTGGGCTCTGAACCGCAGTTTGACCTGAAGGGCCTGAGCTTTCCCTCTGCTCCCCCCCTCAGCTCAGACTCCACTAACTCTCATGTCTACAACTCAGACAAACTCAACTTAAAATTTTAGGGAGGATGCTGGAAAATTCATTTGCTACAGAATTTAGCAATTTTGGTCCCTGTGTGACTTGGCACCGAGCCCCGACTAATACCAAGACCAGAATCAATTCAACTCTATTCTGAGGAATGAGACTAAAATAGTCTGCAGATTTTTGTTTTTGTTTAAAAATATCAAAATATTACATAAAATATAGAGACTAGACCAGCGGTTCCCAACCTTTTCCAACTCAGGACCCACTTGAAAATCTAGAAACTTTTCGTGGTCCACCTCCAACCCCATAAAAAACATGGAGCCCAAATTATGTGTTCTCAGAGCACTTTTTATTTCATTGTTACAGTTTTCAAGGAGCTCTCCACATTTATGTATTTTTCTTTCTTCCTCAAATTATTTGGGATCCCACTTGCAATACCTCCGCGGACCACCAGATGGCTGCATCACACAGGGAATCGCTGGACTGGACTTCTATGGACTCATTCCCATAATGCCTCACCTCTCACCCATTGACTTGTATACTGTATTTGGACATAGTCTACCGTTGTTTTTTGGACTCCCATGTTGAAGCACGTCCATGTGGCCTGTCGCCATCTTGGGATCCTTGTGTGCACCTCACACAAGACAGCACAAGATGAGGGTTTTCCCAGAGCTGTAGCTCCGCCTGCTATTGGTCCGTGATCTGCAAGCTGTGCTATCACTGGACAGGCAACCTGTACATGATTGTTGTGTATTTCCTTTGTGTTTGGAACACACACTCTACCTTTGGATTGTACCACTCACATCCTTGTATCCATCCATCTTCCATCCTTCATCGACACCAAATAAATGGTTAAATGGCCTTAGGATCCTCATGTAGTCAGAGGCTCTCTGATCCAGGCATTTTCACAACACTTAAGCATACAATAAGCATTTACAGTTTTTCATGGTCCTCTGAGCCGGAAAGAGCCTCTGTCTGGATAATGGCTCCAAGGGCCAAACCATAGACCACATGGTACCTCCAAGATCAAGATTACCATACTGGGCTGTACCGCCCTGATTGACCTGTTGAGGCAAGTTGAGTTATTGGGAGGAGTTGAACAATATGAGATAATTGACCTGTTGAGGCAAGAAAAGGCAGAGTTTTTGGCAAGTCTAGAACAATGTGAGAGGAGAGCACTGAAGCATGCAGCTCTCCAGGGCCAGAGTTCAAGTGTTCTACAGCATTTCAGTCTTCTGGTTCCCCTTCCTGCTGGCCAGCCGCCATACCGGGTGGCCCTGCCTATGCCGCTGCCTAAAATGCTTCCTGACTGTATCTAGAAGGTTCAAATTTAGAGTGAGTCAGTATGATCTAAGAGGAATTTGCATGTTTAAAAATACAAAGATTAGAACAAATGCAAATCAAAGATTTATATCAGTTAAATTAGTTAATTTGTGGAATATTTTTTGAAGGTGATTAACAAAGATAAAACTCAGGTATGAACACTATTGTGTGTTTGGGTATATTTATGTACTATACTGATATGTATGGTACAAAATGCCTCTACATGGATCAAGTGAGTTTGACGTGCAACAATTTACTTTTGATTTTTAATCTTTATTTGAAATCGGACCGTTTTCATGGTGTTCTGACTGATTGGAGCAAGCTTAATATAATAATATAGATTGCTTTTATTCTGAAAAATCGTGACAGGAAGTAAGAAATTCCTGCTCAGAAATTCCTGCTCATTTGACGCTGGCCAGTGGACGGACGGAGAAAAGAAGAGTAGCCTGGAGACGATCTGAGCTCGAACTGGGAGGAAAAACATATTGCAGTGAGTCGTTAACGTTACTTCTGACCACTTTATTTTTATTTTACTTTTTAGCTGATGTCCAATGCTTTTATCCGAATACGTCCTCTTCTAAGCATAGATCATAACATATCCGTTCGCTTCCTTGCAGGACATGTTCTGGTTACTCCCACTCCTGGCTGTTTGTTGTTTCTCCGTCGGTAAGTAAACCCAGTTTTAAATCACGCAGTCCGGCAGCGGCAGGGGCAATGCAACCACTAGACATACACGTAGAGTTCGCGAAAGGTTTGAAGGTAGCAAATGAACGAACAACGTATTTCCCCCTCTCCCCGCTACACTCGCTGCTGCGCCCGCCGTGTGCAGCGCTGAGCGCCGTTGAGTTCGCAGTGTCTACCAGTGGTGCCTGCTAGCAAAGGCATCTTCGGGAAGCATTTTTCCACTTTTAACTAACATCACGTTTGTACAGCTATATCAATAATAACTATTCTAACAAACACTCAAGGCTCCTACATGTGTAATATGAGATGGTTTTCACTATGAGTTAACCATTTTGGGCCACGCACGGATGCATTGCGCAAATGTTTCAAAAACAAATTGAGCAAAGTCTTCCTACAAATGGAGCAGTGGCGTAGCTAGAAATGAAATTGCAGGTGGGCGGGCCTGAATAAATTAAAGTGGATGGGCCACATTATTGACGTAATTGATATGATTAGAATCAGCTTTATTGGCCAAGTATGTAGACATACAGGGAATTTGACTCTGGTATGTTGCTCTTAATTTACCCCGCTAGCCGGGCGCTTCTGGCTCATACGAGCGCATTAGCGCCCGGCGAACGTCACGCATTTTCCCATTTTACACTGTGACATTTTCACGTCTAGGTCTAAATGCCGGCTCCTACCTGAGTCTTCACGTGAAGTGAAGACGCTATCCGATGTAAAACATCCTCTTCTTTTAATGACACCTAGTTGTTGCATCCAAATTGTTGCATAAAATCCACTTTTCTGTCTCTCAAAAACCGAAAAGCATTTATCTGGAGCACCTCGAGCAACCCGGAAGTCGTTGTTCCGGGTTGCTTCAGATCAGAGAAGAAGAAGAAGCGGTGCGCCAGATAAATGCTTTTCGGTTTTTGATTTCAATAGAATCAAGGAATATTGTTGTTTACTTTTTCTATGTTTTTTTAGTTTGTACTGAGAAGGAATACAAGTACTATGGGGACGAGTACTCTTTCAGAATTTCCAGAGACACAGACTTCCTGGAATTCACTCCGTTGCACAGCCTCGATCAGCCAAGGATCCTGTGGAATCGCACCGACCCTCAAGCCAGTAGGGGAGGCGGGGGGCAGGTGGACCGTAATCTCTGGAAGATGATGTATGTCACCCAGGCAGACAACGGCTACTATAACTTAAGAAGAAAAGACAACACACTAGCAACCAGGAAGAAGCTCACAGTAGCAGGTAACGATATAAGCTTAGAGTTGTAGAAATCGTATATATATTATATAATAAATACGGTAATAATAATTCTGTGTATCGGAATACGTTCAGTTCATACCCCTGTCAGTCTTGTTCTAATGCAACCTACTCTTTATCATATACAGAGACCATTCAATCATATGAGAAACTGGTGGACGAGAGCCTATCCATCAAATTTGATCTGGACATCTACTTGTGCACCGTGACCTTTACTCGCGGTTCGGAGAAGAAACCCATAGAGGTGATAAAAGCAGGGAGAGAGTCTGTTGATTATTATGTGTTTGCAAGGAGATTTCGGATGCAGCCATCCTCCACTTTGGATTTTATAATTGATCCCCTAAAGGTCTCAGACTCTGGCCGCTTTGAGGTCCGAGACCAGAAAGGCAACTTAGCCCTCGTTGTCGAGCTGGAGGTGCTCGGTGAGTAATGCTGAGGTCTACCTTGCGGGGGGGGGGGGGGGGGGGGGGGGGGGGGGGGGGGTCTTCAACAACTCGATGTTTCAAATCACCATATACCACTTACATCTCTAATCAATGCTCTTGCAGACCCTGCTCCTCCTCAGTGGGTCTATATTGCTATGGGTGGCGGCGCTCTCTTGGCCGTGGTCGCCTGCTGCTGCTGCGTGAGGAGGTGCTGCTGTAAGAAGAGCTCCTCTAAAAGGGACACCTCTGCTTCTCAGACTGCAGCAGCACCCACTGTGCATTACCATGATGTAGGTATCTCACCCACGGGGCTTTCTGACACTCGTATCGGGGTCGCACATCTCTACCTTGCAATATTTTTGGGGCCTAAAGGAACAGTTCACCCAAAAATGAAAATTCTGTCAGCATCTACGGGCCCTCATGCCAGTTGAAACAGGTGAAGTTTGTCCATATAACACACTTCGAGGTTGCCAGCACAACTCGACAGAAATCCAGTCACCATTGACTTACAGTACACTACAATTCAGTCAGTGGGGACTGGTTTTCTCTCCAGTCGTGCTGGCAGCTATCCTGTATGTTATTATGGACACACTTCACCTGTGTTTCAACTGGCATGAGGGTGGGTAGAATTTTCATTTTCGAGTGAACTGTTACTTTTAAGGCGACTGTTTTATTGTGCCAATTTTTCTCATTTGATCATCAAGGTTTCCGTTAATTCCGTAATTGCCAGACTTTTCCCGTTATAATTATTCAAAGTCCGACAAATTAAAATCTGACGGTAACCAGGGTGGGAATTTCATCATTTTAGGGGCAAGGCCATCTGGCCTTCGGTGTGCAATTGCTCTATTGACATTGTGAAGGGCGATTTTTCTGAAACGTGTGTTAAAATGATTCAATTACACATCCTTTACATAGAGCAGGCTACATTAAACTAAGACCACTGATGCTTTTAAAGCAGTAGCAGGGCACTGCCAAGGTGGCCTTAGGGATCTCAGGGCATCACGGCCAGAGGGAGGGGCAACAGAGGCCATGGCCTCCATGTAATTCCCACCCTGATGGTCACTAAGCACGGTGAAAATAATCCCCTCTCAGCCCAATTTGAGTTGTAATAAAATAGGCAAAAAAATACATTTTCACACAGCTCCTTCTATTAAATAGCCTAACAAATATTTTTATCTGTAGGTTACTACAGTGTAGTATAGGCTACTGTATGTTATGCAATGACCGAAACAACAAGCCATAGCCTACTGTCATTCACAATTAGGATGCACACGGAATGCATGTGTCTGGGTCAGTCACCAGCTCTCAACAGGTGGAGACTGTGGCTATACTGCGCCTGCATAACGACATGCATAGAGAAAGAGAGAGAGATGAGACATGAATCAAACCTTAAAAAGTATTTTCTTAAACCAAGTGGGTCAAACGTTATTGTCAGTGATGACGATAGCGTTAATTGAAAGCAGACTACAGACTGCTTCTCACTGCCGGAGTACGATTGCCCCCCCTCCTGCCTCCCCTGCTGGTCAGCTTTCACATTACAAAAGGTCTTCCGTGCTCGGGAACGGAACGGAACAATTGCGTCATCAACTACGTCTGGAGTGTATCCTCGCCCGTGTGTTGTCTACGTGGTTCGGTATGGTTGGTGTTCACATTCGCAAGTGTTCTGTCCCCGGGCATGCCAAAGTGTTTCCCAGACCACATTTTCAAGTGGACCATGTCACGGTTCGCTGTTTCCAGACACGGAACGCAACGTTCACACTCATCAAACGAACCACACCTGGGGTCAATTTGGGGACAAGTGTGCTCGGTTCCGCTCCCGGGTCCCCAGTGAGAAAGCACCCTGAGACTCAGCATGCAAGGCAGCGTGTATCAAACGCTGTGCGGCATGGATAAATTAATTAAAAGGATAGTTCAACCTTTTGGGAGATCCGCCTATTTGCCATATTGCCGACAGTAAATGGATAATGTGGATGCTTTTATTGTCATTGTGCGTTCCCTACACAGAGGTACAGCCCTCACTGCTACTTAGCGCTACAATGGTAGTGAGTGACCGGTACAGCTGCCTACTCCTGTTCAGTCACCCAAAATGCACATTGCAACAGCGCCAGAAACACTCACATGTACATGTTGTGAATCGTGTACTCACCACGCAATGAAATAAGAATCCAAAATTACTGGAAACGGTCATTTTCTGAATGAATCCACACACCAAGATCTAACAAAGATTAACCGAACTGAAGTGACTTCCTCGTTTACCATGAGGCGCTGTATATAGCGCATGTTCTGCACGCTGTGTACAGCGCATTGTTAAAACGTGCAATAAAATTGCATGTAAGGACCTCACCCAACTGCACAAAGGCAGAGCCACAAAGAAGGCCCAGTCAATCCTTGCCGACCCTAGCCTGCTGCTATTGGCCTTTTAAATAACATGTAATGCTGTTGTTTCTTCTTGTGTGTAAACGGTAGATTTTTGAGCCCCTCGTGGATAAAAACTTTTACCTTGACCTTGACTTGCAGGACGGCCGTCAACCTTCAGGCCCGAGTAACTCGACTACCCCTCCCCCATATGTTCCAACGTACACTTATGAGCCCACTCCCCTCCGTCCTAGGGAACCTGAATCCAGGTCCCTGGAGCCACCGGTAGGTGTTGTCTTTTTTTCACCTAAACCTGAAGGATGCACAACCTCCTTAAATGCATGAAATGTAAAGGCACCAATCTCCCATGTCATAAGCATTAAAACTAAGTAATAAGAAATTACTCATTTCCCATTTTTTTCTGTTCTGTGTTCTCCAGGCTCCTGCTTCAGGAGGTGCGCCAGCCGCTCCATCCTTCTCTCTGGGCTCGGACTGTCTCTCCTCGAACCCCGAACCGCAATTTAACCTGGGCTCAGACTGTCTCTCCTCAAACCCTGAACCGCAATTTGAGGTGAAGGGCCTACGCTTTCCCTCTGCTCTCGGCTCAGACTCCACTAACTGTGATGTCTACACCTCAGACAAACTCAACTTCCTTTAGGGAGCATGCTGGAAAATTAATTTGCAACAGAATTGAATTCGGTGGTTGCTGTGTAAGTTGGCACACAGTCAATTAGTCTCTCGATTGGATTAACCCATTGATACCTGATGCAGCATTTGCGTGTATATCCCTCATTTGTGTGTGTATCCCTTTAAGACCGCGCGGTCTTAAAGGGATACACACAAATGCTGCATCAGGTATCAATGGGTTAATACACATGCAAAAAATGATCAAACAAAACTTGAAGCCAGCGCAGTATTGATGTAATTAGTTCCCTTTAAAATGTTAATATATATTTTTTTATTTTATTCTGCTCAACTTCACATACAATCCTCATGACTCAATAGCATCAGTTGGTGCTGTGGTTTAGGGAATCACCAGATGCCCCACAATACGATATTATCACGACACTTAAGTCACGATACGATAGTATTGCGATATTGTGATATGCTAGTATTGCGATATATTGAGTATTGCGATATATTGTGATTTATTACCTTTTTTTTTTACCTGCAAACTGTCCCCAAAGGAAAAAACTTTGTCAACATCGGTTTTATCTAATGAAATAAAGTATCTAGTCTGTTCATCTCACTTCAATAATTTTTATTGCAGCAAAATGGGATTCTCAAGCATACAGACTTACCAACACTGCCATAAAAGCGTCGTAAATGTTGCATGCACTTGACAATTTGTATAATAAAATATGATACTTGGCATTCATGCAATATGATATATTGCCATTCAAAATGTTGCGATGCTGTATCGATTCCCCACCACCACACTCTTACTGTGGTTGTTGTTGAGACCAAACCAGTCGAGACTACCACTAATACCAAGGCCAGAACCAATTTAAATCTATTCCTGTAATGAGACTAACATAGTGTGCAGATTTTTTATTTTATTTCTCTCTCCTCTTTCTCACTGTCTTTCTCTCACTCGCTCGCTCTATATGGAAATATATGCCATAAATGTATCTTGTACTCAGAATCTATCATGAATACGCATAGTAGCCAATTTCTTGCTGCCAAGGAAATCAAGGGCAAGAGACAGATTAAGGAATAGAATAACAACTAAAAGAGAGATGGCATAGGTCACAGGGGTTTTCAAAACCTGACACTGCGGGCCTCCTTCAGCCCTCGGACAATGCCTGGAATATCCCCCTTCACTCAATTCCTAGATGCCTATGGCATTATGATTATTTTATTTGATCCCATATAGACACTCAATAATTGAGCCAAGACAGCCTGATATTGCTGTTTGACTTCAGACCGCATCCATGTTTCTTGATAACTAATGTAATAATGAATGTAATATTTTTCACTTCCATTCAATGAGCCTCCCCTGAAACTGTCTGGAGGACAGTTTCCCCCCTGAGGAGGCACGCCTGCCAGTTTGAAAACCTCTGTCATAGGAAATTAGGGAGAAGACCCAAGACTGATCTAGACTGAGAACAACAGCGGCACTGTTTTCTATAATGACCTCCGAGACAAGACTGATCTAGACTGAGAACAGCAACACTGTTTTCTATAATGACCTCCGCCAACGGATTTTGCCGGAGGCCATGTTTCCCCCCGTTTGTCTGTCTGTCTTTTGTCAGCAGCATATCTCGAGAAGTTGTCAACAGATTTTCTGTTTTTCAGAAACATTTTCAGAGAGTTGTGGAGTGACGAGTTTAACATAAACTAGGCTGAAAATAAGATCCAGGTTTCTCCTTTAAACCTATTTATTTATGTCGATGCTTTAAACCCACAGGGAACAACATGCTGCTATCAGCTATATACTGTAAAACCACTTTTTCAGGTTGTGATTGATAATGTATTTGTATGTGTTATTTTAAAACACTATTGTGCCTTCAGCTTCTTCAGGGTGTTAAATGTGTGTGTGATATTTTGAATTTGCATTGTAAAAAATAAGATCAATATCTGGAAACTGTTAAACTGTGTGTATCTCAGCACTTATGTCATATCCCAAAAAATGTATGCAAATATGAATCAAACACATTTCCTAATATGCAATATTAATAAAGTTGTTTTAATCAAGGTTGTGCTCACTTGTATCCTGTACAATCTATAAATGTAATCTGCGCTATGGTCATGTAACAGCACAAAACTTTGTTGAAAGGTTGGTGGAGGTATGCACTCTACTGAGTGCCCTCTACATGTAGTTTGAAATTGTTTTTAAACCCACAGGGAACAATGTAGTTTGAAATTGTTTTTAAACCCACAGGGAACAATGTGCTATCCTCAGCTATATAAAACCACTTTTGCAGGTTGTTATTGATATGTATTTTTATGTTGCAGTTGTACAGGTTGAATGAGGAGGACTGAAATAAACTAAAAAAGTACATGGCAAAACTATGAATCATCAGAAGAATATTTTAGTGATGGTATTAGGCAGGGGCGGAGCGACCCTATCAGCCCAGAGGGGGCGAAGCTCTTAGGGGGGCCCCATCAAAAAAAAGATTTTTTTTTTTTTTTTTTTTTTTTTTTTTTGAAGGCCAGGCCAGGCCGCAGGGCCGGTTCCAGAACAAGATGACTAGGGGTGCATCCTAGATAGGAAGGGGTGCAGATGCCCGGCCGAAGGCCGGGCCCACTCGGGTGGCCGGCCAAAGGCCGGCCGGCCGAAAAATTTGACATGTTATTTTACTAAAAATAATGCATTTGACCATCATTTCAAGTAGAATGATACCACCCAAGCAAGAATATTTCAAGTGTTTCAAGTGCTTTACTGAAATATTTGGACCATATAATGATAATACAATTATCTCAACCTTAAAAGGTTACATATAGGTGCCAAAAAGCCATAAAATCACATCAAAGAACAAAGAAAAACAACAACTATAATTCAAGTTTAAACAGTAAGTGTGCAGCTGTAGCATTTATACATTTTTTTACTTTTCAACTGAGCATGCAGACAAATAAGGGTGCAATGCATGCTTTTGCACCCCCGTAGAACCGGGCCTGCCAGGCCGCGAAGAAAAATGTGCCTTTTTTGCATGTTTGAATCGGTTTTAGCCATATTTAGTGGAATATCTCATTTTAAACACACCAATGTTATTGTCTATTGATTGAATTCCTCTCAGACTCACACCACTGACTTTATTAAATAAAGTCATTTTAAGTCACAACTGTAAAATAGCTGATAGCCCCTATATCCGAAAACACAATTTGTCACTCACTGAGCCAAGTAATATTATGTCCAAGAAAGACTACAGTGAAGCCACTTTACAGACAAGCTTGTTCTGAAGAAGAAAAAATAAAAACACAGGTTGCCAGCCAGGTGGCCTGGCCTGCAAAAAAAAAAAAAAAAAAAAAAATTTTTTTTTTGATGGGCCCCCCTGACGAGTGGGCCCTGGGGCGACCGCCCCCTTGCCCCCCCTCTGGCTCCGCTACTGGTATTAGGAGATTAAACGCATACAGTAGGCCAGGCCAATGGTTCTGAAAGTGGGTTCAGAGGGCCCCCATGGGTCCTTGAGAGGGTTCCAGGGGGTCCCCAGGAAAAAGGTGAAACATTTATTTTCACTACAATTACATCCATAAGTAACAAACACAATGTCAGAATGTATGACTATTTTGGTTGTGGCTCATGGGTTTCATGCATTATGCAATACAACATCTAATAGCAATACTCTTATCAGATGGGAGACCCTGAGACAAAATCTTATCATTGGGGGGTTTGTAGTCTAATTTGTGTCAGTTTAGGGGTCCTTGACCTGAAAACGTTTGAAAACCACTGCAGTAGGCACTGGGCAGGCTACATTTATTACCACAGACACGTGATGTTTCGGTAGGGGGCATAGTGAGATCTCAAGATCTCGCGCGAATCCAGCTGCCTTGCAAGGTTATATTATGGGTTAGACCAGGACAGGATGGATGCCTACCCAGTATTTGCTAGCGGAGCGGAACATAGAGAGAGCCTAATGTAAAAGACGATCTGTCCTGGGAGTGTAAACGCAAACTGGCCGCAACTGGGAGGCAAAACCTAGTCTCTCTCCCCCCTTCGCAGTGAGTACCTATATCTTAATTACTTCATACCAATTTTTTTCCGTCCTTATCCAAGTCCTCTTCTAACAAGTAATGTTAGGGTTAGGCCAGTTATAACATGTTGTTCCCTTTCCTTGCAGGACATGTTCTGGTTAACGTTACTTCCACTCCTGGCTGTTTGTTGTTTCTCCGTCGGTGAGTAAAGTGAACCCAGTCTTCCTATTCCTAACCAGTCAGACAGGTCTGACAGACGTGTAGATTTAATCATGTTTGCCATTTTTAGTTGTAACGTTAGGAGTGATAGTGAAACATTGAGTAGCCTACTTTAGACACACGAGCCAGGCTAGATGTTTATTTTTAACACAACTACCTTATTCTTTATGCAACAGTTTGAACTGAATTTGTTTGCCACCATAATGCACAATAGGCGCTGCGGATTTGAGCAACAAGACAGACTGTCTGAGCACCCTGCCTGTCTTGCCCGCCTCCTCATATTAATGTGCATTCCTATAATCCTAAATACACAATAGTCTCTTAAAACAGATGCTTGGCTCTCGCAATTTTCAAATGCTTCCACCTAAACTGTCGCAGAATGTAGAAGAGACAGTCTGGCTTGAGAGACTAAATACATAAACAACGAGTTTGCCAAAAGTTTGACCGAGCTAAAACGGGACAGATGACATGCTGACACTGACATGCAACTGTGTGTGTGTGTGTGTGTGTCTGCGCGTGTGCATGTGCGTGTGCGTGTGTGGTGTGTGTGGTGTGGTGTGGTGTGTGTGTGTGTGTGTGTGTGTGTGTGTGTGTGTGTGTGTGTGTGTGTGTGTGTGTGTGTGTGTGTGTGTGTGTGTGTCTTTATCTGACTATCTGGCCCATAATCGACCCATGCCTAGTCCACACAGCCTCAGACTTTGAAAACCCCTGCCTATCATATATAGGCGTATATAATTATTTTTCTTTCTATGTCATACATCTGTTTAACTCAACTGCACAATTAATTTGTGTATAACAGCTCATTCCATCCTTGTATTTATTTGTATATAATGCATATTTACTTTATTCTAGGCTACGTATTAAGCAACACATTAAGGAACCAGCAATAATGTTTCACTGCACATTGTACTTGTATTATGGAGTAGGGCCTACTCAGTAGGCTTTGTGACAAATAAACTTTGATTTGGTCTATTGTTATTAAGCCATCTGGTTGCTCATAATCGAGCTCTGTCGAAATTTTTAAATCAAGACTGAAAACCCACCTTTTTTCACTGCATTTTACATTTTAAAACACCCTTTTATTATGGCAGTTTTTTTTAATGTGGCTTTTTATTAGTTTTTTCTATTATTTGTATTCGAACACCCCTTTTAACTCGATGTTTTTAATGTGGCTCTTATATTGTTTGTTTTGTTTTTTAAACATCCTTTTAACGTCAATATTTTTAATGCATTGTTTGTTATACTTTGTCCTATGCTTTCTTTTAATTGTAAAGTGTGCTTTATGGTGATTTTGCACTTTAAATACAAATTTATTGAAAATTGATTGATTTTTGTATTAATTAAACAATTCATTAATAAAATTAACAAATTAGGCTATTTGTTCCCCGGACTCCAGTTAGAGAACATCCAGTCAATTCATCCATAGGCCTACATCAGTGATGATGATGATCATCAGTGATGATGATGATGATATGATTGTGTACTGAGTACTGACAATAAAGTTCAGTTCAGTTTATTTATACAGGAAAATATTAAAAGTGACATTACAAGTGTTGCAATTAAAACTGGTCTGACTCAGTTAAAAACTGGTTTTCAGCAGGTTCCTGTTCTGCAGCACATAGCTGTAGAACAAAACACAAACATAATTTATGCACAGCAAACAGTCATACATACAGCAGCATAAACAATTAGAAGAAGCCGGAGTGCGATGGTACTGGATATGAATGTGAGTTGGATCAATGGTTGTTGCAGGTGTATTCTTGAATCAGATGTTGTTTGTAGGCCTGTTTGAAATGTGAGATGGAGGTTATTGCTCTAATGTGATAAGGGACCTCATTTCAGATTTTGGTGTATGTGAAAACAATGATCTCAGTCCAAAATTATTTTTGTAGGCCAGTACTGAGTGCATGTCAGATTGATCTGCCAATGCGTTCCTGACTTGTGTTGTCTTGGAAGCAGAGCCGTGTGAGTGTTGGAGAAAGAAGAGTTATTTCTAATCAAAAAGTAAAATTGAATGGCGAGGTCTTTTGTGTAGTTCTACAATGGTGAGTCCAGGGTGGGAGGTTACCATGGATTTTATAAGCTCTATATTGTATAGTCTTGCTATAGGTTGTTAGGTTCTGTGATTTCCTTTGTTGTGAGGGACCAGATTGTGAGACAATAGGATATTGTTGAGAGAAAAATTGCATGTAAACAAGTATTTGAAACAGTGTGGGTGAGAAATGGTCTAATCTTGCTATAAATATAATTTCTGATTGGCCTTCTTGGTTATTTATTCGATTTGATTTACTTACTCAAAATCACCACCTGGTGGCGAAAGCCATGCAGCACATTCACAAACATCAACTGCATGAAGTACTATCAATTATGAACACTGCAGCCTAGAAATCATATTATACCAGTAGATTTGCAGTAACATAACAGTAACAGAATGTTGTCCCAGACAGTGCAATTGACAAACGATTGGTACATTTGATCAATAACATGAAATTTAAAAAACGATTGTTTAATGTAATTCCTATTTTCACCTTGTCACCTTCATTTGCAGAATTTTGAAATAAGTCTGTATTTTTTTTGCTTCCAGTCCATTCGTTATTTTTTGAAATACAGGTCATCTATTAATTTTGATAAATGTTAGGCTATAATTTGTAATTACATTTCATTGAGCATTTACACACACGCATGTGCACGCACATGTGTGTGTGTGCGCACACACACACACACACACACACACACACACACACACACACACACACACACACACACACACACACCAGGTGGCACACATGTGAGCACACATGTGAACACACACACACACACACACACACACACACACACACACACACACACAAATGCATTTAGTTTTGCAGGCAGTCACTGTTCATGAACATGGCACCAAAGAGAAAAGCCACTTTACCAGTGCGCCACAGCAACGCAGTTCACAGGAGAGGGCGACCATCTCCCCAATAGCATTCATGTTTAACCCAGATACCAGCAGCAGGGCTCCCAAGCAGACAGTGACAGAGCGGAATTTTTTAATTAAGTAATTAGAGCCCACTAAATATCCAATTACTGATTGCATGCTCCAACTGGTATCAGCACTAGTGTAAACAAATGGCTGAAGAAGAACCCAAACATACTTTCTGTGCTTTCTGTTGTCTGATGCGATATATACAGTCAATGGATGTGATACATTTATTTTGAGGCTTATGAGAGTACTAGGCATCTCGCGCACTACTACGCACGCTCGATGCCTATAGCTCAGCTGCTGTGTAGCCTCATCTGCCCTATAGTGTTGCTCACTAAATGTTATTGCATCAGTAGTCTCACTGGTCAGCCTCCCCTCCCTTCTGGGAGAGGAGTCTGGCAGTGCTGGTCACCATTCTGGAATGGCGATGGGCGGCGCTTAGCGGCAGTGCCCTTGGAAAATAGTTTTCAACAACAATCCAACTTGCCATTTTCAGCGTGTAACAACGAGCTAGTGTGTAGGTTTCTGCCGTTAGCTTGCTAGCTAGTTAGCGTTGTTGTTTTCATCAATTAGATACTGCTCAGTAAAGAATAGAAGTTTGATAGTGCCAAAGTACAGAGGAGTGAAGCGTCTCACCCTGACCGATTGGCATGAAGTCATCTGTAAATCAAGTAAAAAATAAAATGACACATGCTAAATGTATTGTATTCTTCAACTACTATTACATTTGTTTACAATTTACGACAAGTCACATGTTGTGAATCTTTCCTGTGGTATCAAATTTAAAACACAGATATGTTCTGTGGCTACAAATTTTAACACACGTTTCTACAGTTTCTCAAATGTTTTGGGTCTGATTTTACTTGTAACTCACCAGAGCTGTCTCCTCTTCACTTGTATCTTTTCTTTTCAAGGTTCATATGCAATGGAGACAAAGACGAAATGCTATGGCAAAAATGTCGATATACCGGCTAACATCAATTCACCGATGATCAGAAAGCTGTACTTCACTCCAACTAACCCCAGAGGTCCCAGGAAACTAATAATGGCAAACAAAGAGGTGCGTTACAATTAGATCCCATTCAAATCAGGGCGAACCAGATCTCGATTGAATTGCCGCAGATTACAGGAGAGAATTGTAATCTACTGTCGACCCTGAGTGGATGTGTTTGTGTCATCTACATATTCAGGTGAAGGACCCGCGCTACACGTTGTCAAATTCTACGATCAATTCTAGAATGTCTGTGCGTGATGTGACGGAGAGAGATGATGGCATTTTTTCACTCTCAGTAAGTGATTATAATGATGATGAGGATGTTAATGATACATGGATGGTAACGGACCTCTTCGAACTTAAAGTTATAGGTGAGAGCATTGTAATGCACATTTAAAGGTACTCCTGTTATAGTGGTGGACTATTACACCTAAATACTTTTGATCCAAATTTCTTCTTCAATAGAATCAGCCACTATTGTTTTTTTCTTATTCTATACATGATTTATTTTAGATTGTTCTGACAAGGACTCCAAGGACTATGGGGACAGCTACTCTTTCCTCATTCTCAGAGACACAGATATCGTGGAATTCACTCCCATGCACAGCCTTGCTCAGCGAAGGATCCTGTGGAATCGCACCAACCCTGAAGCCAGTAGTGCAGTAGCCAGGGTGAAGATCGCCGGTATTGGCTGGACTCTGATGGACGTTACCCAGGCAGACAACGGCTACTATAACTTAAGAAGAAAAGACAACACGCTGGTAGCCAGGAAGAAGCTCACAGTAACAGGTAAACGATGTATTAAGCTTAGAGTTCTAGAAATGGCCACAATTTTGTTGTTGTTGAATTCTGTGTATTTTGGGGTACGTTCAGTTCATAACCCCTGTCAGTCTAATGCAACCTACCCTTTATCATACACAGAGAACACTAAATCATATGTGAAACGGGTGGACGAGAAACTAATCGTACAATTTCCTCTGGACACCGAATTGTGCACCGTGACCTTCACTCCCACTCCCACTTCGAAGAGGAAACCCATACTGGTGATAGAAGCAGGGAGACGGTCTCTTGATTCTGTGTTTGCAGAGAGAATTCGGATGCGATCAGCATCCTTGACATCCACGTTGGATATTACAATTGGTCCCCTAAAGGGCTCAGAGTCCGGCCTCTTTGAGGTCCGAGACCAGAACGGCAACTTGGCCCTCGTTATCCACTTGGCCGTGGTTGGTGATGATGGTGAGTAATGCTGAAGGGAGGGGTCCGAACAACCCATCGCTCAATGTTTCAAATCAACATAAATACAATTCTGTGCTCTTACAGACTCCGACAGACTTCCATTGTTCCATAGCGGGGGCTATATTGCTATTGCCATCGGTGCTATCTTCACGGTGGTCATCTGCTGGTTCTGCACGAGGAGGTGCTGCTGTAAGAAGAGCTCCTCTAAAAGGGACATGTCTGTTCCTCAGACTGCAGCAGCGCCCGCTCGGTATTACCATGATGTAGGTATCTCACCCAAGGGGTTTTCTGACACTCGTATTGGGGTCACACATCTCCAGTTGGCAATATTTTGGGGCTTAAGGCACCAATCTGTTTTCATATTGTGACACTTTCTCTCATTTCAACATCCTCTGTCAACTTTCAGGACACCAGTCAACCTTCAGGCCCGAGTCACTCGACTCCCCCATATGTTCCAGGCCCGAGTTACTCGACTCCCCCATATGTTCCAACATACACTCAGGAGCCCACTCCCCTCCCTGCTATGGAACCTGAATCCAGGTCCCTGGAGCCACTGGTAGGTGTTGCATTTTTATCCATGTCAACCATGTAAACGCACCAATCTCTCATGTCATAAACATTCAAACAAAGTAATAAGAAATGGCTAATTTCTGAATTGTTTTTTGGTCTGGCGAAATCCCAAGCAGACTCATTTAATCTTTCCTGTTCTCTGCATTCTCCAGGTTCCAGCTTCAGGAGGCCCGCCAGCCACTCCATCCTTCTCTCTGGGCTCTGACTGCCTCTCCTCGAACCCTGAACCGCAGTTTGACCTGAAGGGCCTGAGCTTTCCCTCTGCTCTCGGCTCAGACTCCACTAACTCTCATGTCTACACCTCAGACAAACTCAACTTCCTTTAGGGAGCATGCTGGAAAATTGATTTGCAACAGAATTTAATTCGGTGGTCGCTGTGTAAGCTGGCACACAGCTAATCAGATTCTCAATTGGATTAATACACACACACGAAAATGAGATGTGATCAAACAAAACTTGAAGCCAGTGCAGTATTGATTTAATTAGCGCCTTTTGCTATATATATATGGTAGCCCATTTTGTGCTGCCAAGGAAATCAAGGACAAGAGGCAAATTAAGGAATAGAATAAAGACTAAAAGGGAGGCGTAGTAAATTAGAGAGAAGACCCAAATCAGAGACCAAGATGGGACTGGTCTAGACTCTAGACCAGTCCCGTCTTGGTCTCTGGTTTGGGTTAGGGTTAACTCTAGAGAACAGCAGCACTGTTTTCTATAATGACCTTATGAACAGATTTGTACAAAACTTTGTAGAAAAGTAGGTCACGGGCCAACTTAAACGTATTACATTTCCACGCCCACTGGCCAAAGGGGGTGTGCCAATGGGCGTGACCAATCACAAAAAGGTCCGTAACTTCCAAGCGGATTCACGCAACACCACAAAGCTTTCTAGAAAGGTTGCCGGAGATATGCACTCTACGTTCACTCTAGTTTGATATTGTTTTGAAAACCACAGGGAACAACATGCTATCCTCAGCTAGATATAAAACCACTTTTGCAGGTTGTGATTGTTGATAGGATATGTTTTTTTTATGTTGTTTTAAAACACTATCGTTGTACAAGTTGAGGATGACCAAAATAAATAAAACGATACTAAACAAGTATCACAGCAAAACTATAAATCATCATACAATGTAATGTAATGTAATGTACAATGTAAGCATATTATAGTGATGGTATTGGGAGATTAAACACATAGGCCACAGTAGTAGGCCAGTGGTTCTCAAAGTGAGGAATAATTAGTACAATGACACTAATGTGTATTTTTAAATGTACACAAAGTAAATGAGTAAATTTAGATTTTTGTTTTAGGGCGCCCAAACTGGTGGCTTGCGCCAATTGAATTAGACAATAGGTGTAGACAATCAAATTGTAATGATCCCCATCGTCACATTAGTTCAGAATTATCAGCTTCATTTGACACTGCTGAGACTGCACCTTTCACTGTGATGCTATTTTCATTGTTGATTATATTTTATTGCTATTCTATAGTTTTTTGCCCGTTTGCCTTATTTGACTTGTCTACTGTTTGCCTCATTTACCGTACGTATATAATATTGTGACTACTGTATGTGCCTACTGTACTTGTACTATGTCTTGTAATGGTCCCTAGCATAAGACAAAAATAAATATACAATAAATATCTTGAATCTTAAATCCATAGCTAAATGGATGTATCTCATTGTGATATTACTGCTGCTAGCATCTATAGTATGTCTGGCAAAGGAGAGAATCACCAAATTTAGTATCCAGCTGGCAGCATCTGAACGAGCTGTTCCGTATGAAAGACAGGGAGGGACACCTTAGGTAACACTCAATGTGCTAGATGTGTGAAATGTATTGAGGTACATAATTAAAATATAAAACTTAGGCAAATTAAACGCAAATTAGAGCTTAGATTGGACCCCCCAAAAAAACAAGTCTGACCCGAGCCCGTGCACCTTCTGTCTGAGCCCGGCCCTGCCCATCCCATTGGCGGCCTTTATGGGCCCAAACCAGAAGTTTTCTTAGTAAGTGTTGGCTGTTTATCTCAACTAAATCTGTTTTTTGTTCAGTCTCATGAACGAACAGTCCCTTAACGTGATATCTCGGGAACGCCTTGAGGGAATTTCTTCAAATTTGGCTCAAACATTCACTTAAGTTTTGGTTGTCAAAGGTCAAAGTTCAAGGTCACTGTGACCTCACATCCATCCTTCCATCAAGGAAGGGGGCGGGGAAAGGGACTGTAGCTAGGGATAGGAAGGCCATAGAGAGTTGGGGTTCCAGGGGTGGCTAGAGGAGTGGCTACATGTATGTGAGTGGTGGGAGGGTACGGTTAGGGATAGTTACCATGTTCCATGTTGAAAACGATTAGCTGTGTTAAGTTACCCCCCCAAACATTGCCTAAAGTGCCATAAGACTGAATGGCCACACCACTGCGCCACGGACTTCAAGGTAGTTGTGCTTGTATGAGTCTGGACAGACATGGATATATTATTGACTACAACTTGACTTGTTGGTGGAGGCATACAACCGCAAGGTGGTTATTTCTAGTCAGCTGTTTAAAACATGTCTCCTATGGTCCCCTATGGTAAAAAGTGAAGTGAATCCAGCCTCTGTGAGACTTCTCTATCCGCTGTGTCTCTCCCCTCATTAACTATGCGCTGTTTTGAGGCGGCGGGACCTCTGATAAGACGATATGGTAGAATAGATCCATCTTTGGTGCAGTTTAATGTTTTCTGGACATTTTTCCATACTATGCAACTATGCTACAGATGGTTTGGTCTTCTGCATTCAGTTGTAAAATGGGAAAATGGTTACTCTGTGATGTCACAGAATCACGGAAGTCAAAACTGCTCAGAGGCATTGTTTCTTGGCACGGCTGGTGTGGATTTGTCTGGGGTCCAGTGTGTTTTGAGACTTCCATCATGTTTATCAGTCCAAGTCCTTTATAATCAAAGAGGCAATGGAAATCCTGTTTTACACAGAATGCGACCTTTAACTAACCCTAAAATATTAAATAATCTATGAATTAATACTTAGTTAACATGAAAACCATCAGCAAATTATTACTAGACACATTAGTTAACTGTTTAACCCTTATTTTACCCTTATTGTAAAATGTTACCATCAAACAACAATAGATAGCTACATATTCCTTCACTCTCCTTGCCCTGCTGGGTAATAGTTACACTAGGGTATATATAGAAACATTTGGAGCACACTACATCAGAGAGGATTTAGAAGTGGGTAGCCTCTACCGTATAGTAGGTATACTGTGTTAGCCTGGGTAAACCCAGCCGCCACGTGACCTGCTCTCAGACCTGCTCTCAGTAAGCAGGGTAAGCCTGAGAGCAGGTCACTGGGGGCTGGGTTTACCCAGGCTAATACTGTGTATATCCTGCACTACACCACTGGTCTTAAGCCCAAAGTGTATTGGCAGAGTTAGGGTTAGGCAGGTGCAGTATGGCACACTGGGGACTGAACATGAGTCACTCTGGTTGATACAGACTTTCCCTGCCACTCTGCCGCCTAGCCTATATCTGGACTCATTAAATATGGAGAGAGCAGCCTGCCTACAAAAGACTATAATATGGTCTGAGTGGTCACTGGAACAGTTCATTTGCCCGCTTTCACATTGCGACAAATTAAATTTGGACTGATTTCTATGTTGTTATTATGTCCCCCGGACCCTGCCACCATGCTAGATGGTTTGACATGATGTCATCATGGTGGCGTGTGTGTGTCTGTGTCTGTGTGTCTGTGTAGGCACATTCTTGTGAACACAATAACTCAAGAACAACACAAGATTGAAAGTTCCTCGTTACACCATTGATCATCTCACTATAGATTTTCAGAACACCTCACTGCTGCTTATAAATTTGCATATTAATCAGGGGGGGATTTCTACTAACTGATGTTACTAAATGTTTTACGATACAGAGTTCATATTAACCACCCACGTGTTATGAGAGGTATGTTGACATAGAAATTATTGCTTGATGTGACAGAGAGAGATGAAGGGATTTTTTTCAATCTCACACGATGATTATGATGTTGATATGATGATGGTATTTGACCTCTTCAAACTGAAAGTTCTAGGGGTAACGCTTTAGAATACAGCCCGCAAATAACCATGTAACTACAGGGTAACAAGACTGTACTTATAGTGTAACTACAGGGTAACAAGACTGTACTTATAGTGTAACTACAGGGTAACAAGACTGTACTTATAGTGTAACTACAGGGTAACAAGACTGTGCTTATAGTGTAACTACAGGGTAACAAGACTGTACTTATAGTGTAACTACAGGGTAACAAGACTGTACTTATAGTGTAACTACGGGTAACAAGACTGTGCTTATAGTGTAACTACAGGGTAACAAGACTGTACTTATAGTGTAACTACAGGGTAACAAGACTGTGCTTATAGTGTAACTACAGGGTAACAAGACTGTACTTATAGTGTAACTACAGGGTAACAAGACTGTACTTATAGTGTAACTACAGGGTAACAAGACTGTACTTATAGTGTAACTACAGGGTAACAAGACTGTGCTTATAGTGTAACTACAGGGTAACAAGACTGTACTTATAGTGTAACTACAGGGTAACAAGACTGTACTTATAGTGTAACTACAGGGTAACAAGACTGTGCTTATAGTGTAACTACAGGGTAACAAGACTGTACTTATAGTGTAACTACAGGGTAACAAGACTGTACTTATAGTGTAACTACGGGTAACAAGACTGTACTTATAGTGTAACTACAGGGTAACAAGACTGTACTTATAGTGTAACTACAGGGTAACAAGACTGTGCTTATAGTGTAACTACAGGGTAACAAGACTGTACTTATAGTGTAACTACAGGGTAACAAGACTGTACTTATAGTGTAACTACAGGGTAACAAGACTGTACTTATAGTGTAACTACAGGGTAACAAGACTGTGCTTATAGTGTAACTACAGGGTAACAAGACTGTACTTATAGTGTAACTACAGGGTAACAAGACTGTGCTTATAGTGTAACTACAGGGTAACAAGACTGTGCTTATAGTGTAACTACAGGGTAACAAGACTGTACTTATAGTGTAACTACAGGGTAACAAGACTGTACTTATAGTGTAACTACAGGGTAACAAGACTGTACTTATAGTGTAACTACAGGGTAACAAGACTGTGCTTATAGTGTAACTACAGGGTAACAAGACTGTGCTTATAGTGTAACTACAGGGTAACAAGACTGTACTTATAGTGTAACTACAGGGTAACAAGACTGTGCTTATAGTGTAACTACAGGGTAACAAGACTGTGCTTATAGTGTAACTACAGGGTAACAAGACTGTACTTATAGTGTAACTACAGGGTAACAAGACTGTACTTATAGTGTAACTACAGGGTAACAAGACTGTACTTATAGTGTAACTACAGGGTAACAAGACTGTGCTTATAGTGTAACTACAGGGTAACAAGACTGTACTTATAGTGTAACTACAGGGTAACAAGACTGTACTTATAGTGTAACTACAGGGTAACAAGACTGTGCTTATAGTGTAACTACAGGGTAACAAGACTGTGCTTATAGTGTAACTACAGGGTAACAAGACTGTACTTATAGTGTAACTACAGGGTAACAAGACTGTACTTATAGTGTAACTACAGGGTAACAAGACTGTGCTTATAGTGTAACTACGGGCTACAAGAAGTGAATTTAGCCTGTAACTACAGGGTAACAAGACTGTGCTTATAGGGTGATTACGGGGTACCACACAGGGTAGTCCGACAGCTCATTGGTCCGATAACTCAATAGTCTGACAGCTCATTGGTCCGACGCCGCATTAGTCCGACAGCTCATTGGTCCGACAGCTCAGTAGCCCGATGCCCCATTAGTCCAACAGCTCAATAGTCCGGTAGCTCATTGGTCCGACAGCTCAGTAGCCCGATGCCCCATTAGTCCGACAGCTCAATAGTCCGGCAGCTCATTGGTCCGACAACTCAATAGGCCGCCGCCCCATTAGTCCAATAGCTTGAGCTGTAGTTACACTATAAGTACACAACTATGAGTGCACAACTCAGATCCGGCACTCTCCCTTTGGCGTGAGAAACCGGTAGATTCAACGCAGTTCCAGAAGAGGACAGGTTGTGTTTATGTTGCGACCTTGGGGAGATAGAAAATGAAATTAATTTTGTGTTTTCCTGCACTCTGTATGATGACCTGAGACACACAATGTATGAAAAAGTGTTTGTTGTTCACCCTGAAGCTTTTTGGTTAGAGGATGTGCCTAGACTTGAATTTTTATTTAATAAGAGTCTTTGATATAGCTCAATGTATTAGTAATGTCTGGGAAAGAAGACAAAATATGCTGTTTGTATAGGTTTGTAATGAATACGGTATGTTCTATTTTTCTATATGACACCGTGTGTCCTTTTTTTTGCTATGTTGCATTCTGAAATATGGAAGCTGAAGTATTGTAAACCACAGTTTTGTATCTGTTTTTGTCGTGTCTCATAAGCCCATACGGGCTGGGCACCATTGGTGTGTGACACGTAAATAAAGAAATCAATCAATCAAAAATAGTACAATCTTGTTACCCTTGTTTGACCTCTTCAAACTGAAAGTTTTAGGTGAGAGCTTTCTAATGTCACCTAATGTTATAGCCGTGGACTGTTACACTTACAATTTATTCTTCAATAGAATCAGCCAATATTGTTTTATTTTCCTTTTTCTATGTATGCTTTTTTAGATTGTTCTGAGGACGACAAGAAATACGGGGACACGTACACTTGCAGATTTTCCAAAGACGCAGACTTCCTGGAATTCACTGCCTTGCACAGCCCCGATCAGCCAAAGATCCTGTGGAACCGCACCAAACCTCAAGCCCGGCGCAGGGGGTATGTGGACCCAAGGGACCATACACTCTGGAGGATGTACGATGTCACACAGGCAGACAACGGTTACTATAACTTCAGAAAAAATGACAACACGCTGGTAACCAGGAAGAAGCTCACAGTAACAGGTGATGATGTAAACTTACAGTAGTTGAGTAGTAGAGTTGTAGAAATAACCCCCCCCCCCCACGTGGGATATGTTTAATCCATACTCCTGTCAGTCTTGTCCTAATGCAACCTACTCTTTATCACATACACAGAGAACACTGGATTGGATGAGAAACTAGTGGACGAGAGACTACAGATAGAGTTTCCTCTGGTCGCCATCTTGTGCACCGTGATCTTTACTCCCAGTTCAGAGACGGAACCCATAGAGGTGATGAAAGCAGGGAGACTGATTGAAGATATTTATGGGTATGTGTTTGCAGGGAGAATTTCGATACCATCATCATTCATACCCAGGTGTAGTATTATAATCAATCCCTTAAAGGCCTCAGACTCTGGCCGCTTTGAGATGCGAGACCAGAACGGCAACTTGGGCCTCGTTGTTGAGCTGAAGGTGAATGGTGAGTAATGCTGACGTCTACCTTGGCGGGGAGGAGGGGACTGAACGACCCATTGCTCATTGTTTCAAATCAACATAAACCACATACATCTCTGTGCTCTTACAGAACCTCCTCCATTGCTCCATAGTTGGGGCTATATTGCTATTGGTGTCGGCGCTATCTTGGTGGCGGCTGTCTGCTGTTGCTGTGTCTGCTGTGAGAAGAGCTCCTCTAAATGGGACAGCTCTGTTCCTCAGACTGCAGCAGCACCCGCTGTGCATTACCATGATGTAGGTATCTCACCCAAGGGGCTTCCTGACACTCATATCGGGGTCACACATCTCTAGCTTGTAATATTTGGGGGCTTAAAGGCTGCCTCCAGTCAGTTTTCCTCCCTGTGTTAGTGTTCCTGAAAACATTCTGTGTTTGCATATTTCTACGTCATCTGATTTACACCAAAGAACTTACATTGACTGCGTTTAAATGGACTAGAGTATCCCGGTTATGAGGCTTATCCTGGTTTTGATCATATTCGGATATCAGGTTTACATGCAACACAGATAAATCAGGTTATTCATCCCTGTATACATGATAAGTAGGCTACTAGTATCCCAGTCTCTGATTACTGCATGTTATTTGCCCATGCAGGCGCCTGTGATGTTTACAACACAAACCGGTGTTATGATGAGTTTTGCACCCCTGCCAGCAAATGCATCCCCATCTCACGGGAGCATATTGTAATGATTTATACGGCCACCCAACTGTTTAAAAATGATATAATCTTCTGGTAGATGCGACCTCCGGGCCAGGGGGTCTGTCCTGGCTCATGCAGAACCACTTTGATGCATCAAATCCGTGTCGTGGTGACCTTCATGCTGGGGCTCTCTAATGGCTCATGGAGGCCGACTTTGGTGCTTAAAATCCGGGTACAGGTGACCTTGAGGCCTGGGGATCTCTCCTGGCTTATGGAGGCAGATGCAAATCTTGGCGGTTTGTAGTCTGCTGAGATTTGCATCCCCAAAATATGGGGATGCAATTCTCAGCGGGGATGCAGAACTCTGTATAACACTGGCATCATCATCATTATTATTATTTATTTATTTTTCTCCGCTTGTATTGGGTGTGTGACGTCATTCACCTTTTTGGGGCCAAGACTGTGTGGGATTTCCTCTTCACAGTGGTCTGTCCGCGCACTACTTCTTTCTTTCATTTTAGTCACAACACCTTCTCCGTAGTCTGTGTACTACAGACTTGAATAGGTCAGCATATCCATATGCTTTCTCCCATCTAAACTGCCAATTATATTTAATTATTTTGAGCCTGGTGAACATACTGTAGTAGCGAACTAACATAGCTAACAGCTAGCTAACGCCAGAGGCTAACGCTAGTTATTTATAACAATGTTTATATCAGTCGTATCAGTATATCAGTATGACGTATGACTATTACGTTCCATTGAGTCATACCATATGTCATCACCCCTTTTTAGCAACAGTGTGGTTAATAAACAGGCTAGGTCATGAAACACATGAAATATCTTAAAAATTACAAAATACACTGGAGGGGGGCAACTATCTGTTAAGTGTGCCGCTTTTTCTCATTTCAACATCCTTGCCTTCCAGGAGGCCAGTCAATCTTCAGGTCCAAGTTACTCGACTCCCGCATATGTTCCAACCATAGACGTTCCAACGTACACTCAGGAGCCCACTCCCCTCACTGCTAAGGAACCTGAATCCAGGTCCCTGGAGCCACCGGTAGGTGTTGTATTTTTATCCTGATGAACCCACCTAAACATGAGGGATGCACAAACTCTTAAATGCATGAAATGTAAAGGCACCAATGTCTCTTAGCATAAACATTAAAACAGTAATAAGAAATTACTAATTTCTGAATTGTTTTTTGGTCCGGGGAAATCCCAAGCAGACCCGTTTCATTTTTCCTGTTCTCTGCGTTCTCCAGGTTCCAGCTTCAGGAGGCCCGCCAGCCGCTCCATCCTTCTCTCTGGCTCTGACCGTCTCTCCAAACCCTGAACCACAATTTGAGATCAAGGGCCTGAGGTTTTAGTCCGGCAGACAAAGGGCCTTTTTTGACTGAATCTTGCATAAGCGTATAACTTTTTTTTATTGGCCCAGAATATAGTTATACATTCAGGCGGTGTCTCATCATAGACGTGTGGTCAATGGGTCAGCGCGGGGGAAATCCTCGCGTTTTCCCACACGGCCACACACACACACACACACACACACACACACACACACACACACACACACACACACACACACACACACACACACACACACACACACACACACACACACACACACACACACACACACACACACACACACACACACACACACACGCACACGCACACGTTACCAGAAGTAACATGACAGAGTATATCTATATCCCTAGCTAGCTTCATAAAACCACCTGCTGACCAACTGTCAGCCTTGGACAATTTTCATTACAAGGGTAGGCTACTGGTATGTTAAGTTAACAGCAGGCTATGTTCGGCATAATAGAACAAATAGAAGATAAATAATTAAATTATTTTCTTGAAGACTGGACTGTGTGTGTGTGTGACATGCTATAGACATGCTATAGAAAACCACTTTTGCAGGTTTTGATTGATATGTATTTGTATGTGTTGTTTTAAAACAAGCCTTCAGCTTCTTATATCAAACTGTTATATTAGGGGTGGCTTTTTATCCTGACATTTTATTTGTGAAATGGTGTGTGATATTTTGGATTTGCATTGTAAAAAAAAAAAAGATTAATACCTGGAAACTGTTACAATGTATCTCCCAGAACTTCTGTCATATCCACAGAAAAAGTGAACATTTGCAGTTCTCTTTTTAAGGCCTTTTTTGTGGCTCTGAGAGACTGACTGGCCTGATCTTTAGTCCATGAGATCAATTAAAAAATCCTGTAACACTTTAGAACAGTGGTTCTCAACCTGTAGTACATGTACCACTGGTGGTATGCAGGGCTCCCTCCCTCTCATACTTTCATAGGGTGGTGATTTCTGAGGTGGTAGCCTATTTGGTGTAAAAAGTTTGAGAACGGCTGCTTTATAGCTACAGCCCGCTACTTACAGGGTAAGGGTAACGAAATCTGCAATTATGGAATAAGGGGTAACAAATCGAGGACTTACAAAATAACTTATACCATACCTATTTTAACTAGCCTACCGGGTACCTATTTTGTTGTTATACCATAGATAATTTTGTAACTACCAGGTAGGCTATAGCTATTATGTTGTTACAGATATGACCTATGAGAAATAATAATTTCAATTTAATTTCAATTTAGGAGAACTTATACTGTATAACTATTGGGTAACTGCAGGGGTGCGGGCTGTATTCTAAACTTTAGAAGGAGGGAATTAACATTGCTTTAGAATCTAAAGCAATGTTAATGTTAATGTTAATTGCACACACCATAATTAGCCTAGAATTGTTACAACTGCCCAGCTGCTGTCCAGGCAGTTCTGTGTAGGCTTGGGTAGGCTACTCTCCAAGGTGCTGAAACCCCGTCCACTGCTGTTCAAAACCCATGCCGGGTTTTGAAAACCGTCCGATGTGCCCGTCCACCGCGTGGCAGAATGGGACCCGAAGTTTTTTTTTTTTTTTTTTTTTTTTTTTTTTTAAGCAGAGCAAGAAAGAGGCAGCAGGACCATGAGCAGGACGTGTTTGTTTGCTTAACCGGATGCAGAAATAAATCAACCCAAAACGTGGATTTTGCCTGGATATTGAACTTCTTGATTGCCCGATCGAGTACCAGCCTAACTGAAATGGTCCTTTTTCTTGTAAGATTTATTCTGAAGTTTATTTTGAAAGTTTGATGACAAATACAATGGGTAGCCTATCAATGAGAAATTATATATGATTTTCACAGTCACATTTAGGCCTACTGCTTGCATACAACCACTTGTCAAAACAAACAAAAAGCATTCTGTCACTTAATATAATAATAATACCCCCCCCCCCCCCACACACACACACACACACACACACACCACCCTGCGCACGCTATCCCGTCTGATTTTGGCAGGTTTCCTCCGAGTCTGACGAGATCGTCGATCGTGTATTGTGGCAGAACACGGACGACCCATAAAGACGTGCATTCGGACACTCCCTTCCCCTCACCGTCCATTTACCACTTGGTTGGGTCCATCTTGGGCCGTTTGTCCACAATTGCGATATGTCCGACAGCACTTGAAGGCAATGGGAACGCCCCGCTTGGCTGTACCGCTGCCGCAGTACATGATGTGAAAATGTGGACCAGACAAGCCCCGCTGACGTGATGTAGCCTAGTGGGCCAGACAGCGGTAAATTATAAAGCATGGTGTCTCCTCTGCTCTGTTAGTCTAATTAAACACGTGTTGGAGCTAGTGTTGTTAAATTCTGCCCGGCCATGAATTTCAAGTCAGTGCAGATGCTGCTGTTGATGCTGCTGGGTGCCTATGTTACTATGGGTGAGTAGTGATGGTGAATCCTCCTTCACTTTCATTTCATCTTCATCCTAATCGATAAACAGCATCCTTCCCTCACTCGTAGCCTATCCCTATGGGTTTATTGTTTATCTGTGGTGCTGTGTGCTGTTAACCTTGCTTGCAAGATGGATAACCTCGCGAGATCAAAATAGATTCTCTCGACGTAATGAAACATAATGTGGAGCTAAACCGTCCATCTGGCAGCGTCAGGTTAGTGTGCTGTAGGCTGCTTCATGGCGGACTCTCAAGCTCACATCAAGTAGACATCAAGCCTTCATGTGGCCCCAAACAGTTTTGGGGGGCCCCCGCCATCTCACTGCCACCTTTGACTATTATCGATGCTTGATTATTCACAAAACTACTGTAGGCCTAATTGCCAAATCATCCACCTGTAATGCAAACATACGTTTATCTTTGTTTTTTCTCATCTTGTTTTCTTCTATTTTCTCTCATATAAACAAAGCACAATAATGTCATGAAATCACTATAAAAGTACATTGTTATCTGCCATCTCCTCTCTCTTTTGTGACAATGCATGAACCCAAATCCTTTGGCTATGTCATTATTTACCTTAGCAAGCGCATAAGATAAAAGCATGTCAGTAATTTAATCATGCTACATGCTTTTTTCTCTGATTATTCAGCACCGATATTGTGGTCTTATTTCAATAGTCGCAGTCAAGTTAATTTAAGGTTAACATGCATAACAGAATAATGATTTCAAAATTGCCAGTTTGTGATGTAAACAACACAGGCGCATGCGCAAAATAGCATGCATTACTCAGTAAACGGGATAGTATTTATCATGTAGCCTATACAGGGATGTAAATAACCAGATTTCTCTGTGTTCCATGTAAATTACATATCCCAAATATGATCAAAACCGGATAAGACTCACATGACAATTTACCCTGCTCTTCCCTAGGAGAATTTCGATATTTTACAACCTGGACCTTATTATTATTTTTTTAATATGTGTTTAACTACCTACCCAGGGCAGACATTTCTGAAGTAATTGTCGAGAACCCGCCACGCAAAGGCCTGGAACAGGGGCCATTGGGGCATCTGGGAACCATGCATGTACTGTACATCCTGTGAAGAGCTTATTTTCTGCCAGGCTCATATCATTATTATATCATACAGAGAAATGGAAGCGCTTCTACCTCCATCTGCCTGCTGATCCCAGATCCTGGGGGACTGTGTGTGTGACCTGAGTCTCCTGGGGGACTGTCTGTGGGAGTTTCACAAGCATTGCGTTGTTGCAGGAAAAATCAGCTGTACTGGAGCAAGCCGCCATGTTTCGCTTGGAGTAACAGCATAGCTGAAGGATTTTGTAAGTTATGGCTGAATATTTCCCTGATTTCGAGAACATGGATGATGCATTTGAATTCAATGGCCGCTCATATTTATTTGAGCTGGAGTAACGCTATATGGATACAAACATGGCGAGAGGAGCAAAAAGCTGAAAGGAGGGGGTAAATCACAATCACAAGCTACTGCAAGGTAAAACAAGGGTTCATTTTTTCTCTCTCTTTTACAATAACAGTCTCCATTGCAAAAACAAGCTTGTTTAGTGGACGTACATGCAGGCTGCCAAGGCAGGAGGGGCATGTGGGAAAAGTGACTGGTCCTCTTGGTGAATACTGCACCAAAAACAAAAAAAATCTGCTCATACCCTTACAGAAAAACCACATGAACTTCACATGTGCAAAAATCACATGTGAAAAACCACATGTAATTTTTGCATGAAATTTCATATTTGAAAACATGTGGAACACATGTGAAACATGTGCTTTGCCCATGGGAACCGTGTGGTTTTGGAACATTTTCACATGTGAAATCTGTGAAACCCATGTGATTACATGTAAAACCCATGTAAATGTTGTTTTCCACATGTGGAAAACATGTAAAAAAAAAAAAAAAAACACGATTTCAGACGGACAAGCCCGTCTTTATTGTCACACGATTACAATCAACACATGCACGGAGGGCCACAACACACACATGCTGATGGTGGCCGGTGAAATTTGTCCTCTGCATTTAACCCATCCTGGCTTTGTCCTTTTCCTCCGGGGGGCAGGCCAGGAGCAGTGGTCGCTTTCTTGTACAGCGCCCGGGGACCGACTTCGGATGTTGTCGTCACTGGTCGGATGATGATGACGATCTGATCTTCTGCATGTTTTTTAATGGGGGGGGGGGGGGGGGGGTTATATACGGAGGAACCCCCCTGGGGGAGCACGGGGAGAACATGCAAACTCCACACAGACAGAAAGGCCCTTACGACGAGATACCCCACCTGGGCAGTAGGCACAGAAGATATGGGGGGGAACACAACCACAGCGCCCACAGTGTCCCAGGCGAGAATCGAACTCAGGGCCTTCTGACTGCGAGGCGACAGATCTACCACTGAGCCACCGTGCCCCACATGTTACCACATGTCCGAGCACATCCATTCCACATGGCATCAAATAATACAAAAATATTTTTCACATTATAACATGTGATACCATGTTTGCCAGACCCAGGGGGTCGGCCTACAGAAGGCTTTGTCGGTCGGTCGGTCTGTCTGTCGGTCTGTCGGTCGGTCTGTCGGTCGGTCTGTCCCTCTTTTCCTCCCTGGAGGTACACAGGGGGACCGTGCAAGAGTCATCCAGGCTGGGATGCACTATTGGCGGATAGATTGATCGGGATGAGAGCCTCCTTTTATGGAGCTTTTTTCAATTTTTTTCCATTTTTCGTGTGGTGCTCCAGGACGGACCCCCGTCATGGCGCAGAGGTATGCCCGGCCTCGGTGGCCCCCTCCCGGGTTGGGAGGGGGGTCGACCTACCCCCCCACCCAATTTCTTTTTCTTTTTTTTTCCGCTCTATCATGCAGAGGTTCGTCCCGGCCTCGGTGGCCCCCTCCCGGGTTGGGAGGGGGTCTACCCCACCCCCCCCCCCCCCCACCCAAAAAAATATATTTTTTTAACTTTTTTTTTTCTCCGCTCTATCATGCAGAGAGGTTGGTCCCGGCCTCGGTGGCCCCCATCCCGGGTTGGGGAGGGGGGGTCGACCTACCCCACCCCCCCCCCCCCTACCCACCCAAAAAAAAAAAAAAATGTTTTTCGCTCTATCATGCAGAGGTTCATCCCGGCCTCGGTGGCCCCCATCCCGGGTTGGGAGGGGGGGTCGACCCCCCCCCCCCCCCCACCCACCCAAAAAAAAAAAAAAATTTGTTTGCCAGACCCAGGGGGTCGGCCTACAGGAGGCTTTGTCTGTCGGTCGGTCGGTCTGTCGGTCTGTCCCTCTTTTCCTCCCCAGCCATTCAGGAACGCTTCAGATTTCAACCACCAGGGGCAACAGAGCAGGTCTGGACTTGCTACCATTTGAACCAGCAGTGAATGGGGACACACTAACAAACATTGAATTACCTTTAATTCAACTGGTTTAAACATGTGCCGTGTAACTGTACAGGATCTGTACTTGTTGTAATTGTGGTGCCTAGTTTGGTTCATTATTGGCCATTAGATCATATTAGATCATACTTATTTATTTATGGAATAGTTAAAAGAAAGACATGTTTAAATGTGGTCATTAACTACAGTACATTAGAGGGCAATAGAGGGCCCACAACACCTGAAGGTAATTTGTATAAATATCACCTACAGCCAACTGATTAATGAGATGGCAATCAATAGTATGACAGCAATTGATCATATTTACACAACCATAAACCCACAACACACTTGTAACATTCATGAGTTGAAAATGTTTTAGCCACTCAAATTGCATTGGGAAGCTGCGTTGGGCAGGTCAGGTGAGCAAGTAAAATCAATGAGGGTCTAATCAACAAGGGACAGGTGAATATAATCAGACTGGAAGGTTTGCTGGTCTAGCCTATACACAAATCTACAACCAAATACCGCTATACACCCCCACCGTGCTGTATTCCCATTTAATTCCAACAAAATGTTAATACGGCCTAAAATGATTTATACTTTTAACTTATAAAGTGGTTTGTTGTAGGTGTGTTGGTCTCAAAACCAGACCTACTCTGTTGCCCCTGGTGGTTGAAATCTGAAGCGTTCCTGAATGGCTGGGGAGGAAAAGCCCTTCTGCCCATATTCTGTGCACTGACTGACAAGGGACAGGTGAATGTAATCAGACTGGAAGGTTTGCTGGTCTAGCCTATACACAAATCTACAACCAAATACCCCTATACACAAAATGCTACACACACACAAAATGCCTAAAATGATTTATACTTTTAACTTATAAAGTGGTTTGTAGGTGTGTTGCCTACTAGGAATTTGTTCCTTCTGGGTCTGGCATAACCAGGTCTCCTGGTCTTGTTTCCATGTTATAAGATGTTACCACATGTTACATGTGTCTACATGAGTTTCACGTGTCGACATATAGACACATGTGAAACTCATGTGGACACGTGAAACTCACGTGTTTTTTCTGTAAGAGTATGACTTATTTATACAGAACATTAAGCAAATATGAAAATAGGGTCCAGGTTGAAAAATACCGAAATTCTCCTTTAAATGCTCCAAGGCTGTAAGGAGGTGTCAACAGTGATAGAAGTTTTCATGTGTCTGGTTATTTCCTTCCCCTCAGCATCCTCACTGTGTGTGTTCACTCCTTCTCTAGGCGTGTCCAGTGGCACATATGAGGAGGTGGTGCTTCGTTACGGGGACAAGTTCCTGTTGGTGCTGCCCAGGAATACAGCATCCCTGGAGTTTACCCCACAGTACGACACGCAGCCCACGGTGGTCTGGGAATGGAGATCGGAATGGAGTAGTAAATATCCTGCAACCGGCAGGGGGAAGCATAGCGAAATCATTCAGTACGGGCTGGTTAAAGGGCACAGGTGGGTGATAGAAAAGGTGACCCAGGAAGACAATGGCCGCTACACAGCCAGAGGGGACGAAAGGAGCCGTTTTGTGCTGAACAAGGTCCTCAAAGTATCAGGTAAGGGTCCTCCGACGATTTCAACTCGACAACATAAACATTCTAAATTGCCCCCAGCTGACTTCCTGTTGCAGTGTTTGCTAGTACAATAACTGACCAGACATAAGATAGGTTACAAACTGTTCCCTAGCAACACAATTCCATGAAAACCGTCTATAGCAGTGGTTCCCAACCTACAGTACGCGTACCGTAGGTGGTACTTGCGACCCCTGCTGGTGGTACTTGGAAGGCTCTGTGAAAATTCAATTTTTTTTTTTTTTTTTTTTTTTAGTTTTTGTGCAAAATCCATGGTGGTCATTAGTAGTAGTTTTCAAACATGTGAAAGTGAAATAATAATAATAATTATTAATATTATTGGCAGTGTTTCTCAAGGTAGGTGGTACTTGCGCTCCCCCTGCTGGTGGTACTTGATCCCTGGAATCCCATTGTTTAAATTATGAAATAAACCCAACTTTAAAATCAATTGTAAAACATGTTTATCTATCAAAATAATACTACAAATGAAAATAAACTTGTGATCATTGAAATTGAGGTTTATTTTGTTGTCTTGAGATTTAGAAACAAATATTTGTTTCTGACGGACACTATACCTGTTGCGCATGCACAATTACCTGCCCGCCCCGCATGGTTACACAAGTGGTGAACAAAGACGAGGAGGGATGCTAAAGTGGATCAAAACGGGAGGGAATCGTAAAAGAGCTGTAGTAGAGGAGAGCAGCAACGATGAAGCACAAGGAGGTGAAGACAGCAGTCAACCCAGCACAAGTGCAGCTGCTGCAGGTTGCACATAGGCTGCAGGTTGGAATAAATTTGCCTCCTGCGTGAACTGTGCATAGCTGAATAGACTGTATTTTAACGTCGGTCATATGGTGGTACTTGGAGAGCCAACTACTTTCTCAGGTGGTACTTGGTGTAAAAAGGTTGGGAACCACTGGTCTATAGCACTCTGGGGAATTCTAACTCTTTGCATTGCTTATCAATTTCATTATCTAAGAAATGTAGTGTATTCAGGTTTATGAAACCTTTTGAAAAGTTATTGGATAACCTCAAAACCTGTATGGTGATCAAGCTGAAACCCGACAGCACGCGTGAAAATGAATGATTGTGAAAAGGATGATTTGGTGACATTAATAACATCCTCTTTCTCGCGCTTCCTCTCTTTCAGCACATGGATGGTCCCATGACCTGATGGTGGGGGAAGAGCTCGAGATCTCCTTCGACCTCCAGCCTGACTCGTGTCACCTCACCTTCTCCCCGGAGGATGATGCTAATTCGTACGAGTTGGTCAGTGCAGGCAGGCTGCAGGATAATCATTTATTTCCCGATATTTCACTTCACTCCTCTTTGTCCAGGTTTGTGGTTTTGATCAGGAACCTCCAAACCTCAAACTCTGGACGCTTTGCGCTCACAGATAAGAATGGCAACCTGGCCCTGGAGGTGTACCTGGAGGTGATGGGTAAGTCCTACTAAGTCCTCTCTATCATATTGCCACTGTCAGGGGGAAACCTATTATCTCTGAAATGTCAGAAGAAGAAGAAGAAGAAGAAGAAGAAGAAACAGCCTCACTTTCAGATTGCCCACCACCATGCATTTTTATATTATACACATGGGTTTGAAATGGTTAAAGGAACGATATGTGGTATTATATTTACTGCATTAAGTCATAAAATGACCATGATATGTTATCAGACATTTCAGAGACACGCTAAGTTGAAATACTGGTTCTCCGACAACAATGCTACAGCCAGTAAATTAGAAATAATATTTCTAATTTACTGGCTGACACTTTTGAATGTCCGTACTTCTAAAAGCAACATTCAGAGAAAATCACCCTGAAAGTTGGTGAACAAGCTTGGTTTTCCACTGAACAAGCTTAGTTTGATGACAAATTTATATTATATTACATTACATTACATTATATTATATTATATTATATTATATTAGTGATCCTTAAGCTGTTGTTTGTCATATTGAGTGTGTTATTCAACATCTAAACTTGCGTAATATGGGAAAAAGTATATAAAAAAAAAAGTTTTTGTATTTAAAAAACAAACAAACCTTTATCTTAATTTGTGCGACTTCACGGTTGCCCACCCCTTTCACCAGACCGCATCACATTTTATAGATGAGAAAGTTAAAGTGTAACTAACCTCCAAAACACTTTTTTTCAGCTTTTAACCAATATATATGACTTTGGGGGTGATGTGTGAAGAATTCTGGTCAGAATTTCCACATTTGACACCAAACTGTTGCCATTTTACCATTTGTATCATTTTTCAGCAGCATATCTGGCATAAGCGCCCTCTTAGGGTCCAACACTGCTTTTTTTTTTTTTCTCAAATGAATGGGAGATTAGGAACACACTGACGTCACAGTGTTCCCAAAGACTATGGGATTTCAAGATAATTACTCCCCTACCCCCCCTGTACCCTTTCAGCTCCTCAGAACTCCAAGCCTATTCTTATTGAAGTTTGCTCTTAAAATACTGAACCAAACGTCGTCAAAGTTGGCACATGTCTTAATTATAGTTAGTTTCCCGCTGAATGTGTCATTACTTTATTGATATCTTACCTGGATAAGCTCGAATGATGATGTTTATATTATCAGTCCGAGTTGCAAGCACTGTCTCCAGCCCAGGCAGGCGAGAGTCGTACTGTTACATGGACGAGCCCCAAGCTCCGCGGGCGCGCGCAGCAGGCCAGCAGCAGCTGGGCTCTCTGTGCTCTGAGAGCAGCAGAGAGAGCAGTCTGATATTTCCGCAAACAAATATGGTCGCAGTTTAGCGCACATGTAAAATATAACGCTATACTACGACGTGACAACGTGACAAAGCTTCTCTAAACACATCGGCTACTATCATATTTCCCTGCATCCCTCCTACTGAGATTATATCGGTAATGATTTTGGACAGACTGAATGCGCGGAGGAGGAGGAGAGATCTGCAGCTCTGCCCTGAGTAGCCCTGAGAGACACTCGCCTCGCTCCGACTACTGTGCCCGTCTGTGAAAAGCGTCCTGTCCAGTCGCACCTTCGCAAACAGATGCGGGATTCCCTCAATCCTGTACCCAATCTCAGACTGTATTCTCTAAATCGCACACCAGCTATTTCTGTCTGTTTGTTTGTTGCTCCGTGAGGTTACGAGCGCCCCATGCATGCAGCAGGCTGTTTCGCCAGCCTGGGTCTGGCAGGAGGGAGGAGGCGCAGCCTGCCCTGCACTGCGCTGAGAAGAAAACCTTTGCACAACTTTTAACAAGAATCACGAAAAGCCCCCAAACTAAAATTAAAAACGGATTTCATTGCGCGGTTTATCTCTAGTTAGACGAGGGAATTACGTGGAGAAATCTCGCATTGTGTTACCCCAGAGCGAGAGGTTTGTCCTCACTGTGTGCTGTGTGCTGCGAGCAGCGAGGCTCTTAACGTAAGTTTAGACAAGCCACATGCAAGCCACGCACACACACATGGGACAAAATGGGACAAAAATAATTAAATTTCTAGTTCGCCACTGAATGGCCAAATTGATATAACTATCAACCATTTCAGGATTTTCTGTTTCCATACAGGCCACCAGCGTTGGCTAATTGTTGATATTTATAAAGATATCGCCCCTCTCAAATAAATTATTTTTGAGGCAGTAGGCAAACTGTAATGGCGTCGATTTCCGAAAAAAAATCTTGACTTAACACAGCCAAAGAGTCTAGTATAGACAAGAGTATATGTCATTTCTTGGTTTTTTCCATAGGTATTTTCAAATCACTGTTCTAATACATATCTAGGGGGTTAGTCCCCCTTTAACGTGGTTTTTCCATAATGGAAGCATTTTGGAATAGAACTCTTTAACAACATTAGCGAAAAGACATACGGTACATGCACATGGATGGGTTAGACGATGAATGATGAGTGACATGGACCTGTTTTTACACACACCTCTCCTCTGTCCTCCAGCACCCAGCACCCTCACAGCATCTTCAGTGTCGTTCTACATGGGCGTGACGGTCGTCGTTGTCTTCATGGTGTGGCTCTGCCGCTGCTGTGTGAAGACGTGCTGCAGCGGAACCACAGATCACCCCGCTCCTGCTGAGCCTGAAGCTGCAACCACTGGGTATTACCAGGAGGTGAGCCTCTGGTTTAAGACCTGCATGTGTGTACAGTAGTATACAAATCTGCCTTAGACCTGTAGTGTGTACAATAGTATACAAATCTGCCTTAGACCTGCAGTGTGTACAATAGTATACAAATCGTTTGAATAAAGCAAGTTTATGCCGTTGATATCACATTCCCACCATGCTGCATTCAAACTGCAGGATACCACCATGCCGGCCGGACCGACCCCTAGCTTTCAGAGGTGCAACCAGCCCGATGTGTCCTCCCCCCATCGTGAGGTATGAGCACATGCACGCACGCACGCTCGCACGCACGCACGCACGCACGCACACACACACACACACACACACACACAGACACACAAACACGCACGCACGCACGCACGCTCGCTCGCTCGCTCGCTCACTCACTCACTCACTCACTCACTCACTCACTGCTCAATAAACAAACTTGTTCTTATGGTGACCTCTTTGGAAAAGTGTTATATTAATAGGACACCGCAGGAATGAGTCCAGAAGTAGCATGTTGGAGCTTACGGGGAAAAGTGAATGGGGTTTTAGAATGGGGATTTCACTTAAATGCATAAAATAAGGTCTGTGGTTAACAAAAGTTTATGGGAGTGGTCATTTGTGTTCAGCAGGATAATCTTCACAAACATGAATCACTTTATTGGTAGAAAGGTCGATTGAAAAAATCTGGAGTCATTTAAAGGCTGTACAGTGGCTCTCTCAACACACTACAGTGCCTGTCCTCTTGCACACTTCTTTGACACTTGCAGTGCTGCATCAGTGTGTGAACTTGCCTCTCACACAGGAAACATTTTGTCTTTTTATCTCCAGGTTCCAGCTTCAGGAGGGCAGGCAACCCGTCCATCCACTCCATCCGTCCTTCTTGGGGATGACTGTCTCTCTTCGGACCCCGGACCGCGGTTTGAGCTGAAGGGAGTGACCTTCGGCTCAGACTCAACTCACTGTGATGTCTACACCTCAGACAAACTCAACTTCCCCTAAACAGCCTTGACTTGTAGGTTCAGACTCAACTTGGCAAATCCAATCATTACTGTACCCCTGAAGTTCTTATCCAGCCTCAAGAAAGTGTTTTTAGGGGCGCGTGGGTGGTGTAGCGTTCTATTCCCTGGCACCAACACGAGGGCCACAGGTTCGCGCCCTGTGCTACCTCTGGCTTAGTCGGGCATTCCTACAGACGCAATTGGCCGTGTCTGCGGGTGGGAAGCCGGACGACGGTATGTGTCCTGGTTGCTGCACCAGCACTTCCTCTGGTCGGTTGGGGCACCTGTTCAGCGGGGAGGAGAACTTGGGGGAGTAATCCTCTGAACGCGCTATGTCCTCCCAGTGGAACTCCTCACTGTCAGGTGAAA
Source organism: Poromitra crassiceps (assembly GCF_964638095.1). Lineage (NCBI taxonomy): Eukaryota > Metazoa > Chordata > Actinopteri > Beryciformes > Melamphaidae > Poromitra > Poromitra crassiceps. Next base: position 16,481,989 of record NC_139634.1, read on the forward strand.
ATACACAGCTGGTGAGTCCACATGCATCGGAGAAGGCATGTGAGAGTCATTGCAACACAGTCTCACAGACAATTGTAAAATAGCAACATTTTGGACCAACATTGCTATGTTACAATTTCGTCTCCAAAATTGTAAAATGGTACACCCTTCCCAGGCAGAGGGGGTGGAGCAACGACCAGGACCACTTAGGCATGGGAAATTGGCCATGTACAATATAATGCCTAAGTCAAGCCCTCTTCCGGGTTCCGCATGGGACCCCAGGAAGTGCATTTCCCATTCATTTCTTCATTGACATTTCATAAAATCTGTCTATGAAGAGTTTTACTTGAAAAAAACAACCGAGATCAATCGCGTGTGACCATAAAAGATTTGACCCCCCCTTTATTTTTATTTTATTTTATTTTATTTTATTTTATTTTATTTTATTTTATTTTGTTGTTGTTGTTATTATTATTATTATTATTATTATTATTATTATTATTATTATTATTATTATTATTATTATTATTATTATTATTATTATTATTATTATTATTATTATTATTATTATTATACTATTGGGAGCAAAAGGGGGAAACTGTTTTTGGTGTTATTTAATATCAGAAGCATGCAACATACAGCTAAAGCTAACCTACTACAGCTACTAAAATTGGAACTGTCTAAAATCGTTAACTAACTTACTAAATACTATAAACCACACAACTACTATAAAATGTATACTAAAATAATCTATGGGGGAGACATATTTATACATATATGTATATTCATACACACACACACACACACACACACACACACACACACACACACACACACACACACACACACACACACACACACACACACACACACACACACACACACACAGTGGTGGAAATGGCTAGGTTTTACTGTGGGAACCCCCTACTCAGGCCAGGTGGGTGATCCATGATCCATGATCACACTATTATGCTTGGCCCACTCATTGGTGATAATAACTCGTCACTAAAAAAATCACCAACCCAAAAAATGTGCCCTACTCACTAGTCACAGAAGAACTGTTTCTGTGATTCACAGCAAAGCGGTCAGTCACACTGTCAATGTCCAATCTATAGCTTCTCACTACGCCTGACCATAGATGCGCCTCGCAGGTTGGTCAAGCTGTGGTAACTTCACACGTGCCTCTTTGGTGTTAATTCCTCCTATCACTACACTTTCACTTTCATGTAATTCCTCCTATCACTACCGATATGAACGAGACAAACGCTGGCAGGAGAAAGCCATAGATCTTCAGCTGCCTATTTTTTGTTCTGATTTATCTAACGTAGCTTTGTTATTATAGCTTGTTAGTTTGTTGGTGCTGGTGTCTTGTATGTGGGTGTGAGAGAGAGACACATACAGTATGAGCCTTGCTACCTGCCTCGGAGCTTTCAAACAAATCTGTATTGACAATAATTGTCAATAGCCAGAACGGTCCGCAGGGGGCCGATGAATCATTTTATTTTAGATTTTACACCTACAGTATGAGCAGATTGAGCACCCAGGTTGGGCTTAACGGTCAGACCGAATGTGAGGCACATAACTTGTGAGCTTTAGCTTTACATCGCAAGACGATTTTCTCATACAGTAGCCTAGGATATGCAATTAAACAACATTTCTAAAGTCGTACAGTGTATGAGAGCCATTAGGGGAGCTTGGCTCATTCCAGAGCCCCCCTTGCCACCGTGCCTGGTAGTCAGAATCAAGGGCGTCGTTTTGGTCTCAAGGTTGGTAGGGTCGAGGACGGCAGGAGGGGAGGCGGGCGCCGCCGAAAAAAATTTGAGCTTTTTTTTTTAACCTTTTTTAGCCATATTTAGAGGAATATCTAATTTTAAATGAAAAAAATTAGGTTTCTTTTAACCTTTTTTAGCCATATTTATGTGTCCTGTCAGCATAATTGTAACTAACAAACACAAACTGTAGGTTTAGCCATCTAATCATGTTCTTTCACAAACAGCCGGTTTGGAAAGAAAACATTGCCACTGAAACCCACACACCATGCATAAAAGAATGTGCACTGACTTATACTAACTTTCACTTACCAGTAATATTACAGTGATTTGTGTTTTGATTTGAGACGAGAGGATGAGCTGAGCTCACAGCTGCAGTTCTCCTGCCCTCTGAAAACCACATAGGCTACAAGTGGCTTCGTTCCTCCCCTCCCCACCACACACACACAGACACACACACACACACAAATGATACTGCCTCGATTCTGAAGTGAGCCCAAGCGATCTTCAGTTAAAATCATCATTGTATTGTTTATAGCAAATTTAATAAAAGGTAAACTCTATAGGAAGATAGTTGGCAGACAGGCAGCAGCGCGCAGCAGCCACGCTGCCTGTGTGGATGCCACGGGCGTGCCAGCCGCAGCAAGCACGCCACGCACACGCACACGCCACGCACATGCAAGATGTGTGTCCCGGCCGTAAGAAAAGGCTGCAGCGTCCCTGTCTACAGCCTCTAGCCTGTCACAGTTTGACAGCCTGCCCTGGGCACAAATGCGACGCGTGATGCGCGTCGGACTTTCAGTAATAAAATTACAACAATGACGTCTCGTTTTGCTACCCTAACGTAACGAGTTACTTACAGTTGCTGCAGGGGGACCGACCCCTCTTTTTCCGAGCGGGAGGAGGAGGAGGAGGCGGCGGCGGCATGTCGGTGTGTTGTTAGTAGTGTGTCAGAGCCATGTGTGTGGGTGGGGGTTTGTTTGGTCATCAGCCAAATGAGCCAATCAAACGGGGGTTTTTGGACTGGCCCATTCTGTTGTGAAAAACAGTGGTAAATGTAACTTTGAACATATTGCAAACTAATTTCACTCAATAATGGTCGGGTCAATTCTATACTTGCAAAATATGGGGAGACAATCTAAATGACCTATATAACTGCACTCCAAAGATAATGCAAATAAGGTTGCTTAAAAGTTGGTAGGGACAATTGGACACCCTGAAATGTTGGTAGGGTCCGGACCCTACCGACCCTATGCAAAATGACGCGCTTGGTCAGAATTGTCCTACTACATGATCCTTTCATTCAGATTGTCAAGTTACAGCAGAATCAACTGAATCAACACAAATCTACCTCAGTACTGTATCAGTACTTTATAGTGAGTGTGTTGAGAACTTGAACTTATGACACCGGTTGCCTTTCTCTTATGCACATTGGGTTGCAATTGCAAAGAGAAAATGAACCAGATAAATATCCTACCTGCCTGTGTGTGTGTGAAGTCAACTTTGTGCCTATCAAATCTGAAACTCAAACTTTAGGTAATATAATTCTGTGACCACTTTGTGACTTCTGTTCTACACACCGTCCAATGATCACACACACACACACACACACACACGCACGCACGCATGCACACACACACACACACACACACACACACACACACACACACACACACACACACACACACACACACACACACACACACACACACAATGTGTGCTTGTTTTGCAGATTTTGTATTTGTCATAATTTTTGTGTTCACTCTCACTTTCATTCATCCCACAGTCTCCACAGTCACACAAAAACACACAGCACTAAACAAAGAGCCTTATTTGTGTGTGATAATTTATTGTTTATGGAATTAATTTGTTCTTATTGTATTGTGTAAATATGTTTTACTTTTTCCATAAACGATATGAAGGCATAAGGCATGTACATATCTGTGTGATCAAGATCATCTGAACAGTGTTGTCTCCACCATACAGTGAAGCCACTATTGCTTGCTAATGTCAAGTGCATAAAAGCTATGGACTGAACTCCGTATGGTTTCTGTTTGTACTGTATTCCTCGATCTTCTCAATATCTTTACGGGGGGAAAGAAACAACGGTCCGACAGGACTTGAAGGCAACTGGGAACGCCCCGCTCGGCTGTACAGCATCCACGTTGTGAAGATGGACCTGTGGTGCGTGATGTGGTGATGTAGCAGGCAAGACAACGCTAAAATAGAATAGCGTGGCGTTAGTCTAATTAAACAAGTGTTGATCGAAGCTAGTGTTGTTTATATGGAACTAACTGCGATGCATTTCAAGTCAGTGCAGATGATGCTGTTGGCGCTGCTGGGTGCCTGTCTTTGTATGGGTGAGTCCTTCATTTTTTCACAAAGTTGCTAAATGAAGGGGAGAGCCGGGTGCTTGAAGCAGACAGTGTTGGCAAGTTACTTTCAAAATGTAATCTACTACATATTACTAGTTACTTTCATTTAAAAGTAATAAGTTACGTTACAATATTACTTTCTGTGTAGAGTAACTCATTACTTATTACACTACTTTTGCATTACTTTCACCAAAACAACAGCAGCAACAGAATGACATCGCCACCCCGGAACCATCCCGCAAAATAATTTCAACCGCCTTGAAGTCAGTGTAAACAATCCAAAATTCGAAATGTTATTATTTTCCTTTGTGATTGTCTGGGGCGGCTTTAGCTCAGGAGGTAGAGCGGGTCGGCCAATGACGCAAGGGTTGGCGGTTCGATCCCCGCTCCATCCCAGCTGCTGTCGTGGTGTCCTTGGGCAAGACACCTAACCCTCCTTGCTCCCGATGGTGTGTAGGCACCCTGCGTGGCAGCCTGCCGCCATCGGTGTATGGATGGGTGAATGTAGACTACCTACTGATTGTAAAGCGCTTTGGATAAAAGCGCTATATAAATGCAGGCCATTTACCATTTACCATTTACCATTGTCATCTATAGTGGTTATTTGCATAAAAACACACAGTTTGATTAGGAAATGATTGTATCTTTTTAAAATATGTGCTTTGATTTAATAAAATGTAACTTAATTTGTAACTTGAGTTACTTGACAAAGTAACTGGTATAATATTACTGAAATCCTATAAGTAATAAGTTATATTACTGAGTTACTGCTGAAAGTAATATATTACATGTAATATGTTACTTTTGTAATGAGTTACCCCCAACACTGGAAGCAGATAGCTACTTTTAAATAAACAGTGGGTAATTAGCCGCTATAATGAAGAATACTGTTTCAGTATAGCTTTTATTAAACTGAGGTTTCCCCTTCGCATGCCCACATACAACATCCGGGCACCACTAGGTGTCCCTGTAACACAGACTACTAACATATATGCCTAGTATGTAACAAATACCGGCATACAACCGGGTTTAAGGGCGTTTAAGGAACAAAGTGTACCATCTACTGAAAGACAGACTAGACACGGTGAGAGCGTATCAGTTCCCAGGGTTCAGTGTTCCCCATGGTCCAACCAGATTATAATAGAGGGAATGCACGTGACGTCACGGACGCGACAGTCAGTGCGGGTACGCCCACTCAGCTGCAGTGAGTGTCAAAACGTCTAACCAGGTGGCGCCGCCGGGTCACGGTGTTTAGCGTTCAGCTTCCGCGAGAAAACAACGAAAATGGTAAAGTGCTGTTGTGCCATTGACTGTAAAAATAGATTCAACAAGGCGTCGGAGGTATCTTTTTACAGGCTGCCGAAAGCTAATGAAACGGTCCCGGTCTTCTCTGCAGCTATCCAGGGTTTCAATGAGGGCTCATTCATTCTCTGGCTGTGTTCTACCTGCACAGATATAACGTTACATGAGTGACAGTGTTCACTATGAACAAAGCTAGGGACAGCGTATGCTATATTTTTTCTTAATAAAAGTTGTAATAAAATAAATATGTACCTCTCCACATACAACCAGAATATCCATTGCTGTCCTCGTTACTTTAATGTCGCCAACAAATCCAGCCTTGAAGTACGACCACGCATCCAGGCTCTTGTATGCTTTCATGCTTTGGTTTGTGTATTTCCCCGGCGTCGATATTAAGTACATATAAATGTCAGGAAACCCTATTCCTGGCCACATGTCTACGTCCATGGACCACTGGTTCTTTGGCAAGCTGTAAGGGTCACATTCGAGTCCAACTGCCTTTATTTTAAGCAGATAATCGTTTATATTAGCCGTGGTTTCGCTACTACCCCTGGCAGAAGCCACGTTTGTTTTGGAAATTTGACACTCAGTGCTGCTCAGTCCGGCTGAGGGGGCGTGTTCGGGAGGGGGCGTGGCGTCGGTGCATTCCCTCTATAGGTCCATGGCACTCACATCTTGGGCTAGCCCCATAACGTGACTCCCTACTGTACTCCGAGATAATTCTTGTACAGCAATCGGCGCCACACAGCGTTAGAATCCTCAATAGGTGGGCAAGGCTGTTCAAAAAGCTCTCCTACCCGTATCCGACCTCCGATTGCAGATCCAAAGATATGATCGCCAGCCTAGTGAAGCCAGTAAGTTCGCCGGGGCGGTTAAATGATACTGCTGCGTGAAACAACCGTTCAGAAGCAGCCATATTGAGGACAGGAGAAGCTTCCTAGTGCCGACAGGAACCTTGGGAGTTTGAGTATTTCATGACATGTTTTGCTTCCCAGGTGCGCTGGATTTGCGTTGATCACTGACAGCCGCATGTGTTGTTTGCTCGCCGCGTGCAAGCGGTGCACCATGATAGTGAGATCAAACACCCTGCTGTAAATTCAGTGCAGGCTGTGCAAAGACTGCTTCTAAACCAGTACTGTTTGTTTTGGCCCACCACGGATTTGGGGATCCCCCCCCCCCCGCGATTTTTTATCCAGAATGCAACTCGGGCAAGTTATCAGATATCTGCACTGATTGCAAAGAGTGGACGAGCTTTTTCATGTAGTGACTTTGTGAAACAGTGTCTGAATGTGGCTGAGGATACTGTGTTCACTCCTGAGATTGCATCCCTGCAAATTGTCATGGCAAATTGTTTACAAAAGATGGACAATAAAGCTGATTTTCAAAGTACCTTGAGGATTTTTCAAGTTGTGAATTAAGTCAAATTTATCTCTTGATTACAAAGGTGGAAAATACAACTGATTTTAAGTGGGTGTTTACTGATTAAATGTTTAAGCTCCCCACAAATGCAGATGTTTTTTTTAATATATATAACCAATTGCAAATTATTATAATTACCAAACAGATAAAAAGTAGATTATTATATTGAAATGTTATTTTAGATTTAGAATGTTAATTTTCTATAAAACACAATACATTTTTTTTATTTTATTTTTTTATGATTTATTTATGGGATTTTTCAGGTTTACACCAACAAATCACGTACATCACAACACAACACACAGCTTCACAGTTACAACAAAACAACAATACAATACAGAGAGAAAAGTAAATAAATAAATAAATATCAAATAAAATAAACAAGAGGGGGGGGGGGTACACAAAATTAAGGATAAAAAGAGGTCAGTAGAAGTAGCTTATTCTGAGGTCAGATACTGTAGCTCAGGGTCAAGACAAGATCAAGAGGGACCAGAGGTTCATCAGTCCGGGGCTGGCGGGATAATTTGTATGCCCTTTATATATTCTGAAAAAGGCTGCCAGATTTTATAGTACTTGTGCAGGGAGCCTCGTAGGGTGTGCTTAATTTTCTCCAACTGCATAAAATGCAGCACGTCCCCCACCCACCGAGAATGAGTGGGAGCGTAGGGACCCTTCCAATTCATTAGAATTGATCGCCTCGCTAGAAGAGTTAGAAAAGCCACAAAGTCTAAGAAGTATTTGGGCAGAGTCCCAGCTGGCAGGACTCCGAACAGTGCAGCAATTGGAGATGGCTCAATGGGCACCGAAGTGACCTTAGACAAAGTATCAAAAACAGCTTCCCAGTAGGAAGAGAGAGAGGGACACAGCCAAAACATATGACAAAGATCTGCAGGAGCTTGCCGACATTTATCACACGTGGGATCAATGTCAGGAAAAATCCTTGCAAGCTTACACTTAGACCAGTGCACCCTGTTGACCACCTTACATTGCAACACCCCATGTCTGGCACATAAGGAAGAGTGGTGAACTCTGTAAATAATCTCATCCCAGGTCTCATTATCTAATTCTTCTCCCAATTCCTGTGACCAGATTGTACATAATGCGAAGGGTTCAGGGGACTGTAGCATGGATATCTCATTATATAAACGTGTAATGACACCTTTTTGAATCGGATCTTGTTGTAAAAGCAAATCAATGGGAGAAATAGAAGGAATGGCAGGAAACCCTGAGAAATGTTTGCGGACAAAATCACGAACTTGCAGGTACCTGAAGAAGTGGGCTTTTGGAAGCTCATATATATTTACCAAATCATTAAATGAAGCAAATATGCCATCGACATATAGGTCACTAATTGTGGAGATTCCCTGACTGTGCCACAAATTGTAGGCCTTGTCCAGTACAGAGGGAGGGAAAAGCGGGTTGGCACGGACAGGGGATGACAGGGGAGGGGAGGTGAGCAAAAAACCATGATGACGTGCAAATTGTTGCCAGATTTTGACACTGTTCTTCACCATAATATTCTTAATAAATTTGGCTAATGGTGGCAGGGAGGGTGAGCACAAAAAAGCCGACAATGAGGCTGGAGCGCAGGAAGCAGATTCCATACATAGCCACGCAGGAGTGGGATCCATATCATCCATATTCTGCCAATGTAGGATGGAGCGCAAATTGGCTGCCCAAAAGTACTGTTGGAAGTTAGGTAGAGGCATTCCCCCTGAGAGTTTGGGTCTCTGCAGTACGTGTTTTCGAATTCTTGGGTTCCTAACCCCCCAAATAAAATGCAAAATCCTGCCATCCAACTTACGGAAAAAAGACTTTACAATAAAAATGGGAATACATTGAAAAAGGTACAAGAACCTGGGAAGCACATTCATCTTGACACAATTTATCCGCCCAGCCAAAGACAGGGGGAGAAGTGACCATCGTTGGAAGTCTTGAGTGAGACGGGCTAGTAAAGGGGCAAAATTATTTTTAAATAAATCCTTAAAACTATTAGTTACACATATTCCAAGATAGGTGAATTTTTTATGAGAAATTATAAACGGCAATCTACTGAAATTCAGGGTCCTAGCTGAAGAGTTAACCGGCATGAGTTCGCTTTTGTTTAGATTTAACTTGTACCCAGAGATTTGACCAAAACTTCCAAGGATGGTAAGCACATGAGGGATGGATTTATCAGGGTCGGAGACATACAACAGCAGATCATCAGCATAAAGGGACACCTTTTGCTCCACTCCTAAAACACAATACATTTTAATGTAATTCCACGTTTATTTTTGGCCCTCGGCCCTCCACCCAGATTGAGTTTTGGCCCTTCATGGGAAAGAATTTGGGCACCCCTGTTCTAAACGGTTGTTTCACGCAGCAGTATCATTTAACCACCCCGGCAAACTTACTGGCTTCACTAGGCGGGTGATCATATCTTCGGATCTGCAATCGGAGATCGGATACGGGTAAGAGAGCTTTTTTAACAGCCTTGTCCACCTATTGAGGATTCTAACACTGTGTGACGCCGACTGCTGTACGTCGATAATTATCTCGGAGTACAGTAGGGCGTCACGTTATGGGGCTAATCTTGGGCATGCTGATGCCAGTATGAACACGCACACGCAGTCGCACACACACACACACACACACACACACACACACACACACACACACACACACACACACAAATACACACACACACACACAGGCATGAGTGTATGCCGCATTTGAGTGTATGCCGGTCCCTTCCTCTTGGGCATTGCTGACTCACACTCACGTGAAGCAGTGTAGTACCAGTCCTACTTATACTTCTAACATTTATAGCCTCACCTTTATGACATCAGACATCACTGATGTCATGCCATCAGTGGGTATGACATCATCAGTCACCACTGGTCACCACGGCACGGTGGCGCAGGGCCGCTGGAAGTCACTTTAAGCAGGGGGTGCTGGGAGGAAGGTCTTTGATCTTATATCTCCAAATTCCCGATAGCCTAAATAGGCTAAATAAATACATAGGCTTTACATAGCCTACATAGCCTACATAAATACATAAATAAATAACTTTCTCCCTCTCTCTTTCTCTCTCTCCCGATCCCTTCCTCTTTCTCTCTCTCTCTGTCTCTCTCTCTCTCTCTCTCTCCTCGCACGGCGCACGCCTGACATAGCCTACAATGTATGTCTAACAAAATGCATTCTTATAATCATATAGAAAAATCTCTGGGAATTATTTTTTCCATCCCGAGAGGCTATTAGCCTACCAGAGTGTCTCCTTGCCAATCCAGGAGGCTTGGCAATACTATTTGGACCGTTTGATTTGTGGCTGTGTGAACACAAACGAACCAAGGCACAAATGCAACAATTGTATCAATTAAGTACCTGAATTGGAACAAACCAAACGACCTACGTGTGAATACACCCTAACAAGAAATTACCAATCACAGCGGGAGAGAGAGTAAAAAATAGGGAGACTCCTGCAAAAAGCAGGAGCGTTGGCAGGTATGATCTCCAATGTGTGTCCCTTCGCTTACTTGATGTAAGTCAGTATGGCCCTCTGGAGAAAAATGTTGCCCACCCCTGCTCTAGTCTAGACTCTCTGTAGGTGGACTATTCGAATGAAGTGTTACCCATGGTTTCTTCCTCCCCCTCAGCATCCTCAGTGTGTGTTCACTCCCTCCAGGCCTCTCCAATGACACGGTGGAGCAGCGTTATGGGGACATCCAGATGGTGAAGTGGTACAAGGAAGGGGATTCCCTGGATCAAATCTACATGCGACACTTGAAATTCCTCGGCGCTGTGGCACTCGTGGTGTGTGGTGCGGTGTTTCTTGGGCCCTGCCTCTGTGCGTGTTTGAAGTACGGCTGCTACCTACTATGCTACTGCTGTGTGATATTGGGCTGCTTACCGCCTGGTGACCCCACTCCTGCTGAGCCTGACGCCGGTGCTGAGGTGAGAATCTGCCTGTATGTGTGTACAATAGTATACAAATCATTTGAATAAAGCAATTTATGCCATTGATATCACATTCCCAACATGCTGCATTCAAACTGCAGGATACCGCCAAGCCTGCTGGAACGCCCCCAACGCTTCGGAAGTGCAGTGAGCCCGATGTGCCCTCCCCCTATTGTCAGGTATGAGCACACACACACACACACACACACACTTACACACACACACACACACACACACACACACACACACACACACACACACTCACTACTCAATGAACAAGCGTAAAACTTTTAGCCCGCTAAGCCACTTCCCGCTAAAACTGGCATGGCCATTTTCAAAGGGGTCGCTTGACCTTTCACCTCCAGATATCTGAATGAGAATGGGTTCTATGGGTAGGTTTCCCTTTTAATATGTAACATTATTAAAATATATAGGTGAGGGCAGTCATCATGCATGCATACTACAAATGTTGCGCGCTGTGCCCACTCGATTCCTAGGGTGGAGACTCTGGAGATAATGCGGCATGGGCGCAGTTATGAAAATCGCCCGCTCTGCGGGCTTGCAGACGCAGCTCGGCTGCTGCGCGACCCCGCCGCCCACAGCTCTGCCGCTGCGCGGCCTCACCTGCTGTGTTCCAGGCAGTGCTGCAAGCTTGCTTTTTAAATATACTTTATTAAATTATTCAATCAGGGGTTACATTTACAGTAAATACATTGTATAAACAGTAGAAAGCAATAATTATCACAAAAAAGAAGTCTGTTAGAAGGTGAGCAGGTGCCAGGGTGTGGGTCTCTTTGTTCTGATGTCCAGTGTTCTTAGTCTTTTCAGTTCTGTTATGATTTGTTTATAGACCACTCCACCCGGGATGACGGCTTGGTGGATAACCGTGGCACATCTCGTTTTCCACAACTTGACCACGACCACACAAACAACTGTCCAGAAAAAGTCCTGGTGTGGCCCTGGCATTGTTTCATCAAAAACACCATACATCACAGCATTATAATTCACAGTAACATTAAGACCGATACTGACCATTTCCCCCCAAACATATTTAGATCGCTCGCAATTTAGGAGCAGATGTTCTAAGGTTTCATCCTCTATGCAGTCATCCATAGGACACTCTTTGGTTGTGACAAAGCAGCTCCACTTAACGACTGTTCGGACTGCCAGTCTGCCAACTGATACCAGCCACATAATGTCTCTCTTGTTTTCTGAGAGACTCTTACTAAATATATTTCTGATACAGACCTGAGAGCTTGTTTCATCCAAATGTTTGTAGGGGAAAACACCACCATACAATTCACTACACAATTTTACATATATATATTTGCTGGACATTTGATTCCAAGCAATATTAATGTGTGCAAACTTGTTCACAAGATCACCATACAAAAGTTTGTAATATGGAACTGAGCTCCTTGCTCGTCCTCTTTTTTTGGTCCAGCTCAGGGCTTCACCTATCCATATGGCCTTTCGCTCTATGGCTGATGCAACGTTCTTACAGAAGGCGATGTTTACTTTTAACCCCAGATCAACAGCCCCAAGGCCTCCCTCCTTTTTACTCTTATAGAGTAGCTCCCTTTTTGTGACCTCCCTGGTGGTTCCCCATATGAAGTTCACTATAGTTTTAGAAATTTTCTTTAATGTCTGGGCTTTGGGGGGGAAAACAGTTGCTAAAAACAATAATTTGGATAAAACAAATTTTTTTATTATTAATATTCTAGTTTTATAGTTATTTAATTTATTACCCCATTTCTCAAGTTCTTCCTTTATTTCTATTTCTTTGCTGTCCCAGTTTTCATCGTAACAATTTGTATTACTTATTTTGATACCTAAAACTGTCATATAATTTCTATCATTTATATTAATTACAGGTCGAGAGTTATTCTCTCCAAACCAGACTCCTTCTGTTTTATTGTGGTTCAGTCTGGCACCAGACACCTCTTCGTATGTCCTAAGGTGTTAATTTACTATGTCTAGTTCCTTTTGACTTTTTACTATGACCGTGACGTCATCGGCATAAGCCAGGACGGTCACTCGGTCTCCACCACTGGTTCTCGTCCCACTCAGCCTGTTATCCTCCTTAATTATTTTTAATAACGGGTTGATGGCTAAAACATAGAGGGCAGCAGAAAGAGGGCAACCCTGTTTTACCCCTCTCTTAATTTCAAAAGAGTCTGTTAGAACTCCATTCACGTTTACTTGAGTTATCGATTGTGCATACAACAACTTAATCATATTAATAAAATCATTTTCAAAACCATAACACTTTAAAACTTCCCACAAATATTCCCTTGAAATAAAATCTAATGCTTTTTTTTGGTCTAGTCCTATGATGAAAAATTCCTCCTCTGTATTATTAATTATATTTCTTAACATTCCTAAATTGTCCCACATCAGTCTGCCCTTTATGGCACATGTCTGTTCTTTTTCTATTATTTTTTCTAGGGCATCATTCAGTCTATTCATAATAATCTTTGCAAGTATTTTATAATCAATATTCATCAGTGTGATGTGTCTCCAATTATCCAATTCTTGTGAGTCACCTTTCTTATAGATCAGTGAGATCACTCCATGGTAGAAGGAGCTGTGTAGGGTGCCTTTCTGGATTCCATCATTGTACACAGAGGCCAAGAAATCTGCAATATCTAACATACATGCTTGATAAAATTCAGTAGGAAGTCCATCTGGACCTGGTGATTTTCCTTTATTTAATTCTGAGATTGCTTTTTTTACTTCACTTTCAGTGATCTCTCCACCCAGTGAGTTTAGGTTGGCCTCCTGTAAATTGATGGGTTCCAGAAATGCACTTAGTTTAGTATAGTTTATATTTACCTTTTCATACATGTTTTCACACAGAGACTTAACTGTCTCTCTTTTTCCTTGCTCGTCTTTAATGACTTGCCCATTTGCATTTTTAATTGACTCCACATATTTATTCTGAAGTTTCTTTTTTTGCATATTTATCAGACCCTGAACATTAATGGAGGACTCTTTGTTGATCATACGTGCTTGTATACATAGGCAATGATTCATATTATTCATTTTGGTCAATTCCGATTCAATATCACTCAAGTTATCTTTATCTTCTTCTGTTTTATTAGCTTTTGTTTGCAGATCAACATATTTAAACATTAGCTCTTTATATTTTTCATTTTGTTCTTGTTTCAAGATTTTACATTTATGTTTAAAGAAATTCCTGAGTCGAGATTTCATAGTTTCCCATAAATGGACAGCAGACTCAGACAATACATTCAAGCTCTTTATGATTGCAATTTCTTTTTTCAGATCTGCGATGACATCATTATTATTTAGACAGCTAGTATTTAATTTCCAGTAACCTTTCTTCTCGCTCTTGCCGAGACTCAGGAGAGCTTCAACAGCCAGGTGATCGGAATTGACCAATACTTTAGTTTGATAATTCAATGGCGTAATGCCATCCGTAATATATATACGGTCTATTCTTGTCTTGCACTTTGTATCAAAACGAGTAAAGTCAACTTTAGTTGGATGCAACATCCTAAATACATCACTCACACCACAGAAATCACTCATATTTTTAAGTGCCTTTCCTTCCCTGCTAGGCTTATAGGGTCGTAGAGGAATACGGTCATTACCATCTGTATAAGCATTCATATCACCACAGAGGACTGCATGATAACCAACAAATAAAAGTTCATGTAGTTTCTTGAATATTCTGACTTTCCCCGCTCTGTCAGGAGGTGTAGGCTATACACATTTATAATTCTCATTCTCGTGTTTGCATAAAAACAGTCAACTAAAAGGATACGCCCTGGAATAATTTCTCTACTTTAAATAATTTCAGCTTTACTTTAAAAAAAATATACCTACACCATCAGCTCTATCACCTCCTTGCCTCTCACAAATAGCAAACTTTTTTGTGTTTTTCTGTCCAGGTTCCAGCTTCAGGAGGACAGGCAACCCCTCCATCCACTGCTCCCTCTGTCCCTCTTGGATATGACTGTCTCTCTTCGGACCCCGGACCGCAGTTTGAGCTGAAGGGAGTGACCATCGGCTCAGACTCCACTGACTGTGAAGTCTACACCTCAGACAAATTCAACTTCCTCTAAACAGCCTTGATTTGGAGGTTCAGACTCAACTTAGTGTAATCTGCGTTTGTGTTGACACTTCTGGCAGCAACCCATGTTAACTCATTGAGTGCCAGCCACTTTTGGAGAACGGACGCTCCCAGTGCCAGAGTTTTCAGAGCGTTTTCAGTGATTTCTCGAGGCCCACAGAATATTGTGTGATATTACTATGTAAACACGGAACACGCACAAAGAACGAGCTGGCTCTATTGTATCATCAGCAAAAAAAAGTTTATTGATACCATTTTCCGTTCTTTAGTTATGAGCCGGAGAAGATAGGTCGTTTTGAGCAAATACAGGCGTTTCAAATTATTAGCTGAGATATTCCGCCTTTTGTGAAATGAAGCATCTCAAGCACATTCACGGACTCTGAAGATAATATTTTCTGATGTAGTGACGTGGTGTAGTTGTGTGATGCCCTGCGTGCCCCACCCCCCTCTCCCCCCCTCCCCTCCTCAGCTGCAAACTCCTCCCCACACTAACACACAGCCAACACGCACCCACTCTATTTTCGGAGCGCTCCGTTTTTGTTCCCAGCGCGATACGGAAGAGCCAAACCGGACTGCAGGGAAAGGTTTGGCCCTTCGGCGTCGGGTGCTGCCTTTCTGGCGGCTAATCGTGTGGATAAACTATGCAGACAGACAGACAGAGGCAGAGGGGGGGCTCAGTTGTGGGAGCGGATTGACTGCTCTTCGCAGCCAACGTCAGCTGCAGACAGAGCAATCTATATGGCTCTGGCTGCAGCATGCATCGGTTTCTCTTTGATCACGGCTTTTTCCAGCTGTTTTCCGGACCTTTTTCTAATCTGGAGAGCACTGTCGCCACCTAATGAGTCCGTAAAATAGGTTATACACCTTCAATAGCTCCCATATTTGTACAGGAGATGCCTGAGGCTTTGATCCACGTCCCACCGTCAAAAAACGCATTTGACGTCGATCGACGTCCTTGGCACTCTACGTCACTATTTACTTTGACGTCGATCGACGTCCTTGGCACTCAATGAGTTAATGATTTCTTTGATGCATGCAGAAATGTCTATGCACAGTTGTATGCGGACGACGCCGTGATCTTTACGGCTGCAGCAAATGCCGCAGATGCTGCACAGGCCCTCACGGCAGCGATGGTCCACGTCCAGAAATGGCTCGAAGATTCCTGTCTCCTCTTAAATACAAAAAAAAACGGTCTGTATGATGTTCACCAAAAAAAAAAACTGTCACTCACTCGGGTGTGTTCCTGAACGGTGAGGAACTCGCTCTAGTAAGCGAGTTCAAATATCTCGGAGTCATCTTGGACTCAACACTCACCTTTCGGAAACACATTAAAAAAGTGACCAATTCAGTCAAATACAACCTGGTGGACTTCAGACAGATCAGAAATTTCCTGACGGACGATGCTGCCCTGATGTTCCTACACTCGGTAGGCATGTAAAACAGCTCTTAAGCCGATTGAATCTCTATTTAAAAAAGCCCTAAAGATCTTTGATAAAAAAACAATCTTCACCCATATTTGTAACATTATAAAGAAGCAAGATTTCCTTGATTTTGACCATTTTAAAACTTTTAGACAGGCCTGTTTTGTTTTTAAGTGTCTCCATGGTCTTGCCCCACCCCCTCTGGGAGAGTTTTTTAAACGGAGGTCCGTGGAGGGCATGACCACCAAGGCGTGCCTAAGAGGAAACTGCGAGCTGGGCCACAGACGCACCACCTTTGGGAAGAACGTCCTGTCCATTGTGGGCGGAAAAATGTGGAACAGTCTCCCGGCCACAGTTAGGGAATGCCCCACCTACCCTAGTTTTAAAGGCAAAATCAAGGAATGGCTCAAATCGACACAACAGTGCACCCATAACTAATAGCCTTCTCTTGGACATTTTATTTTTTTATCATTTTATTATCTTATCTGTTTGTGTGTATTGCTTTTATTCTGTGTATGTATTGTTATCCCTTGTGTATGTTCTTTGTTACCCCTTGTGCATTTTTATTATATTGTTTTTTATTCCCGTATTCTGTATTTATCCTGTAGTTTTTAGTTGTTTATGTTCCGAGGACTGCGGGTGAAAATTAGCTTCGGCTAACCCCGGCACTTTTACCGTTGTCACATATGGATGATTCTGTACGTGTTTAACTGTTTTATTAATGTGCATTGTCCTGTCCAAATAAACAATAAAGTAAAGTAAAGTAAAGTTTGTGCGCTAGGTGGCGCTGTGAAACAGAAGACTGAAGGAAAAGGTGTCAGGAGGATTGAGTGATGACACTGCAACAAAATGCCCTGTTTTCCTCGTTTTCAGGGCACAGTTCAAAACAAATTATCGTTTTACTTCGTTTAGAACTCAAGCTCTCACTTACTGCCATATCGCTGCCAGAGCAACCACTGGATGAACTCATTTTACTCCAAAATGACCTTTTTTCTATAAAACCAACCATCCACCACTAGGTGGCATGGTACAGTATGCATGAGAATGGCGCGGCACCCACTAGCAATCGCTCTGATTGCATCACGTCCGCCCAGCTCTCATGCGCCCCATTCTCGCTTCATCCAGCCCATTGTTTGGTCGCTCGGTGATTTGCCCCTGTATTGCTAACTGAAGCTGCTTTCTTAGCCGAGGCTAACTCTGTCTTGACAGCCCACCAAACTACAGGCGTTCGGCGAACGAGACCCAGACAGGCATCGGGGCTCCGAACCTGTCCTGTTCGCCTCGGGCGGCAGTTCCAGCTTCGAAAGTCATCGAAAGCTAAGAATGTTTTCGCCTTCTATTGTTAGCTCATTCTGTCTGCTAAGTATGGCTTTTGCCGCCGTGCAAATAGCCTCTACTAGCTTATTATTGACCTTTCTCCTCGGCTGAGGAGTTTTCTCTGAGACTGACAGCTTTGCTAGCCGCTAGCCTTCAGCTCACGGTTATGCTCGCGGGTGCGGGTGGTTACTCAGGGTAGAGGCTCGCTTCACAGGTGTGTTGGCTTGCGCTTGTCTCTCAGTTCATTACACTAGCATCAGCTAATTTGCTAGTCATGCTTGCTTTCCTTTGGGTTAGACAGGCTGTGTTAGCTTGCCTTCCCGCTCAGGTAGGCATTATAGCTGCTTACGCTCCAGCGCACGTGCGCTAGCCTACGGGGTTTGCTTGTAGCTATTCACAGATTAGCTAGTAAGCTCCTCTCACGCTAGCTGTAGCTAGACAATAAGCTTGGTTTCTTCGCCCTGTTCTCAGGGTAGGGCATGGAGGTTGCGTTAGCTCACTTCAGAGGTGCTAAGCTTCCTTATTACCTTCTCCCCTCTTGCTTAGCTAGGGACCCATTCCTCTAAGCTAAGAGTGTTCGCCTTATTATGTGTTAGCAGTAGCACATACGGCTACCACCGTGTAGCTATTACTGGCTTCCTCCCCGGACTGGGGGAGCGCTCTGAGATATTTAGCTTAGCGAATACGCTAGCTAGGTCAGCTCGCTTCACACGAGTGTGTGCCGCTTCTCTCAGTACTTACACTTACTTAGCTAGCTTTGCTTGTCTGCTAAGTGTTGCTTTGCCGCTGTGCAAATAGCATCTACTAGATTATGACCTCCTCTGAGGAGTTTTCTTCTGAGATTGACTAGGTTCGCGAGCTGCTGGCTTTCAGCTTGCGGTCACGCTCACTTCCCTGTGTTACTCAGGGTAGAGGCTCGCTTCACTGGCTTTTGCGCAGGCTTGTGTTAGCTCGCGCTTGTCTCTCAGTACTTACGCTAGCTCAGCTAGTGGCTTGTTCACGCTTGTTCTCTCGGGTTAACAGGTTGTGGGTGTTGCTGCCTTCCCTTTGGGCTAGGCTATTGCCGCTTACCTTACCGTTGCACGCGCACATTCGCTAGCCTCCGGGTTGCTTACTGTCTAGCCTGTGCGTCACGCTAGTTTGCTAGCTTGCTTAAACGGTACTCCCGCTAACAGGGTGCGGCCTGCGGGAGCTTGCTACTTTAGTGATTAGTTTCCTGCTTTTCTCTTGTGCTACTAAGCATGGATAAGGGAAAGTCAGCGAGGGGATGCGCCTTGTGTAAGGCTACGTTGGCCGAGTATGAACTGGCACGATAGGTGCGTGTTCTGCCTTGGGCATGAGCAGGCTGCACAGGTGCTTTTGAACCCTCGGTCTTGCAGCTGCTGTGCTATCTTCGAGATAGCTGTGCTGCGTCATATAGCTTCGCTCTTCTTGAGGAGGACATCCCTCCAGCGGTATGCCTCTCGAGAGAAGCGTGTCCGTTGAATCTCTCCGGCCTGTCATGGGTGAAGCCCCTGCTGATCAGGGCGTACAGGGCCAAGGGCCCCAGTCCGAATTAGACGAGCAGTCTTGAGTTAGGTGGGGCCATGAGCCCATACCTTCATTCATAGAGTGGGGCAAATTCCCCAGGTACGACCCCCTAGTCGAGACCGCCCAGGAGGAGGTTCCCGTTAGGGAGGAGGCTTGGGACGGTGCTAGCACCGTCACTGCTACTGCGGAGAAGGAGGCTCGCGCGGAAACGAACGAGCCCTACCAAAAGCAGTTTCGTGGGGTGATGTCCAGGGCCGCAGCTAAGCTGGGCATTTTCTGGGCTGAATGGCTAAATAAAAGGTAAAATTGGAGCCTCAGTGTGCGGACCTTCCTTTTTTCATCATTTCCTGGGCTGAGCCACCCCAGCCCCCTGCACCAGTGCTACAGGGGCGCTCTTTCAGGCATGGCTGGCATCTCGCACACCGCGTCACATGCCTGTCAAGGGCGTGACTCGTGCTGTGCAGACGGTGTGGGAAAGGCCACAGGAGGCCAAGCCGCTTGCGCTAACATGGCTCCTTTGTCTACGATGGACATACTGCCCCCTTGCTGGCGCTAGACATCCAGCAGAGGCGTCAGCTCGCCAAGGTCTGGGCTCAGTGCCAGCCTTCGGCTTGTAGCTCTAAGGACAAGCCCATCGTCCTCGGTGCCCAGGGCCCGGGTTCGGTCGGGAGCTCTCCTTGGGTCCCATTCTCTTCATTGGGGCGCCCCCTGCAAACGCAAGGAGCCTGGCAGGGGGCCCAGCGCACCTTGGTCCATGGCCACGGCCTGGCCTCGGTTTGCAGCGGTCAGGACAAGCCCACCGGTCAGCTCGCCAAGGTCTGGGCTCAGTGCCAGCCTTCGGCGTGTAGCTCTAGGGACAAGCCCACCGTCCTCGGTGCCCAGGGCCCGAGTTCGGTTAGGAGCTCTCCTCGGGTCCCATTCCCTTCGTTGGTAAATGGTAAATGGTCAATTTTGCCCCCTTCGTTGGGGCGCCCCTGCCAGCGCAAGGCGCCCAGCTCACCTTGGCCCATGGCCACGGCCGGGCCTCGGTTTGTAGCGCCCAGGACAAGCCCACCGTCGATGGCACCGTGCACCTGTCATCGGTCGGGATCTCTCCTGCGGACCACGCCACCGGACACCGGCTCACCATCATCGGGGCCCAGGGCCCGACTTCGCCAGTGGGAGCCTACATGGGATCCGTGTGCGGCCTCCAAGGTGTTCCACAGTGGTTCAGGCTGCCGAGTGGTGTTGCGAGCCCGCCGTCAATGGCCGTCTTCGGTCTCGGGCTCAAAAGAGGACCAGCCCGACCTGGCGCATCCCCCGGACACGTCTATAGTCAGAGTTTGCATAAAGGACTTTCCCCCAGCATGCCTAGCATCTGCGGAGCTAGCTGTGTGACAGGTGGGCGCAGCCTCTCACACCCTGCTCCCCCCAAATTCTCCCCCCAACCACGCTGGTCGCTAAGGGGGCAATACGCTCGGTCCCCAAGGCAGAGGGGCGCTCGGGGTTTCTATCACAGGTACCTTGCCGTACCCAAGAAGGACGGTTCCTTGCGTCCGATTCTGGACTTTTGGCGCCTCAACGGGATGCTGAGGGAGGTTCCCGTTCCTAGTGCTTTCCCTTCCCCACCTTTCAATTCGTTGAAGCAGGGGGATTTCTTTACTTCCGTGGATCTGAAAGATGCGTTCTTCCATATCCCCGTGGTTCGAAGGCACAGGAAATACCTGAGGATCTCCTTCCTGGGAAAAGCTTACGAGTTCTGCATCCTGCCGTTTGGCATGTCCTTGAGCCCACGGACCTTCAATGTGTGCGTGGAGACAGCCCTGGCTCCCCTCCGCTTGAGTGGGATTTGCGTCTTCCTCTATCTCGACGACGCTCTCATAGTGGCGGACTCGAGGGTCCGCGCTGTGGAGCATACCAGGGCGGTAACAGATCACCTGCAGACCCTGGGGTTTTTGGTGAACTGGCAGAAGAGTTGCCTTGTCCCAGCGCAGGTTGCAACCTTCCTGGGGCTCGAGCTGGACTCTCGGGCCATGCTGGTGCGCCTCGCGCCAGGCGTGCACCACACGGGGCAGCAAGGGCGTTAAGTCTGGGTCTCTCCGTGTCAGTGCATCAGTGCATGATCATGTTGGGACTTATGGCCTCAGTGGTGGATGTGTTACCTTACCCACGTGGACGTGCAGTCTCTTAAGGTGTACGTGGCCGGGATTTCCGCTTGCATCATGGGAATTGAGGGTGGGCCCATGGAGGGGCTCCCTTTAATCTTGCACGTCATGGAAGGAGCGCGTAGGTTACGCTCGTCTTTCCCAAATGGGACTTGGTCACGGTGCTGGACGGGCTCTCGGGTCATCCGGACTCCGTCGATCTGAAGCTTCTGTCTTTGAAGACTGCGCTGCTGCTGGCCTTGTCGTCAGGAAAGAGGGTTGGTAAAAAAAAAAGGATTGCCCTCTCGGTGCAGCAGTCCTGCATGGTGTTCGCTGGTGATGGACGCAGGGTGACGTTGCGGCCTAACCCTGCGTACCAACCTAGGAATATTATTGCCAGCTTTAGGTCTATGGTCATAGACTTGTCAGCTTTCTGTCCCCCGCTGTTCAGTTCGGACGAGGAGCGACGTTTGTGCATGCTGTGTCCCGTAAGGGCGCTCTCAGCCTACGTGACGAGAACGTTACGCACTTCGAACCAGTTGTTGGTCTGTTTCGGGCAGAGAGCCCAGGGTGGACCCCTTTCCAAGGATCGCTTATCACACTGGATAGTGAAAGCGATTGCTTTGGCATACTCTGCCATGGGTAAGGCACCCCCGGAGGGTATCAAGGTGCATTATACGTGAGGCGTCGAGACGTCTTGCGCATTATTGCGTGGTGTATCGGTGGAGGACATGTGCGCTGTGGCCTCATGGTCCTCTCATCACACGTTGTTAGGTACTACAGTCTTGATGTGTCCTGTCAATTGCTAGACGGTAATGCCGTTGTCACTCCGATGCCACACGATGGGGCATGGGCAGTTGCCATGCGTCCGTTGTTAACCTACGCCTCTCAGGGTCACTCTGGGCAGTGCTCCCTGCAGCAAGGGCGGTTGAAGTTGCCATTAAGTGAGAGCTTGAGTTCGAAACGAAGTAAAACCTTAGGGTTGTGCTACAACCCAGGTTTTACGAGTGAGAACGAGAGCTCTCACTACCCAGCCTTGCTGCGTCGATTGCGCAGTGGGCTGGATGAGTTGGAGTGGGGAGCATGAGAGCTGGGCGGACGTGACGCAATCACAGCGATTGCTAGTGGGTCCCGCGCCATTCTCATGCATACCATGCCACCTACTGGTGGATGGTTGGTTTTATAGAAAAAAGGTAATTTTGGAGTAAAATTAGTTAATCCAGTGGGTGGTCTGGCAGGGATATGGCAGTAAGTGAGAGCTCTCGTTCTCACTCGTAAAACCTGGGTTGTAGCACAACCCTAACATTTCAGTGCATGGGAATCAAACCGAACTCATCAGGGTGACTTAAAAATTATATTTAAAGCTGGAAATAAGGTCCAGGTTGGAATTATCCTTTAACGCTAGTTAAGACTCTCGTTGCGATTCTCCGTGGATGTGCGCATACAGAGAAAATGAAGAGAAACAATAACAGCCGCCCTCGAGCAACATCTGTTCACTTCCACGTCCAGAATGTCCAGAATGATGCGTTTTGTGTCATTCTGGACAGGAAGTGCTGAAATAAACTGCAGAGCTCTCAGGTGCAGGAAATCATGAAGACAGGGTAAAGGTTGCCCATCTGCATAATTACTGACATTGTAATGATACCAAGTGGGTTGAAAATCGGCGAAGCCTCCCGTTAACAATAGTTTATGAAACAGCGAACTTTGCGTTGAGCAAGATAATCTTTACAAATGAGGACCACTTTTATGACTTTCGAGGGGTTTTTAATGGGATTTTCAGAGAATACTTCAAAAGTCAAAAGACAGACAGACAGCTTGCAGACAGACAGGTCCAGTGGTTACAGCCAGATGTCAGAGGTACAGTCTCCTCCGGGGTACCGCAGCTCGTGGGCAAGTGCTGGACCCTCCGGCTCCTTACCAAAATCAACCAGGAAGTCTTCATTCAGAGAGAGACCCCCGTTCACTGAGTCCACATCTACCTGCATCATCACAGAGCCCTCCCTGCAGAGAGAAAGAAGGAGAGAGAGGGGGGAGAGAGGGTGAGGGAGAGAGACAGAGGGGAGAGAGAGTGAGGAAGGGAGAGAGAGAGAGATTTAGAAGTTTGGATTTTGTCATGATAGGATTGCTCACGTCGGCTCAAAAACGTAAAT
Organism: Poromitra crassiceps; assembly: GCF_964638095.1. Lineage (NCBI taxonomy): Eukaryota > Metazoa > Chordata > Actinopteri > Beryciformes > Melamphaidae > Poromitra > Poromitra crassiceps. The sequence continues at coordinate 16,505,412 of NC_139634.1, forward strand.
AAATGTAATTAAATGACAGCTGATGGAGTGATGTAATCAGATAACGTTGATTTGGGAGTTAATTATTGGTCTAGATTAGAGCAGTGGTTCCCAAATGGTGTGCCTCAGCACACTGGTGGCCTTGAGGCAAGTCCAGGTGTGCCTGGAGATTTTGTGACAACCGTACACTATTATTGCAAATATATAGCCTTAAGCTATACAAAAAGTTCAGAGTGAATTTTTAATTGACTACATTTACTAAATGGGTGTGTTGCTGCTGCTTTGATGTAGTAATTTTACGATGTTTCAAATTAATTCCTGGAATATTTTAATAATTGTAATGAGTAATATAGGTTAGTAATATAGGTTAGTTGTTTGTTAAATTTTATTTGGAATTACTAAATAAATAAGAGAGCTAACATGTGTTGCATAGGCTATTTTGCATGTACATACTGTGTATATTTATATATACTGTGTGTGTGTATACATATATATATATATATATATATATATATATATATATATATATATATATATATATATATATATATATAAAATAGCAGATATATAAATGCAAAATAGCATATTATTATATATAATATATATACAATATATATATACATACACACACATATATATACACACACACACACACACACACACACACACACACACACACACACACACACACACACACACACACACACACACATATATATATATATATATATATATATATATATATATATATATATATATATATACATATACATATACATATACATATACATACAGGCTTCTTGTGATGTTTGACATGGCGGACATATGTTAATGGCCACTGGATGTGGTGGGACACTTTTGTGAATGGACCTCGTAGGAGCATGTGTGTGGAATATTGATACTGAAACACCAAGACACACAGACTCAGTATTGAGGATAATATCCTTTATTGGATTTACCAGTAGGACAATGTATTGTTGACAATTGTTGACAATAGTGAAGGCGTGAAACTCAGCCCAAAGGAACAGTGTTCACTGAAGCAGGCTACCGTAGTGAATGGGGTGAGCTTTCCGTCCTCTTTGCACAGACATGCTTCATGCTTGCTTGTGACAGCCCAAACAAGCCCAAATTAGGCCGTGAGCCAGTAGGGTTGGTCGCTACCATCTTGGGGGACTAACTTTCATAGTGATTTTTGGCAAGGTATACATAGTACACCCCTACTGCTAGAAAAGATGTGATAGCAATGTTGTTGTTGCCTCCAAATGTGTGCTATCACCCATTTTATAACACTACCAAGCATATTCTTCAGGTCTCCTGCCTGAAATGACATCCCCCAAATTATCATCATGATACATTATCTCCTGAACCATAATATGCATGTTTCTGGTATATTTTGATAGGTAACAAGCTATGCATTATGAATATTACAATATTAATAATTATATTATAACTAATTACTATCAATACAGATGTAGTCTCGGTTTCCAGACGTTTGGTGAGCGGCGCCAACAGCGCCACCTAACCACCAAACGTCTGGGAATTTCATTGTCAAAATCTGTCTCTTCGAGCCCAGCGAGAAGAACGGCCGGCAGCAGACACGCCTACATTTATTATCATAATTGTATTTGGTAGCGGCAATGCAATGTTTCATAGTTCCAATATAGAGCAAGACACTGATGTGCTGCAAAGAGAGTTTATACCTGTTGTTTATTTTACAATAATTTTTCCTCCCCGGAAGTGGTCCGCTTGCTACTGTGAAGTCATCAGCAGGCTCTGTAACGTTAGCCTCGGGAGTCGGGCCGGATGAAACACGTCCTATTAACAGGTTATGTTTGTTTCTAAGTGATTAATATGTTTCTCCGCAAACGCGGCGATGTTTTGCGAGACACCGGTTCTGCATGAGCGTCACTGCCCCCAGAAAGCAGGCCCGCCTACAACACTCATGATTGGTTCTCCGATGCAAGGCTTCCAACAGCACCACCTAACGTTATGAAAAGATTTAAATAATAATATTCTCAGTCTTAAAGTAGTGAAACGGATTAAGACTGAGAGCTGAGTCTAGTACAGATGTAGACTCAGTCTCAGTCTCTATCCGTGGTGCTGTTAGTGGCACTCTCCAATTGTCTGGCAGCCGAGACTACTGTACTACAGTACAGCCATTAAAAAATGAATAATAATACAAAACTTATCATACTTTGTTTTACATACTTTAATAACCTAATAATCACACTCATTTCCAAGTCTTCCATGTGTTCCACATCTTCATCTTTATCAGAACTTTGCACACTCCCTGAGGCGGATGCTTGGTTCTCACAGTCTGCCGGTCTACACCTGAGGCCATTTACAACACATACTGTACATCTTGGGAGCGAACATTTTTCCCTTTCACTCTTTGGATCAAGTTCATTCCAGCAACCACTGTAGCAGAGTTCCCTGGGAGTTGCTCTGCTACTGCTACATTTTTCTGCAATTTTGTGACCAAAGTAGCTTAATTTGTCTTTCTCAGCAATCCATCTGGTGTGGACAGGGCCCAGGGGAATGGTCCAAGGGGGTGAGAAAGGATCTCCTCCATACATAGGCTGCACCCTTGTGCCATCACTTTGATGCATCCAAACAAAGACCTGTCTGCCCTCCCGCTTCATCTCACTTCTCTCTTCTTACACATATCACTAAATGTATTCAGCATGTTTTTCACTGGTTTATGGGTCTTTCTCCAGTCTCTCAGCCTTGAGGTTCAGTGTCTTGCCCACACTTCGACATGTCGACTGGAGGAGCCGGGGATCGAACCACTGACCTTTTGATTAGTGGACGACCTGCTCTACCTCCTGACAGGGCCGCCCATAAGGGGGGGTAAAGGGGTAAGCTTCCAGGGGCATCGCCACTAGGGGGGGTATTGGAGCCAGGCAAAAAAAAAAAAAGTTTTGCAAGGAGTTGAACAAATACACAAAACACAGCAGCAGCAACAAGGCATGCTTGGGCAGGAGTGCTCCTGTGGAAAATAGTGCCATTCTGATGTAATCCCCCATCCGACCAGTGCAGTAAGAGGCAGCAATGTGCCGCAAGGCATCTACTGTATCTATCTCCATTGACAATACCACTGTACTTCCCTCCCAAACAGCTAAGAACCTTGGGGTGATTCTTGACAACCGGCTGTCTTGCTCAGCCAACATAGCTGCGACAGCACGCTCCTGTAGGTTCTCCCTCTACAACATCCGCAAAATCCGTCCCTTTCTCATAAGAGAAGCGACTCAACTCCTGGTCCAGTCACTTATCATCTCTCGCCTGGACTACTGCAACGTGCTCCTGGCCGGCCTACCTGCCACCAACATCCGACCGCTTCAGCTCATTCAGAACGCTGCAGCCCGTCTGGTATTCAACCAACCCAAATTCTCTCATGTCACTCCCCTCTTCCAGGACCTCCACTGGCTTCCCATCTCGGCACGCATCAAATTCAAGACACTGGTACTGGCCTACAGGGCAGTACACAAGTCAGCTCCCCTGTACCTGCAATCTATGGTCAGGTTCCAAACCTCTCAGCGTTCCCTCCGCTCCTCCACCAGTGCAGGACGCCTCGCCCCTCCTTCGCTACGGGGGCTCAAAAGTCGCTCATCCCGATCTCGACTCTTCTCGTCCCTGGCACCTCAATGGTGGAACGAGCTTCCACCTTCGGTCAGGACGGCCGAATCACTGCCGACCTTTCGGAAAAGACTAAAGACACACCTTTTCAGGCTCCATCTGGGCCCTTCTTGATCTTACTTCTTTCTTAAAAAAAACAAAACAAAAAAAACTAACCTAAACTTGTACCACTGTTCCTTCAGAAGTTGTAGTTGTCATAGACTGTGCTACATAGTTGATTGCTCTATTGCTGACAAAAATGTGTTATTGTAAGTCGCTTTGGATAAAAGCGTCTGCCAAATGACGTAATGTAATGTAATGCATCTAGTCTGCTGGAAAGCCAAAAGAAGAAGAAGAAGAAGAAGAACAAGGCAGGCTTGGGGCAGACCATTTTAGCTTGTGGCAGCAGCAGCAGCTAGAGGGACCATTTATGGTATAACACACAACACAGACAGGTGATAGCAAACAAAACAAGACCGGCGATAGCAAAATGCCAGGAGCAAAACAAAAGTCAGGATGCCAAAATCGCAAGGCAAAAAAAAACGGGAGCAGGCAAGGGCTTTAGACCCAAATAATAATCTGTTAACAAACTTTTTTCAGTCAGATCTGAAAGCTGCAGCGTTGATATGAGTAAAGCGTGTGCGGGGGAGGGGGGGCATAGTGGCTGGACCCTTCCAGGGGCACTGCCATCTCTTTGGGCGGCCCTGCCTCCTGAGCCACAGCCGCCCCTTGTTTAAGCTGAACCATGTTGTGCCTCTAGGAGTCTGTGTCTTTGTTAACTGTGACTTCAGTAGCCTGGTATCTCCATTTACTCTAGAATGGTAATAGATGCAGGCTTACTTACACTGGATTCATTGCTTAACTTGTTACCTATCAAAGGGGACCAGAAACATGCATATACTGTAGGTCTTATGGTTCAGGAGCTATCATGATTAATTTGGGGGATGTCATTTCAGGCAGGAGACCTGAAGAATATTCTTTCTTTCTTTCTTTCTTTCTTTCTTTCTTTCTTTCTTTCTTTCTTTCTTTCTTTCTTTCTTTCTTTCTTTCTTTCTATAGGGGGAATCTCACTGAGAGCAATGCTCTATTTTTCAGGAGTGTCCTGTTCACATTCACACACAGATATTCATACCTGGAAGCTGACCAGTATGACCACAGTCTGATCTGCTGGACTGCTCCACTGGAGCAGTTGCGGTTGAGGGCCTTGCTCAAGGGCACCTCAGTGGTGGTAATGAGGGAGGGGCAATGCTGCCTTTTCACTTTCCCCACCCAGATTGATCCTGCCGGTCCTGGGGATTGAACCGACGACCACCACTACCCATGCATATGCTTGGTAGTGTTATAAAATGGGTGATAGCACACATTTGGAGGCAACTGCTGCATTGCTATCACATATTTTCTAGCAGTAGTGGTGTATACCTTGCAGGGGCGTCATGCAAGCCAACAACCTGAGGAGGCGAACTCTGGCGCCACCATGCGGCGGCAAAAAAAATGTGGGGGGTTGGAAGCCAGATTTAGAGGAATATCTAATTTTAAATTAACAGACTGAGCAGGTGTAACCATAAGGCTATTTTCCAAACTGCTCAGCCTCCTGGAAAGATCCATAATCACCAGGCTAAGTACATTGCCACTGCTCAGGCTCAATGGACTTGACAAAAAAGGGAGACCACACGTTTCAACGCAATGTAACACAATGTTTATTTTGGCTGGTATTGCCTTTTCAGAAGGTAGAAATCTTTTCTCTTCCATTAGTCTCATCTAGTGTCCTCTAGAGCAGGGGTTCCCAACATTTTTTGTGCCAAGGACCGGTAGATACATGGAAAGAAAGGTTGCGGACCGGTTGTCAATTTGAATGGTTTTAGTTACATAATGTATTTACTCACCAGGTGGCGACAAAGGGTAAATAACAGCCTTTTGTGTTGTACTGTATGTAGCCTAGCCTATACAGTATTTATGTTTTTGTTTTAACTACAAACAGAAATAAACGTCAACTTGAAACTATATGTTTCAACTACCAAACACAGCCTATAATATTATCGCCTATGTTTATATATATATATATAAAAAAAAAAAACTCTCAAAAATGGGCATGACGCTTCTGATACCTTGCCAAAATCACTATGAAAGTTAGTCCCCCAAGATGGTACCCGTGGCCCAAATTTGGGCCCTGGCTCATGGCCTAAATGCACATTGCTCGATTAATAGTTTATAGTGAAGGACTCAAGATGTGTGTGTTGAAGCTAATGAGACCTTAAAACATCATCCCTAGACTACCAGCGAAGCTAAATGCCAAATTAGTGATAAACACATTCGAGATCCAACTAGGCCCGCCCACTTCTTGCGTAGGCCCATCCAATCACGAGACTTAACACACCTAAACTTTCGTCATGTAAACACTCATTCTGATCACTTTCTTTGGTTGGACTCTCTTGTCTCTTTGTGCAGACGCTCATGTATTTGGTGTAAGTAACGTCAAATACGTTTGCTATTTTTTCAGGAGAATTTCAGAAAAACTGATCCCTGATGGGAAATTGAGTCATGCTACAGGAACAGGGTGTGCTTGTTATTTACCCGGGGTGCTTGGGTTGGTGTTGGTGGTGCAGCCTGTTTTTATATCAAGTGCTGACTTCGCCTCTGGGCCAGTTTTGGTGTATCTCGGTGAAAATTACAAAATGGTGCCAATCATTGGTGTGGGGAAAAAAAGGTGTTTTTTCTGACTCTAAGTTAAGTTACCGTAGTTAAGTTAAGATGATGTTGTGATCAAACTGTTGCTTCATCAGAAAGAACAGCAGAATCAACAGGAGGCAGGACACTGCTTTGAGTCTTTGAACCTTTTTAACCGCTTGTTGGCACCACTGCGCTAAACAAGCTGCTACCATTTTGATGTAGAAGTAAAAACGGTATGCTAGGCTGAGACTGAAAGGAAGTTGACAAAGTTCACTAGACTATTCACCCCACCCCCCCCTCCCGCCTGATGGAACCTGCAAGCTCTTGTTTAGGACACATTTCGACTCGGCCTAAGAACCGCCAAGCCAATCACAACCCCTTTCTAATACTCTTCTGATTGGTCAATCACAGCATTCTACATCTGTTATTTTTGTATAGCAAACCGCTGCTAGCAGACCGTTGCTAACACTGTTCTGATATACTCTGGTGGACCATGTCCAATCATATCAGTCCACAGAAAGAAGTCCTGCATCACCCTGTCGGGGTTTATTTGGCGATAATGAGCGGCTCGCTGTGACAGCTGATCTGAAACCAGCTGATCAGTAAAGTAGCAGTGTCTGTTGACACGTTTCGTTGAGGCATTTTGGACTACATCCGTTGGTAATAGAGAGCCGCAGGAACAGGGGCGGCTCCAGGATTTCAGTTTTGGGTGGGCTCAACAAATGTAGGCTGGGCCCATCTTGGCGGCACCCGATTTGGCGGCACCCTTAGGGTGCCGCCAAAAAAAATTTGGAGGTCTTTTTTTTTTACATTTTTAGCGATATTTAGAGGAATATCTCATTTAAATTAATGATTTGAGGGCTTTTTTTGACCTTTTTTAGCTACACTGTACATTACAACAACAACTGAAGCGCCAAATTTAACTCCCGTCAGTACTTGAAATCTAATATAACAGTTTTATTTTTCTTTTATTGTTAGAAAGAGTCAGGAAACGTTTTTGTGTGTTTATTTTGTATTCAAATGTTCGTTTTAAAAATTAATTAATTAAAAAAACATATATATATATTAAAAAAAAAAAAAAAAAAAAAAAAAATCTGATTGGGCCTGGGGAAAAAGTGGGTGGGCCTAGGCCCGCCAGGCCCAATACTGGAGCCGCGCCTGCGCAGGAATGAGTCCGGAAAACATCGATGCTAACACTTCCGGGTTCTTCAGTGTTTCTGCCTATGGGATTTTTGAATGGGTTTTTGGCGCGATGCTTCAAGGTCTGTGGTTAACGGAGGCTTATTCAAACGCGAACCAGTGTTCAGCAGGATAATCTTCACACATGAGGACCACTTTTATTAGTTTTGAAGCTTTTACGTGCCGTTAAAAGGGCGGCTAGCTAGCAAACGGGTAAATGAGACTACACTGTTGAGTCGACAGGGATATTATATGTCAATAACGAACACGGAAATTATTTTTACCTCACCTGGTTCAGCCCGGGTTATCAGTGCACAGCAGGGCACACATCAACAACACTCCAGGTTGAATTTGGCCGTGGTGACGTGACGTGCAAGCCTATGCGACACTGTGTGTAGTAGCATGAGCTTTTTACTTCTAGGGCTCGCATTTACGCTTCAAAACTCATGAAAGTGGTCCTCATGTGTGAAGATTATCTCGCTGAACACAGGTTCGCGTTTGAATAAGCTTGCGTTGCCCACAGACCTTATTTAAAGCATCGCGCCAAAAACCCATTCAGAAATCCCATAGGCAGAAACAGTGAAGAACCGGGTTCCGTCTACCAAAATACGTCATCCCTGCGGTACTCTATGCCCCCCTGTAAATAGTAATTGAACTGAGAGATTACAGACTCATTCACATTTGCAAATTGGTCTGGTCTGGCGATGTCAGGCTACTGCTGTGTACTGTAGGACTGGCAGTAGGCTACTTACTGGATCATGTCTGGGTAGAACTGTTTGTCCCAGCCGCTGTACAGAGACGTGGTGACATAAAGCCTCTGACCATCCAGACTCAACTGTAACATTTGAGGACTGCCAGGAATACGCTTTCCCTGAGAGACAGACAGACAAACAGACAGGCAGGCAGACAGGCAGGCAGGCAGGCAGACAGACAGACAGACAGGCAGAAGGGCAGGCAGACAAACAAAATGGTTATCGAAAGCTTCTGCTACTGGTCTGATTTGTTGTTTAGCTTCTCTTCAGTCATTTTCATTTGTGATAGACCACAAAGTTCTGACGCACCTTGATGATGCGTGGGGGCGGTTGGGGCTGGTTCTCTGGGTCTTCCAGCACTCTGACTGGACCGTCGTTAACGATACTGCCTCCAAGAAACACCTGGAACAAACGAGCACATGTGACACCCTGAGCTGTTCTGATGACAGACTTGCTAAAACACTGCAGAAGCTTTGAGAACTTCACAGTTATTGAGATTGAGATATGTAGGGGCGGCTGTGGCTCAGGAGGTAGAGCGGGTTGTCCACTAATCAGAAGGTCGGTGGTTCGATCCCCGGCTCCTCCAGTCCGCATGTCGAAGTGTCCTTGGGCAAGACACTGAACCCCGAATTGCTCCCGATGGCTGTGCTAGCACCCCGACCCGCCCCCCCTCCACCAAGCTCTCAGCCCCTACCCCAAGTGCTGTCCCCCAAGCGTCGACAGGCCCCATCCCCGCCCGCTCGAATAGAGACAAGCTCTCAGCCCCTACCCCAACAGCCCCCCCGACCTGCCCCCCTCTCCAAGCATCGACCGGCTGGTCCGATAGAGACAAGGTCTCACAGCAGCCTGGCAATAAAACTGTCCACGGCGTAAACACTGTCTACCACACTATTCCTGCTCTGATTACGCAGAGGCAAAACACCTTCCCCTCAGGTTTAGCACGATCTAAACCAAACTTAATCTCCATCCCCCTTGAATCCATCCCCTTTGAAAATCAAACATTCCCCAAAACTGTCAAAGCCGCACTTTTCAATGTGAGATCACTGTCAAATAAATCTCTCCTCATCAGTGACCTGATTACCAGTTATAATCTGGACTTAATGTTCCTCACAGAGACCTGGCTTGATCTGAATAACAGAGTGGCTGTTCTTTTCCAGTCCATTCCATAATTTAACTCCTTTAACTGTAATACATATTTGCATTGCATTTGTTCTAGTTTTTGTTCTTGTAGTTGTAAACTTGTGGTCTTGGAAAATGACAAAAAAGGTGACGTCAGGATTTGAGGAGTTGGGAGTGAGAATGGGTTGAACAGAGAAGCGCTGACACTGTCAGTCATGATGTCTAAAGGATATTTGGCTCCGCCCTCTTTACTTTATTTGATTTCCACAAATGTAAACAATGAAATCTAGAAACAACAGATTTAAAGAAGAAACTTCTTTGCAGTCCTCAAGGTAAAACACATTGTGGTAAAATAATACAGTATATTTTAAAGTGATATTTCTAAAACTTCCTGAAGCTGCCGGCAGTGCAGACAGGAAACAGCAGCAGTAAGCACGAAGTGAGATGAGTAAACACAGGAAGTGAGTGTTGCTCTCAGCAGACCTGGCCGACCAATCGCGGGTTCCTCCTGTCGGTGATGTCATACTGTCTGATGTCACCATGCAGCCAATTACTGAAGTAGAGGAAACGGTCATCCAGTGAGAGCAGGATGTCTGTGATCAGACCTACAGACAGACAGACAGACAGACAGACAGACAGACAGGAGACCAGTCAGTCAGTCAGTCACTCAATCAGTAAGACTGACAAACGCTTTTCAGACATGCATTGAACTCCTAAAAATATCCAGACGTAACTCGGATGGGGTTCATGTGTGGAACACTACTCTGGAGCCCCTGGAGGTGGTGGTGGAGAGGAGGATGCTGGAGAAAGTGCTCAAAATAATGGACAATGTGACACACCCCCTACACGACCTACTGACTGGACAACAGAGTGTGTTCAGTCAGAGGCTCCGGCAGCTCCCCTGCACTAAAGAGCGTTACAGGAGCTCTTTTGTGCCCACTGCAATAAGCATGTATAATAAGTCACATACATGCAGGGAGAGCAGACTCCTCCTTTCACTCCCTCTCCCTCTCTCCTCCACACCCCTCCCATAGATACGCTGGTGTGTACCCTCATTTCATCATTGCTGTTGCTGTATGTCACTTTATAATGATGTTGCACAATGTCCATTTTGGCCACATAGAACATGTGTGCTTACTGCTGTAAATTACAGGTGCAATTTCTTATCTTATTTTATTTAACTTTATTGTAGATAGGGTAACTTAAATGCTGTGCTTTCTTTACATGTTTCTGACATGGTTTCTATGTCTGACATATTTTTGACTAGACTCTTTTCTCTTGTGTGTTTTACTGAGATGACCACAAGCAACTCTTTGTTTGTTTTCGGCTTATGAGGTGCTGTGTGAAATCACTGCGCCTGGCAGCCATGTTTGGAAAGTAGTTCCAACTATCTATTTACCTTCGAAAATGACCGTTTCTCTGCATTTTGGATTATTATTTCATCACGAGTCACAACATGTAATACAGCTTTTTGGTGCTGTTGGAATGTGTGTTTTTGGTGACTTGAACGGGGGTATGGAGCTGTACCGGTAACTCCCATTCAATTGTGAATCTAACTAACTGGAGGGCTGTACCTCACAGTGGACTGCACGGAGAGTGACGGTAAAGGCATTGTTTATCTTGTTTATGTATGGGCCTATCCCTTTTACATTACCACGACCACTATTTGGCAGCTCAATAACCATATATATATATAACCATTATAAATATAGGGCAGCTCACTATTTGGCACATTGCAAGCTTTGCCCACGTTTTCTAACCCTATCGCCAGAATAACGTTTTTTTTTTTCATGGAGTGAAGAATTGCTTTCTGAGAAAATAACTCTGATGTAGTCTACGTTGAAAAAGGTAATTAAAAGTCTGTGTCCCGTAAACACTGCAATTTCCACAGCACAATTTCTACTAGATCATGCACAAAAAATACTTTGTAGATATACGAATGTTTCATGAAAATATGTTGGTGTGTGTGTGTGTGTGTGTGTGTGTGTGTGTGTGTGTGTGTGTGTGACTCACTAGGCATCTCAGGCAGAACCCATCCCTCCACCTTCTTACTGGGAACCTTGATGACTCTCTCTGCCGCCCAGTCTCCTTTCTGAGGACACAAAACACAAACTGTTTTAATACTCACCGCTAACCTTAACCCAGACCAGACCAGAGTTGACCGGAATGGGTAGCTAACCCTAACCCTGGAGCGTCAGTGGGATAGGAACCCTGAACCCTGCAGTACTGACTGGAGTCTAACTGGGATAGACTTCCTGAGACGGCTGAGGTCCTTCAACGTCTGCCGGACCATGCTGAGGATGTTCTATGAGAGATGGGCGAAAATACATCATAAAGTATTTTGATACAAATTACAAATACTTGCTCAAAAAATGTATCACAATACAAATACAAAATACCTGTCTGAAAATGTATTTGAGATACAAATACGTATTTTGTATTTTGAAAATACATGAAAATACATTTTATAAAAACTTATAAAGAGCTGCAACGATTAGTCAATTCATAGATGAATTGCCAAATATTAAATTAATTGCCTATTTTGATGATCTATTAATCATTTAGAGACATTTCTTTAAGGAAAATGTCCCAATTCTCTGATTTCAGCTATTCAAAAGTGACATTTTCTGGTTTCCTTAGACAGTAAATCCTCTCTTTAGTCCTCTGTCACAGTATGTGTACTCCCTAACACACTGCAGTTCTTCCATTTTAGTTTTAGTTGTTTTTCAGTAGAACTAATTTCTCCTTCAGCTCAGCTGTTAATCACCTTCTGTGAGGGCTTTTGACTTAAAGGCAGCATTTCTGCATGTTAACCTCAAGTTTTGGAACTTTGACTATGTTTAGCCATAGATATCTGATATCATAACACAATATATATTAACTGAAATAGGTCAAAGGCATAGTAGGTCCCCTTTAAACAACTTCACATTCACCACCATGTCAGTAACTTGTCGTCACAGTATTTATTTAACGTGCAAACATATTTATACAACTAGAAAAGGTTACATTTCAGGAATTGAATGCCCTGATGCACATCCTGTCTAAGGTTGTGAAATTGTGAATCGGTGAGAGGAACGATGAGAAACTGCATCTCAAACAAAAAAGGCCTTCCATGAAATTGGACTCTTGTTCAAATCCTTACATCCTTAAAATGACTTCCCCTCCTTCTGCTTCATAAACAAAATCCAAAACAACCTGGCTATCTAGAACATAATTACTAAAGAACAATCACTCACTGAATACAACTTTCCACTATCAGCAGTGGTAACACCATTCTAGTGTCAAAATCTGCACAGCCATCATTATGCACAGTGAAGCTCAGACATCCTTGTAGCAACAGAAAGACATTTTTGATTTTCATTAGGGTACTTTGGTGTTCAGTTATAGTTTTTCAGTATAACTAATTTCTCCATCTATTCAAATCAGGTTTATGACAGTTAGTTGTTTTTCAGTACAACTAATTTCTCCTATTCAAATCAGGTTTCAGTTTAGTTCAGTTAGGTTTTTTTTCAGTACAACTTATTTCTCAATCTATTCATATCAGGTTTTAGTATAGTTCAGTTAGTTGTTTTTTTTCCAGTACAACTTATTTCTTCAGCTATTCGCATCAGGTTTCAGTTTAGTTCAGTTAGTTAGTTTTTCAATACAACTTCTTTCTCAATCTATTCTGAATCATATCAGCTTTCAGTTTAGTTCAGTTAGTTGTTTTTTCAACTTATTTCTCCATCTATTCATATCAGGTTTCAGTTTAGTTCACTTAGTTGTTTTTAGTACAACTAATTTCTCCATCTTTTCCCATCAGGTTTCAGTTCAGTTAGTTGTTTTTCAATACACCTTATTTCTCCATCTTTTCATATCAGGTTTCAGTTCAGTTTAGTTCACTTAGTTGTTTTTAGTACAACTAATTTCTCCATCTTTTCAGATCAGCTTTCAGTTCAGTTAGTTGTTTTTCAATGCACCTTATTTCTCCATCTTTTCATATCAGGTTTCAGTTCAGTTTAGTTCACTTAGTTGTTTTTAGTACAACTAATTTCTCTTATTCAAATCAGGTTTCAGTTCAGTCCAGTTAGTTGTTTTTTAGTACAAGTAATTTCTCTGTTTATTCATATCAGGTTTCAGTTTAGTTCACTTAGTTGTTTTTAGTACAACTAATTTCTCCATCTTTTCACATCAAGTTTCAGTTCAGTTAGTTGTTTTTCAATACACCTTATTTCTCCATCTTTTCATATCAGGTTTCAGTTCAGTTTAGTTCACTTAGTTGTTTTTAGTACAACTAATTTCTCCATCTTTAGTTTAAACCTGTGTCAATGTTTACATGTGTCAATTTGAGAATAAAAAGAAAAATGTATTTTATGTATTTGAAATACACAAAATACAAGATCTGAAAGTATCTTGATACAAATTACAACTCATTTTTCTCTGCCCAGCCAAATACAAATTACAAAATACAAAAAAGTAGTTGAAATACGTATTTCAAATACAAGTATTTCAAATACTGCCCATCTCGGTAGTGGCTAGTGCCTTCCTGTATGCTATTGTGTGCTGGGGCAGCAGGCTGAAGGCAGCGGACGCCAACACACTCAACAAACTGATCCGTAAGGCCAGGGACATTGTGGGGCTGGATCTGGGCTCTCTGACTGCGGTGTCAGAGAAAAGAACGTTGTCCAGGCTACGCTCCATCATGAGCAATGACTCGCACCCACTCCACGGCGTGCTAGTCAAACACAGGAGCACGTTCAGTGAGAGGCTGATCCCACCTAGATGCAATACGGAGAGGCACAGGAAATCATTCCTGCCTGTGGCCATTGGACTCTTTAACGCCTCTCTTAAAAGAGCACCTCGGAGACGCTCAGTCTCCCTGAGACTGAGCCAGCCGATAGGTTAACTGTGCCTGGCTGAGCCACGTGTAATGTAAGGGGCAAGCCGACTTAATATAAGTCCAGTGTGCAATAACTGCAATTGTCACGTAATGTACATCACTTACTCTACTTATTTTGCTTACTTTATACGTACTCTACTTTATTTTTGCTTTATTTTTGCTTACTTATCGCATTTTACTACTGTTTATTTTATGCTATGTTGTGTTCTGAGTGCGAGCTACTGTAACCTGTCCCAATTTCCCCCCGGGGATCATTAAAGTCTTTCTGATTCTGATTCTGATTCTGATAGGAACCTAGAACCCTGAAGTACTGACTGGTGTCTACTGGGATAGGAATCCTGAGGCACGAACTGGACTCTCACTCGGATAGGAACTCTGAGGTTATAACTGGGATATGAACCTAGAACCCTGAAGTACTGACTAGAGTCTAACTGGGATAGGAACCCTGAGGTACTAACTGGAGTCTAACTGGTATAGGAACCTAGAACCCTGAGGTACTGCCTGGAGTCTAACTGGGATAGAAACATAGAACCCTGAAGTACTGACTGGCATCGAACTAAGATAGGAACCCTGAGGTACTAACTGGAGTCTAAAGGTGCGTTCACACCGACCTATTAAAGTTAAAGCGGGCATCGAGTTTACATACAAAGTCAATGCAAATGAGCGATTGAGCGTATATTCGCACGGGATAAAAATCGCTGGTCGTCCGAGCGATAGTGACACATCGATCGCCCAAGATGAAATATCCCAACTCGAGCGAAATCTCGCTGGCAACAGTCGCTTGCTGCTCAACAATTATTGGCTGCCGTGTGAGTCAAGGATCACACTGGCTTGGAACAAACCGCTGGTTTATTAGTGTGGCAACAAACCGCATTGACAGCTGACATGAAGTGAAGTCTGTACTACAGGTATACTGTCTGGGATATAACTGGGATAAGAACCTAGAACCCTGAGGTACTGACCGGGGTTCTGTAGAAGTGGAAGACAGTTCCCTGCAGAGCGCAGCCCACGTATCCCTCGGTAGCGTCGGGGTCGTGGAGGAAGCGGACCTCCAGGGGAATGGCGCCCTCTTCCCCCAGATCGAGCGTCTGCAGCTTGCGGTGCGTGGTCCAGTCCCACACGTGCAGGGCACTGCCGTACTGACCTGAGACCAGACCAGAACCAAGAGAACCGTTGTGAGACGGGGTTTACGTTTAGAGTGTGACAATCGATTACCATATTTCCTCTAATATTGTCCCCGGTCTTTACTTAGCTCAGCTGCAGAGGGTAGCATGCCTTTATTAGCCTACATTAGAAACAGGCCTTTCTTTCTAATTGCCTGTTTCATTAGGTAGCCATTTCTTTGTCACTGCAATGCATTAGAATAATTATCGTAATCGACAATGGCATGTTTTAGAGCAGTGGTACCCACCCTTTTTTGTCTTCTGTACCCCTTGAGCTGTTTTGCCAGGCCATTAGTACCCCTCACTCAAGCGTGTTCTTTGCGGCACAAAGAAAACACTGTGGCTGCGGTGGATCCGCGGACGTACGAGTAGCCTAAATCAATGTTTCCAAACCAGGGGTACTTGAGCAGCTTGCAGGGGGTACTTGGAAAGATTGGGGATTACAATTTATTTATTTCCAAACTGATAAAAACAATATTCCAAGTAATTTCATAGGGCCCTCTTGGTAAAACTGACGACTTTTTCCAAATGAAAACTGTCAGAATTGTATTAAAGGGGAGTCATTCAAATGATTTCCATTTAATAATCAGATGTGTTAGAGGGGCCTGCTAAAAAGTTTATATGAGTTTAGTAGAACAAATTTAGGAGCATCATCAACACGCACGAGTGAGGGGGCACTATTGGCATGGCAAAACAGCTCAAGGCGTACATAAGACAAAAAAGGTTGGGAACCACTGGTACATCATATAAAATATATGTCGCTTTGATGAGGGTGGGTGGGGTGGGTTTATGCAGGATTTGTAAAGTTCTGTAAAGCTCTGTTTATTTCATAATAGGTGTATTGTATTGTTGCTTGAAATACTTTACTCTAAAGTCTACAACAAGTCTTGAAAGGGAAAAAAGAAAATACGGGTACACAATGTTCTATATCGACAGTACTGTATTGTATCATATATTTTTATACCAATAAAAACAGCTGGGGAAAAAAAATATATATATACAGTATATGTCGCTGAAGTGCTGGTGTTTGGGCTTGGCGTCTTTTTTCCTTTTCTCACCCTGAATCTGGAGGGACAACAACTTGACATTTGAGCCATTTATCCATGGTTGCTACTGTAGCTAGTTGATTTGTGCACAATTTTGACATGCGTGACAGTCACTTGAAATTACTTGGACTTTTTGTTTAATCATTTTGGAAATAAATTGTAATGTAAACCTGGTTGGGAAACATTGCTTTAAGTACAGACAGTAGACTGAAGTACAGACAGTAGGCTGAAGTACAGACAGTAGACTGAAGTACAGACAGGTAGGCTGAAGTACAGACAGTAGGATGAAGTACAGACAGTAGGATGAAGTACAGACAGTAGGATGAAGTACAGACAGTAGGCTGAAGTACAGACAGGTAGGCTGAAGTACAGACAGTAGACTGAAGTACAGAGAGTAGACTGAAGTACAGACAGGTAGGCTGAAGTACAGACAGGTTGGCTGAAGTACAGACAGTAGGATGAAGTACAGACAGTAGGCTGAAGTAGTGTTGGAGTACTCGAGACCGGTCTTGGTCTCGAGACCACATTTTGATGGTCTCGGTCTCGTCTCGGTCTCGCCCTCCATCGGTCTCGGTCTCGTCTCGGTCTCGGGCAAGCCGGACTCGGGATTTGATTTCAAGACCAGCCAAGACCACAACTGCAGTGCAGTGACATCATTACTTGCCTGTGTATATAATTTTTTTTACTGTGATTGGGTGTAAAAATCCCTCCTTCAATCGCAACCAATAACCTTGCAGTTTGAAAGTGTCTAACGCTGTAGCCACTCCCCTCACGTTCATGCACAAAGGAAGACAACACAGGTCAACAAGGTGGCTGGAGACAAACCACAAAGGGGGCGGAGTCATAGGTCATAAGGTGTTTTCATTCTGTCCACTGTGTTGAGCCTTTCTGAAGGTCAGTGATATGAAAGTGTTTCAGATCAAAGGATTACATTATGTCACTGAGTGTACTGTACAGCCATTTATATTTTACTATAATTCCTAAATATATGTAGGATAATAATTTATTTTGTTGTTAGCAGAGCAATAGTCTACTCTAAAGGTTAAATGGTCGCGTATAAATGGTCTTGAAAATGGTCTCGCATTTGTCTGGTCTTGGTCTTGGTCTCGCCCGCCGTCAGTCTTGGTCTTGTCTCGGTCTCGGGTTAGGTGGTCTCGACTCCAACACTAGGCTGAAGTACAGACAGGTAGGCTGAAGTACAGACAGTAGACTGAAGTACAGACAGGTAGGCTGAAGTACAGACAGTAGGCTGAAGTACAGACAGTAGACTGAAGTACAGACAGTAGACTGAAGTACAGACAGTAGGCTGAAGTACAGACAGTAGACTGAAGTACAGACAAACTGAAGTACAGACAGTAGGCTGAAGTACAGACAGTAGGCTGAAGTACAGACAAAATGAAGTACAGACAGTAGGCTGAAGTACAGACAGTAGACTGAAGTACAGACAAACTGAAGTACAGACAGGTAGGCTGAAGTACAGACAAACTGAAGTACAGACAGTAGGTTGAAGTACAGACATTAGGCTGAAGTACAGACAGTAGACTGAAGTACAGACAAACTGAAGTACAGACAGTAGGCTGAAGTACAGACAAACTGAAGTACAGACAGTAGGCTGAAGTACAGACACACTGAAGTACAGACAGTAGGCTGAAGTACAGAGAGTAGGCTGGAGTACAGACAGTAGGCTGAAGTACAGACAAACTGAAGTACAGACAGTAGGCTGGAGTACAGACAGTAGGCTGAAGTACAGAGAGTAGGCTGAAGTACAGACAGTAGGCTGAAGTACAGAGAGTAGGCTGGAGTACAGAGAGTAGGCTGAAGTACAGAGAGTAGGCTGGAGTACAGAGTAGGCTGGAGTACAGACAGTAGGCTGAAGTACAGACAGTAGGCTGGAGTACAGACAGTAGGCTGAAGTACAGACAAACTGAAGTACAGACAGTAGGCTGAAGTACAGACAGTAGGCTGAAGTACAGAGAGTAGGCTGAAGTACAGAGAGTAGGCTGGAGTACAGACAGTAGGCTGAAGTACAGACAGTAGGCTGAAGTACAGAGAGTAGGCTGGAGTACAGACAGTAGGCTGAAGTACAGACAGTAGGCTGAAGTACAGAGAGTAGGCTGGAGTACAGACAGTAGGCTGAAGTACAGACAGGTAGGCTGAGTTATGGGTAGGCGGGAGCATTGGTATAGAGCGGGAGCCAACACCTGTCAGTCTTGAGAGACTAGCGACTGGGGTCAGCATGGTGATGATGCCAGAGGAGTGACATAGAGGAGACTCGGGCACTCACCCTCCTTGACGTGGTTGGGGTCAAAGCCCCCGGCCAGGGCTTTGGGCGCGCCCCACTCCGTGCTGATCATCACGTTGTGTCTCGGCTGGTACCAGAAGTCATAGCCGAAGGGCGCTGCCTCGCCCGGGTGCTCCCAGTTCCCCACCACCTCAAACGTCTCGCCGTCCAGCAGCACGAACCCACCTGAGGGGCAGAGGGGGAAATAGTAGTGACAAACCCTACTAAAGCACAATTTCACTCAGACCAACACAAAAAAGATACATAAAAAGAGTGAAATGTTCTATGGTCTCCCCTGATTCTAAATATGGCAAATTCGCTTGGTTTGACGAAGTAAAACTATTTTTGTAAGCATTTTACGAAACATCTATGGAAAAATGAATGGCACTCTATAGCACAGTTGAATGATTTTGTAAATCACAGTAGCCTATGACTGAATATTGATCTGATTTCGAGAATATGGACGAGGCATTTGAATTCGATGGCCGCCTGTATTTATTTAACTCACATTATAGGGATTACAAACTGAAGATTGGGGGCAACGGGAGCTTTTATCTCTACCAATGTGACGGACGGATAGCAGGCAGAGAGAGGGAAAAACGGGATTTGTTTTCTCAAATAAAAACCTAACTTGAGTGGAAGCCTTTTCACCAGGGACTCTATATGATAACTAAAAGTGAGACCACCATCTATATAAAATTGAGTATATAAAATCTATCTATCTATAAAATTGAGGATGTGGACTTTGTTTGTTTCAAGTTCTTTTTTTTTTATATATATTTTTTATTAAGTTTTCAAAGATTCAAGCATTTTTACAACATAATTGAAGACATTTTTTCTTGTTTCCCCGCCCCCATGTACCCCCCCCCCCCCCCCCCACCCACCATTGTGCGGCAACGCCCAACGACAACACAACAAAAAGAAAAGAAAAGAAAAGAAAGAAAAAGAAAATAATAAAATAAAACACACATGCCTACATACACACATACACACACACACACACACACACACACACACACACACACACACACACAATAATACATTCATTAGGGATGCTCTATGATATTAACAGCAAATCACATCACCGTGCATCCCTACAAGAAACACTGTCCATCAAACAGTAGTACCCGAAGCTGCCCTTCTTGCCATAAAATCTATATGTGGTTGCCATATTTTTACAAAGTCCTGACTCTTATGTCTTATATTATAGTATATTTTATCTAATGGAACATAGCTAGAGATTTCATTTAACCAATGTGATATTGTAGGAGGGTAATCGGATTTCCAATGGATTGCAATACACTTCTTTGCAGCAATCAAAGCAAGATCAATATATTTTTTTTGAAATTCATTCCAAGGGTCCATATTGATTGTGCCTAAAAGACACAAGCGAGACGATTTTGTAATGTGAATGTTTAAACATAGTGCTATCGTGTCAATTACAGAGTTCCAAAATGTTAACAACAAATTACATGACCAAAACATATGGCAAAACTCCCCTTTCTGTTTTTTGCAGCGCCAGCACAAAAAGGACATTTCATTATTCATTTTATAAAGTTTTACCGGTGTATAATATGTTCTATGCAAAATTTTAAAAAGAAGGAGTTTGTGCCTCATATTGTAAGAACACTTATGAACTTTAAAACAAAAGAAAGACCAGTCCTCTTTACTTATATCCATGTCTAAATCCTTTTCCCATTTACACCTCGTAGCATCTGTACTTGTAGACAAACATTCAAGCAAAGATAAATAAACTTGAGAAATACATTTAGAACTTTGAACCTCCTTATTGATAAGGCATTCTATTTTGGAGGGCTTGGGTTCCTCAAGAGTGCCTTGAGTTGTCTGTATCATATGGCGGATTTGAAAAAATCGAAATAAATGTGTGGAAGGTAAATTATATTTTGACTTTAACTGAAGAAAGGAAACAAATGTACCACTGTCGTAAAGATGTGTTATTTCCCTTATCCCCTTGTCATACCAAGACTTGAAGGTGTCATCATTAAAACAAGATGTAAAATTGGGGTTTCTCCAGATAGGAGTATAGGGTGAAAGGTGTTCCTTGTGACCCATAAGTTTATGGGAGTTCTTCCATATCAGTAAACTATTAATAATAATAGGATTATTTGTGATTTGTTTAACCTGTTGTAAACCAATATAAGGCAGGTATCTCAGTTCATATGGTAAAATATCATAGGATTCCAGTCTAGACCATGCGCTAGATGAGCTAGAGAACCACTGCCTAATCTGGGTAAGTTGGGCAGCCAGAAAATAAATGTTAAGGTTTGGTAGGTTTAAGCCACCAGCAGTATATGGAAGTTGTAAGACCTGTTGGCTAATCCTTGGTGACTTACTCTCCCAAATGAAAGAGGAGAAGATGCTCTGCATCTTTTTGAAGAAAAGTAACGGAGGGGAAAATGGGAGGTTTTGAAACAAAAAAAGAAATTTGGGTAAAATAGACATCTTAATAATGTTGGTTCTGCCCATAAGAGATATAGGAAGTAGATTCATTCTTTTCAGATCATTTGTAACTTTCTCAATTAATGGAGAATAATTCAGGTGATAAATGTCTTCTATTTTGCTAGGAATGTATATGCCCAAATACTTCATATAATCTGGAGACCATTTCAAATTAAATTTGTCTCTTAAAGAGTCAAAGTTAAATTTGGAAATTGGCATAATTTCGGTTTTGGACTGGTTGACTTTGTAGCCCGATAGATCGCCAAACTGATCCAGTATTGTAAACAGGATTGGAATTGAGTACAAAGGGTCCCGTAAATAAAGTAAAATATCATCTGCATATAATGAAATAACATGATTTTCGCTTCCAATTTTAATGCCCTGTAGGTGATTATGTGATCTTATTATTGCAGCCAGAGCTTCAATAGCAAGAGCAAATAATGATGGAGACATCGGACAGCCTTGTCTTGTCCCTCGTGATAGCTTAAAGGGGGATGAGTGCTGAGTGTTTGTCTTAATAATTGCCATAGGGAGACTATAAATAATGCGAATCCAAGAAATAAAAATAGGTCCAAAATTAAATCTTGATAGAATGGCTATTAAGTATTCCCATTCTAATCTATCAAATGCTTTTTCAGCATCGATAGAAATAGCCACCATAGGAGTAGTACAGTCTTTAGTGTGAAACAAAATATCAAAATACCTACGTATATTGTCAGACAATAGACGACCCTGAACAAAACCTGTTTGGTCCGAATGAATAAGACTAGATACCACTGATTCAAGGCGTAAAGTTAGAATTTTAGTGATGATCTTATAATCGACATTTAGCTGTTTCAAGTTCTGTGTTCGGCCACAGCTATGCCGTTTTACCTGCGATCGGGCTGAAACCTTCAGGATGTATAAAGGGCACCCATGCGGGTGAGCTGACGGAGCTGGAATTTTTAATTGTCATCAGTGATGATGTCATCAGTGATGATGTAATTAGCGATGATGTCAAAAGTGATAAGTCATAAGGGCGCGCGCACACACACACACACACACACACACACACACACACACACACACACACACACACACACACGAGGAGGCATTGTGACAAGACTGATCAGTGATGTGATAGGGGGGCACACCCACACACAAGGAGGCATTGTGACACGACTGATGCGATAACATTTAGTGAGCAACACACACACACCCGCACGTGCCAATAGCACAGGCGGGGCCGAGCTACAGGCGAGCCACACCGCCACACCGGCCACACCGGCCACCGCCACTGTTGTCAAAAAGGCCCAACAGCGAATACACGGACTCAAGCGCCTGAAGAAATTTGGGCTAAGGAAAGAAATCCTCAGGGACTTCTACAGAGGCACCATTGAAAGCCTGCTGACTGGCGGCTTCACCACCTGGTACGGGAACTGTACCACCATGGACCGTAGGGCGCTACGGAGAGTGAGACGCGCGGCCCAGCACGTAACAGGATGTGAGTTGCCAGATCTGCATGAACTGTATAAACAGCGGTGCCTCAGGAGGTCCCTGAAGATCATCAAAGACACAAACCATCCCCACAACAGCCTGTTCTCCCTGTTACCCTCAGGGAGAAGATACAGGGTTCCGAAAGCACGCACAAATCGCTTGAGGAACAGTTTCTTCCCGCAGGCCACGAGACTCCTTAACATACACAAATAGTGTAGTAGCCGTACTGTACCATACTGTAGCTGCTACCATTACGTATGTCTAATGTTTAATTGTATGTTTAATAAGGAATATGCTATTTGCACCTGTATGTCAAATACGCCGAATTTAAAACGCCGAGTTTAATTGTATGTTTAATAAGGAATATGCTATTTGCACCTGTATGTCAAATACGCCGAATTTAAAATGTTTAAGCACGTCTAAAGTATGCACACGACACGTGCACCTATGTGCAGTGAATATGCCACTGTCTCTGACTTGTCTTATCACTATACTGCCTTATTGCTTGTTGTGTCTCTTGTTGTTTTTGCACTCATATGCCCTGTTATATTTGTACTATGTTGTAAACGGAGTCCACAGCACAAGAATTTCACACGTGATACTTGTACCATGGAGTGACAATAAAAATCTTGAATCTTGAGATGCCTAGTCTATTAAAAAACAAAGTCTTGTCAGTCAGGTCTCACCCTTGCCGTTGCCACTGGGGTCGCCCATGCAGCTGATCATGATGTGTCCGCTGCCCAGGCAGTGAGAGGTGTGGGGGTTCGCCAGGCCGCACTTCCAGAACAGCTCAGTGGGCTCCACCATCTATAACACAGCCAGGGGAGGGGGAATGGAGCTTAACCCTGCATTCTTTCTAATGGCCTGCAGGGGCAACTCCACTGACTGCAAAAATAAGTCTGATTGCATGGAAGAGAAAATGACCCTACTTCTCACTTGATTTATGTGACTGACAGTGTCTTTAAGAAACTCTTTAAAGTCCTCCTCTCTACTCTTAATAGTATTCTACCTTAGGAGTTCCCTTAAGGGCTAAGATGCTTTGTGAATAGCTTTAATCTTTATTAGTATTTAGTCTTATTTTTAAGGGTAAATTCTTAGAAAGCTTCATCGATCTCAGAGTTTAAGAAGTTACAGGACGGACAACCCCGTCGTTAATTGCCACAAAGCACCAATTTTTTTTTTTTTTTTTTTTTAAAGAAACACAAAAAAAACAAAAAGACAGGCTCAGACACAAGAAAAGAAACAAAACAAAAACATACATACATAATGAACATTCAATATTACAGTGGTGCTACCAGCCATGTAAGGTGCTTACGTGCTTGTAAGCGATGTACTTGAGATCTCCTGCAAGGGGTCTATAGGAAACCAGCCGGACGAGTCACCCGTTGCCCCTAACCTCATCGAGGTAGGCTTAAAACGGGTCCCATATAGTTAGACATTTTCTAAGTGAGTTGGTTCTCAGGAACCTGAGTCTCTCCATCCGGATAACAGAGACCATGTCCATCATCCACAATTGGAAAGAGGGTGAAGAGGGGGACTTCCATTCCTTAAGAATTAGTTTTTTGGCAACAGTTGTCCCCAGTGTCAGAGATTGTTGCACAGCAGTAGTGAAGTTCAGAGAGGACTCCGAGCAGCCGGAGATGGCGAGTTCTGCCTCTGGCTGAAGGGTTATTACTTAGGCCTTAAGAGTACCAGTCAAATATTTTGGCCCAGAATCCTGCCAGTGAAGGGCAGAACCAGAAGGCATGAGACAGAGTGCCCTCCGATACCTGACATCTGTCACACAGTGGAGAGACAGAGGGGTAAATCTTTTGCTTAGAATAGTGAAGACGATGGGTGACTTTAAATTGGATCAGCTGGTGTCTACTATTAACTGAGTAGAGCTGCACCACAGACAAACTCCTATCCCATACAATATCACATAACTCAATGCCAAGTTCCACCTGCTATGCTTCTCTAATCCTCTCAGTAGAGGCCGTGATGCAGTTGTCAAACAAACATACAAACCTAGAAATTAGATGCTTAGAGTGAGGAGGGCTCAGCAAAACATTGAAGAAAGCATGTTCGTCTGGGAGTGTTTCAAAGGTATTCAAAGCACCAATGATTGATTCATTTTATTTACGTGTCATGCACTCTAGGTGCCCCCATGGGTTTACAAGACACAACAGTAAAACATCAACAGTAAACAACACAGCAATGGTACATTTGAAATATAATACGCAAGACAGCAATGGGCAGGACAGCAATATAAAAAGGTAATACATCAATTTCTAAATAGAAGGTTCTGTCTTTGTTCCCATGCTTGAAAAATAAAATTTGTAATGAGGAAGATTCCCTTCCTGAAACATAACTCATGCTTCTCAGTCGTCCAACTCAAAGAAGTCAACATAGATAGAGGACATTTTACTAAAGAGTACATCCCTTGCGTCATCATAAGCAGTGCAGTAAAACAGGAAATTAACCTAATTTTCAATTTTGTGTAGCTCACAAAGTAAGCATAGTCTTTCTTCTTCAGGGGTAGCCTTAAATCTACCGGTTTCTAGTGCTAAGGGAAGGGTTCCTGATCGTAACTGAGCACACAGACATCTTTTCAACCTATATACCTACCCAACCTAGACTTACAGGTGTCACAAAGTAACCGGTTATGAAAGATAAACGATAATTCGTTCAAATCAAGAAGGGATTTCACTTCATTGGCCCAGGGGTGTCCATGGGCGATGTCCCAATTAAATATATTTTTAGTGAGTCTCTG
The DNA here is from genome assembly GCF_964638095.1 of Poromitra crassiceps. Taxonomy (NCBI): domain Eukaryota; kingdom Metazoa; phylum Chordata; class Actinopteri; order Beryciformes; family Melamphaidae; genus Poromitra; species Poromitra crassiceps. The sequence goes on from NC_139634.1 coordinate 16,530,780, forward strand.
ATCAGACATTCTCACCAATCTATTCCAGAGCCGCAGTATTTGACCTTTGTGTCTGATGTTTGTGGGTTCCCATCCCATATCACCACTCATGGCCAGGATTGGAGTGAGTTTATGAACTCCTAGAGAATAGCGGATGACTCTTTGGTGCAGTGTTACAGCTTGGATGATCCCGGAAGCCCCAAACACCAGAAGCATAATCCAACACAGGACAGACACATGAGTTATACAATTGTGTGTAAGTATCAAAACCCAGGTTACCACAATGTTTAACTTTGTTCAGTACAGAGCCCAATGCTCTGCCCGCTGATTGAGCTAGCACATTGACTCCCTCCTTAAAGGTCATATGCTCATCCAGCGTCAAGCCCAAATATTTATAGTGAACCGTATATGATAGCACTACTGAACCAACATTAAAAACAAAAGAGCTCCTCACCCTTGAAGTGGGTCTAAAATGTACTATTTGTGTTTTGTCTTGATTTATCATAAGTACATAGACACACACACACACAAATGATTAGAGGCACCGTGAAATTTGTCCTCCACGTTTGACCCATCCTGGCTCGTCCTCCTCCATGGTCAGGCCAGGAGCGCCCGGGGACCAACTTCTTCCAACCGCCGCAGGTCAGATGGCCATCTTCTGCATGCGTTTAGTGGGCGTCCATACTGATGTTATATGGAAGAAACCGCAGGGGAGCACGGGGGAGAATGTAAACTCCACACAGGAAGTAGTGTACTTTCTTATAGTTTCACCACTCGGACCAACTCTTAGCAGGAGCAAGCTTTAGGGCCAAGATCAGTGTTGCAACCTTGAAACAGACTTGGACAGGATTCGTTTTCTGTTCTGGCAACTTTATTCTCCCCGGCGCTGTATTATTTTTTGACTTTCTTTTCTGAAGCCACCGGACATGGAGATTCACAGCAAGGCAAGTATTTTCAACACAACTCACGTTCTCAGTCTCGCGATAACATAATGATCACATTGCTTGGTTTTTAAAGTGACAGTACGTTTTCCTCAGGTCACTATGAATTTAACAAAACAACCAAATAGTGTATCCTAGTGAAATAAACAATGAAATAAACCAATTACTTTTACTCTTGTCTGTTATTTCTTTCTTATCGATGTTCTACTTTATACAATGTGCATATCAATTCCAGCCTGCAACACCCTCCCCCACTAAAAAAAATAAAATGTTGCCAATAACATTTTCTTTTTCTCACAATAAACAACATTTACAGAACTGACGCATTAGGAAAGGTGAGTATACAGGTGAGTATTTTAGAACAGTCTCTTAGCACAGGTTACTCAATGTCATTTTTCTTTACTTCTGTCATTCTTTAGCTTAGTCTTCACTCGTTTCCATGACATTAATAATAATAATACAAGACTAAATTCTGTAGTCCATTAGTATTGAGAGGTGGATTGTCCATTGGAATGTTGGGGGGCCCTCCCATATCTTCCGGCTTCGACAAGGAAATTACCACAAACACCTCACATTATGTCTGTACATTTTGTATGTCATGTCTTCAGTTTAACTGATACTCAAATAGATAAATTCTACTTAATATCACATTACCATGTGACCTTAGATGTCAATTAGTAACTTCTGTATGTGCTCATTCTCATCAAAATAAGATGCTTAGAATTATTTACTGTAACTTTACCATATCACTTCACCTTGAACTATAAAATGTGTCAATATGATTTATTTTTTTATTTTTTATATGTGTGCATTATTTATTTTCAAAGGATATAGAGTGGAGATCTGGTGGGTCTGATGGAGGGTCACAGCCGGTCACTGGAGATCTTCCCAGTGTTGTTTCTTCAACACCCATCCTGCAGGTTCTCACGGACTGGTATGTCGGCTGTCCAAGCTGATCGTATGTATACATACGTCTGGGCTGTCGGACTCTTACAGGTCTCTCCCGCCGTGCTTCAGCTTCTATCTGCTCATCCTCAGATCCTGATCTGTGTCCTTCATCGGAATCCTCTGAATCATGTACATCATCCTCTTGTATTTCTTCCAGATTCTCCTCGAACACAGGTGCATTTTCAGGTTCCTTCCTCTGTACCTCTGTCCTGGGATGAAATTCCTCTGCTCCGACATTGAGGTGAGGTCCTGCTCTCCTCTCTGTTGTCCAAATGCTGTATTCATCTTCACTGGAGCTGTCTGTATTAGTTAGGTGAGTATCATGTTTTTGTCTCTTGTTTTTTGTGATTTTCTCCGCCTTGTTTTTCTTCTCTTTCTCTTTCTCTTTCAGGTGAGTATTGTTGGTGTTTGGCTTGTCAATCAGATAGGGGCAAGGTAATAGAAGATTTCGATGTAGCACTCGTGTTCTCCCTTTCCCTTCCAGAGGTTCGACCACGTATACTGGACTATCAGGGCCTCTTCTTCCTTTGATGACATGCGTCTGGTTTTCCCAATAGCTACGCAGCTTTCCTGGGCCGCCTCTAGCTGATAGGTTCCTTACCAGAACATGATCTCCGGGTTCAAGTACAGAGCTCCATACACGCTGGTTATAGTTTTTCTGTCCCCTCACTGCTGCTTTCTTTAGGTTTCTCATTGCTATAGAGTATGCCTCCTGCATGGTTTCTCTCCATGTCTCTGCATATCCAGCATGTGAGCGTTTTCCTCTTGCATCCTTTGATGGGAACATCAGATCAATTGGCAGGGTGGGTTCACGACCGAACAGAAGGAAGAATGGTGAAAATCCTGTCGCCTCGTGCACAGTTGAATTGTAAGCATGTACCACTTTGTTAAGGTGCTCTTTCCAGGTTGACTTCTGAGTCTCTTCCAGTGTGCGTAACATACTCAAAATTGTCCTGTTGAAGGGTTCCGCAGGATTTCCCTGAGGGTGGTACGGGGAAGTGCGTGAATGCTTAATTCCACTGTAGCTCTGGAGTTTGTGAAAGAGGTCATTTTCAAATTCCCTTCCTTGATCGTGATGTATCTTTGATGGGAAACCAAAGCGCATGATGAAATCATCAAAGATCTTCCTGGCTGCTGTCTTTCCTGATTTATTTCTGGTTGCATATGCCTGGGCATATTTTGTAAAATGGTCCACAACCACGAGTATGTATTCTTCACCCCCTCTGCTTTTCTCGAGGTGCAGATAGTCGATTGAAATCATTTCGAATGGGGCTGATGTCTCAATGCTCTGTATAGGTGTTCTGGTGACACGGTTGGGTTTCTTTTGTTTAACACAGCGACACACCTTGGTTACATAGTGCTCCATTTCCGCACCCATTTTGGGCCAGAAGAAACGCTTCCGGGCGAGGTTAATCATTCGATTAGCACCTAGGTGTCCCATTTCCTCGTGCAGGTGTGTGTAGATGACATGTTTCAGTGACTCAGGAATCACTAACTGGTTTCTCGATGCTGCTTCTCTTCGTAGGATTCCATCTCCATCTATCTTTAAGCGGGGCCATTCTCTGAGGAGTTGTCTGACAGTTACTGACTCCATTAGCTTATCTTTGTGTCTCAAACGATTGTGATTTCTTTTCAGGGTCATCACTCTGCTAATTACTGGATCTGTGTTTTGTGCATTTCTGATGCTCTCCACTGTCAAAGGTTGAATTGGGTCTCCGACACTGTTCTCTTCAGGCAGTGCATCCATGTTGCATGTTACTGCTGATATCCAGTCTATTTCTCCTCTCCTTGACACTTTCAGCGCTTCTCCCACAGATTCCAACTCATCCGGCTGACACTCTCCTGTGCACTCCTGCATGATCTCTTCAATGGATTTTGGTCTCCTCGATAGGAAGTCTGCATCGCTATTTGCTGAACCAGGTCTGTATTTCAGTGTGAATCGGTAATCTGCGAGCTCAGCCACCCAACGGTGTCCCACAGCATTGAGTTTTGCAGTCTTGGTGACATAGGTTAACGGATTATTATCGCTGTACACTGTGAAATGGGGTGCGTGAAACAGATAGTCCCGAAAACGCTCTGTGACAGCCCATTTCAGAGCTAGGAATTCCAGCTTACCGGAGTGCAGCTTATAATTCCTCTCTGCTGGGTTCAGTGTCCTGGATCCAAAAGCGATGATCCTCAGTATCCCTTCTTGACGCTGATACAAAACCGCTCCCAGGCCCTCCTCTGAGGCATCAGTGTGTAACACGAACGGCTTTTCTAGGTCAGGATATGCCATGACAGGTGGGCTTGACAGTTGGTCTACTAGATTTCCCACGATCGCTTTGTGAGTTTCAGTCCATTCAACTGGATAAGATGGTGGTAGTTGAGCTGACTGACGACCACCCTTCTTTTTCTTTACATGCTTTTTTTGTTCAGTCTCTGGTTTTGCTACAAGTGCATATAGCGGTTTTGCTAGTCTGGAGAAGTCAGCGACATAGGTCCGATAATAACTGAGAAAACCCATTAATTTTCTCACCTCACGAACATTGACTGGTGTCTCGTGTTTCAGGGCTTGCACTGCTTCTGCTTCCTTGGGGTTCATTCTGTAGCCTTCTGCTGAGATGACACGGCCAACATAACAGACCTCTCGTTTGAAAAAGTCACACTTTTTTGGTCGTAGTTTGATACCACATTGCTTTTGTCGTTTGAGCACTTTTCCGACGTTTTGTACGTGTTGGTCAAAGTTATGACTAAACACAAGCACATCATCAAGATAGGGAACGCAGATTTGATCCCTAAGGTCTCGCAGTGATCCCTCCATGTAGCGTTGAAAAGCCGCCGGCGCATTGGTAAGGCCGAACGGGATCCTGACCCATTCGTATAACCCCCATGGTGTTATAAATGCTGTACATGCTCTGCTTCTCTCGCTCACAAAGCCCTGATGATAAGCCTTGCCCTGGTCAAGGACTGTAAACCAGGAGTTGCCCCCCAAGTTGTCGAGCATCTCCTGTATTCTCGGGATTGGATGTCGATCAGGTATTGTCTTCTCGTTCAGTTTTCTGTAGTCTATACACAAGCGCAAACTTCCATCTTTTTTTCTGACACACACTACTGGTGAAGAGTATGGTGATTTTGATTCCTGGATCAAGCCTTGGCTTAGGAGGTCATTTATGTGATTTTTTACTTCTTGGTAGAGGTGTCGAGGAATGGCATTGTATGTTTTCTGAACAGGGATGTTATCTTTTAAATTAATGTCCATTTGTAGGTCAGGTATACATCCTGTGTCCCAATCATTCTTAGCAAACACGTCACACTCCTTTCTAAGCATCTGTTGTACCTGCTGTTGTTGGTCCTCGGACAGATGACTCAGGTCCACTGGAGGGTCCCATGGCTCCTCTCCTGTTGCTTGGCTGGGCTGTTCTGCTTGGACGTCAACACTGCAGTCTGCTGGTTGAGGCTCCTCTTCCTGCAATTCTTTCATTTTTAATGGATAGATTGCATCAACACTATATAACCATCCTAGCACAGTACGACCCCAGAGTGTGATATCATTGTCTGTCATATTTTCTACAGTCACTGTTACTTTCTGATTGTCTTCTTCTGGGAGCTGAATGAGTTGTTCTCTTACCGTTAGTCCTGTGGGCCATGGTGCATCTTGGTTTGGTTCGAACACTACATGTGATCCACTCAGTACTCTCTTATTCAGTCGTCCACACTCTACATTTATTTCTTTGTGTTTAGGAATGACAACAGGTTGTCTGCGGAGTCTGGCTATGTGGGAATCATTGTCAGGCATTTCTTTTTTTAGGACAGATAACACTGCTCTCGCTTTTTTACGTCCCACGTCCAGCGCTGAGCACAGTCTTTGTACTAAGTAGCCTGAAGGAGCTTTTTCATCAGATGCTTCTCTTTGTGCCAGTTCTTCGATCACATTAAAGCCAATAATTGGGCGTTCGAGTTCACTGCTAGCTACCAGGATCGGTACCAGGAGTGGTTTTTCACTCATTCCAGCCAGTGCATTTTTTGACAAGCTGAATTCAACTCCAATCCATCCTTCGTAAGGAATCTCAGTTCCATTGGCTGCTGAAAGATCAAGTCCTCCCTCCTCAAGCAATTCTTCCACTGGCCTCACCTCCACATCACGTAGGTACTGTCTTTTCCAGCTAGCGCTCACAATCGACACTTGTGAGCCTGTGTCCCACAGTACTGTTGTATTCACGCCACCCATGGTGCCTCGAACTAGACATCTCCTTCCCACGAGTCGAGCTGTTTGTTGCTGCTTACCAGAGAGAGGTGGTCTAATGTGGAGCAGATCCATTGAGCCTGTTTGTTCTTTGGCAGGGGAGCGAATTTCAATTTTATTTGTGCTGGCTGTGGTCATTCTTTTACGACAGCCTGCCGCCCAGTGTTCACTGCTGCCACACTTATAACAATGGTTACACCTCCCTTCGGGATTTGACAACTCACATTGCTGACATCGTCTGATGATTGCACCAGGCCTTGGCTGGTATTTTCCGTTAGACTGCTGGGGCACTCTCATTGGTGATGGTGCTGGTGGTGTTGAGGTTTGAGTTAGGCTTGCTATTTGGGTGGTAAGGCCCTGGATTGCCTCGCAAAGCACTTTATTGTCCTTATCCATCCTTTCCATCTTTTCCATCAGTGTGTCACGTTTTGTTGTTTCCTTCTGCTTTGTTCCACTGTGTCTTGTATGGGCGGAGCCGTTTTGCTCTACTTCCCCATGTTGTTCGTCATTTACTGCTGCTACCTTTACCATCCTGGATCTTGTGGTTGACAATTTATTTCGTCTTTCCATTTCCAGGCTGTAGACAGCATTCATTTTCTCCAACAGAACCTCATCCTCGATCAGTGGATCTTGTAAGTATTGTTTTAGGTCTGCGCGGATAGTGTCGTCCTGGAGACCAGTCATCACTGTCTGGAGGAACTGATTTTGAATTAGCTCCGGGCTGTATTTCAGTCCTGTCTTTGCCCTTTCTGAGGCGAAAAGAACTTGTTGTCTCAGGTCCATCGCTCGCACTAGAAATTGAATGGGCGTTTCTTTTGGTTCCTGAGCAGCGCGTGTCAGTGAGTGATACAGCTCTGTAGCATCTTTCTCAATATAATGAGTTCTCAATATCTGTCTCAAAGCTGATAATTTGAGATCAATTCTGCTTTCCAGGTAACTTCTCAGTTTTATTCCTGGGGCGATGGCCTGGATAACTGCTTCCACGACTTCACTTTCATCATATCCTTTTTTCAGAGCCTTTTGGATTTATCTCTCTAGGCTGGCGTAGCTCAGTTTATCTTTCTGATTCGGTTCTCCTATTTGTCCTATAATTTTTAAGTCTCTTTTGTACAGTGGGTGTATTGGGACATTCACTGGCTTTGCAGCATTCTGATCAATAATGGAGGCTGTCTCTTCATTCAAGATGTCGGGTGCAGTACCCGCATCCTCCCCCTGAATTGACTGACGTTCGTCATCTTCATTTGTTGTCAGTGACTCAATGAGCTATGCATGTAGCAATACTGACAGTCCTTCATCTTCCGTTGAAATAATATCTTCTCCTTCTAAGTACTGCAAAATACATCTCCTCAGTTTGCGAGCTGTGCTTCTATCAGTAGCATCCACTGTTATTCCAAGTGCTGCGCACACCTTATTTAGATCCAACAACGACAGCAACGGCAGTTTTTCTTCTATATCCCCAAATGTCTTCTCCCACTCGGGTGACATCCTCTCTGGGCCAGCCATAGCAGAATATTACTGTTAACTTCGTCTGTTTGAATCATCTGGATCAGCATTAGCATGCTACGCTAACAATAGTAGCATCCACGCTACTTACAGACTCCATGTTGAGCTCGTGGTTCAGGCTTTTCTCCGTCCGTCCAGCAGTTGCTTCAGTCCAGTAGCGAAAGATCAGACCGGGCGGAAACACCAAATTTATGTTGCAACCTTGAAACAGACTTGGACAGGATTCGTTTTCTGTTCTGGCAACTTTATTCTCCCCGGCGCTGTATTATTTTTTGACTTTCTTTTCTGAAGCCACCGGACATGGAGATTCACAGCAAGGCAAGTATTTTCAACACAACTCACGTTCTCAGTCTCGCGATAACATAATGATCACATTGCTTGGTTTTTAAAGTGACAGTACGTTTTCCTCAGGTCACTATGAATTTAACAAAACAACCAAATAGTGTATCCTAGTGAAATAAACAATGAAATAAACCAATTACTTTTACTCTTGTCTGTTATTTCTTTCTTATCGATGTTCTACTTTATACAATGTGCATATCAATTCCAGCCTGCAACATCAGCAGCACGACAGGACGCCGGCCAACAGCTGTCACAGTGTTTATCAGTCCGAACTCAGTCTGAACTCTCTGCTCCCATGATGGAAACAAACCTGCTCCTCCCAAATGCTTGTCCTCCGGTCTCACAGTTAACTCCTTACTGGCAGTTGGGGCGTTGGGGTAATAATGCATTACTGTAATCACATTAGATTTGTCTGCAACGAGTAGTGTAAAGGGCTCATTATACTTGAGCAAGGCTCTGTGAGGTGGAGCTCCGCGAGTCACGTGCGGACCTCGCGCTGGGGCAGATGCTTTTATACTCAGAAGTGATCAGCGAAGTGATCAACAAACATTACAATGGTAATATGGCTCATTTCCACCACATATAACAGCACAGTACAGCTCTACTCGATCTGGTATTACTCGGCTCTACTTGACTCTGTTTCCATAGCAAGTTTACTTGCCTCCGCCCACACCTGGTCGCCATAGCGACCGCATATCTGCCCTCCGCCCATAGCCGAAGTAGGCTATAAGTATAACGTTAAAATAAAATCCATACACGGAACTTTTAAACTGATTATGAAATACTGGTGCCTAAATGACCTACAGTGTACATGGGCAAATGTGACAATCGGCTAGGAGAATGGATATCACTTTGTTGTTACTCAAACTCACATGCATGCACTGCGCGGGGACGGGAGAGGCGCTACGGGGAGAACCCCAGCGGCAACTCAACAGGCAAGACCGCGGCTTCGCCTGCGGCCTAGCGGAGCCAGCTACAAAGGGCTTCCCGAGGAGCGGACTTTTTTCTCTCTCAAAACAATTGAAAGCTGAGCAAGACCCCTTCTTAGATTATTATGATAAGGAATTTGACGCAAGAGCTTTAGATTAGTAGCCCCCAACACCTCTACCCTACCCTCTTCCCACCCCCCTCTTGTTCTTTCCTTGTCTCTATTATTATTATTATTATTATTATTATTATTATTTTTTTTTACACTTGGTTGTAGGGGTGTCACAATATATCGTCCCACGAAATTTCGCGATAGTAAAACGTCACGATATGTATCGTTGAGATGAAATCTCATATCGTGAATTTTTTTTTTTTTTTTTTTTTTTTTTTTTTTTTTTTTTTTTCAAAAGTAGACAAAGAAACGTCTTTGTTTGTTGAAGTTCAATGTGTGGAAAGTAGTTCAGTTGAACAAGTCTCTGAAGAGACACATGAGAAGTTATACAGGAGAGAAACCATTCAATTGAGTTTCTGGCAAAACTGTTTACTTGACAGGAAAAACTGAAGATGCATAAAAAATAGACTAAGAAAAGTCTTGTTGTTTGAGTTTGAAGAAAAACTGAAGATGCATAATGAGAATTTATACTGCTGAGAAACCTTTTAGTTCAAAGTAAATCTAAGTGACGGTGTAACTCATTCTATTTCAAGATAAGCCTTATCTCCAATCTCATGTTTTTTCTAGTTGTTATTGTAATAACAATTTCCCACAACAGCATGTTTTGTATTTGTGCATTTCAAATAAAATACTACTTTTCCAGTCATATATTGTCATTATTCAAGTTTAAAAAAATATTGTTAAAATCGTATCGTATCGTATCGTTATCGTGAACCCAGTATCGTGATACGTATCGTATCGTGAACTGAGTGTATCGTGACACCCCTACTTGGTTGTCATTGCATCACAATTATTCAGGATATTGTATACATGTATGACATCATGCAACCTTGCACCTATTTTGTATTGTCTGTCTTCTATGAGTTTTGTTTTTTCTTGTTTGTATTGTTTAAAAACGAATAAAAACTATTTGAAATAAAGCTGAGCAAGGAGATCGATTTTATTTCACCAGAGCCGAAGGCAGCAACACAAAAGAAATAACTTCTGGAAATAACAGAAGAGAAGGTAAGCCCCACTAAACTGGTATCCAGCATTGACAGTAGATGCCTACAGTAAACACGATTCTGCCTGACCAATCAGTCGTCTGCAGTGTTTTCACGTCACCGTATGGTACCGGGTCCACAGCCCTAGAACCTCAACAGAGCAGGGACCAAAAGCAGCACGACTCAACCCCGACTCAACCCGGGCTGTCCACGTTTTTGATCGGTGGAATGAGACAAAAAAGCGAGACGAGCTGTGCGGGGCCGCGTTGATACCAGCGGTGGAAATGGGCCAATAGTGAGAACAGCCCGTGAAAAGTCGCAATGAAACGCTATTATGTGCAGTACTGAGTGCGCTTTCACTCTCAAACGACCATCAGCACATGAATGAATCACCAAACTTGTTTTTACTGAATAGCCGTTTCAGTTCTCAGCCCTGATAGCCTACTCAGTGCTACAGGTCTCTCTGACCTTGAGAGCACCTGTTCCACTAGCTCCATCAAAAGAGCACCTGTCATATCCTCCACTAACTCCATTACGCTCCCTCGCCCACCGCCTCTGGCTCCAGGACTCGTCACATAAAGTTACCATCCGTGGTCTGAGGTGCAGAGGGTATAAAGCAGTTTCTTACCCGTTTCCGAGGTCGTATCGCAAATTTGAAGAAATTCACATGCTCTTGCAGAAGTCAGTAGTGAAGTCAGGGAGTTAAAATTGGATTTCCGCTATTCTGACCTTGTGTATGTGTGGTGTGTGGGGGTCTCTCTGGCCTGGTGTATGTGTGGTCTATGGGGGTCTCTCTGACCTTGTGTATGTGTGGTGTGTGGGGGTCTCTCTGACCTTGTGTATGTGTGGTGGTCTCTCTGACCTTGTGTATGCGTGGTGCGCGGGGTCTCTCTGACCTTGTGTATGCGTGGTGGTCTCTCTGACCTTGTGTATGCGTGGTGCGCGGGGGTCTCTCTGACCTTGTGTATGCGTGGTGCGCGGGGGTCTCTCTGACCTTGTGTATGTGTGGTGCGTGGGGGTCTCTCTGACCTTGTGTATGTGTGGTGTGTGGGGGTCTCTCTGACCTTGTGTATGCGTGGTGCACGGGGGTGTCTCTGACCTTGTGTATGCGTGGTGGTCTCTCTGACCTTGTGTATGCGTGGTGCGCGGGGGTCTCTCTGACCTTGTGTATGCGTGGTGCGCGGGGGTCTCTCTGACCTTGTGTATGCGTGGTGCGCGGGGGTCTCTCTGACCTTGTGTATGTGTGGTGCGTGGGGGTCTCTCTGAACTTGTGTATGTGTGGTGTGTGGGGGTCTCTCTGACCTTGTGTATGCGTGGTGCGCGGGGGTCTCTCTGACCTTGTGTATGTGTGGTGCGTGGGGGTCTCTCTGACCTTGTGTATGTGTGGTGTGTGGGGGTCTCTCTGACCTTGTGTATGCGTGGTGCACGGGGGTGTCTCTGACCTTGTGTATGTGTGGTGTGTGGGGGTCTCTCTGACCTTGTGTATGTGTGGTGTGTGGGGGTCTCTCTGACCTTGTGTATGCGTGATGCGCGGGGGTCTCTCTGACCTTGTGTATGCGTGGTCTATGGGGGTCTCTCTGACCTTGTGTATGTGTGGTCTATGGGGGTCTCTCTGACCTTGTGTATGTGTGGTGTGTGGGGGTCTCTCTGACCTTGTGTATGTGTGGTCTATGGGGGTCTCTCTGACCTTGTGTATGTGTGGTGTGTGGGGGTCTCTCTGACCTTGTGTATGCGTGATGCGCGGGGGTCTCTCTGACCTTGTGTATGCGTGGTGCACGGGGGTCTCTCTGACCTTGTGTATGTGTGGTGTGTGGGGGTCTCTCTGACCTTGTGTATGCGTGGTGTGTGGGGGTCTCTCTGACCTTGTGTATGTGTGGTGTGTGGGGGTCTCTCTGACCTTGTGTATGCGTGGTGCGCGGGGGTCTCTCTGACCTTGTGTATGCGTGGTGCGCGGGGGTCTCTCTGACCTTGTGTATGTGTGGTGTGTGGGGGTCTCTCTGACCTTGTGTATGCGTGGTGTGTGGGGGTCTCTCTGACCTTGTGTATGCGTGGTGTGTGGGGGTCTCTCTGACCTTGTGTATGTGTGGTGTGTGGGGGTCTCTCTGACCTTGTGTATGCGTGGTGTGTGGGGGTCTCTCTGACCTTGTGTATGCGTGGTGTGCGGGGGTCTCTCTGACCTTGTGTATGCGTGGGGCGCGGGGGTCTCTCTGACCTTGTGTATGCGTGGTGCGCGGGGGTCCGTCCCCACGTCGATCACATAGACACGTGAGGAGATGAGCGAGGGCAGGATGAGGCGGTTGCGTTTCTTGGAGGCGTCGCCGAAGCAGCTGCTGCAGGCGTTCCAGCCCGAGTGGTGTAGCTCATCACCAAGGTTCAGCATGGGCAGCCGGTGCACCACCTGCCAGGGGTCAGGGGTCAGGTGGTTAGTATGGTGGCCAAGAGAGAGAGAGAGAGCTCAAAGCACTGCAACTTCAGAAAACACATTAACACAAATTAGAGGTCCCATTTTGTATAAAACAAGATGTCCTTGCCTCTTCGATTCTAAAAGACTTGGGTGTGCTATAGACAAGTTTCCGCAGGTCTTCCGGTACATTTACCCTTCGGGGTACACAATCGCCTGCTGACATCACTGATGATGTCACAATACCTATGACATCAATGCCTATGATGTGATGTAATAAGATGCTCCTGCCACCTCACCACCCTCTCCTCCTCCTACCACCCCCACACACCTCTCCCCTGCTGCCGCCCCACCAGCACTGAAGATCTACGAGGAAGAAGTGCGAAAACTGTTTCAGCGACAGAAGACTGCTAAGGCCCCGGGCCCAGACAGAGTGTCTCCATCCTGTCTGAAAGCCTGTGCTGACCAGCTGACCCCTATCTTCACTTGAATCTTCAACAGATCACCCAGTTCCAAAGAAGGCCTCCATCACAGGACTTAATGACTACAGGCCCGTCGCCCTGACGTCTGTGGTGATGAAATCCTTCGAGAGACTGGTGTTGGACCACATGAAGGACGTGACAGGACACCTGCTGGACCCCCTGCAGTTTGCCTACCGGGCAAACAGGTCAGTGGATGATGCAGTCAACACTGGACTACACCACATACTGCAACATCTCGACTCCCCAGGGACATATGCCAGGATCCTGTTTGTGGACTTCAGTTCGGCGTTTAACACCATCTGACCATCATCCCTGAAATCCTCCACTGCTCCAGACTCACCCAACTTGGTGTGCCAGCCTCCACCTGCAAATGTATCATAAACTTCCTGACAGACAGGTGAAGCTGGGGAAAATCACATCCAGCATCCGGATAATCAGCACTGGTGCCCCCCAGGGGTGTGTGCTCCCCCTGGTTCCTCCTCTGCACGAGCGACTGCATATCCAGGGACCCATCGGTCAAACTGAAGTTTGCAGACGACACAACGGTCATCGGTCTCATCAAGGACGGTGATGAGTCTGCTTACAGACGGGAGGTGGAACAGCTGGCCCTCTGGTGCGGTCAGAACAACCTGGAGCTGAATGAACTGAAAACTGTAGAGATGATAGTGGAGTTCAGGAGGATCCCCCCAGCACTGCCCCCCCGCCCCCCCCCCCCCACACACACACACACCATATCCAACAGCACTGTGTCTACAGTGGAATGCTACAAGTTCCTAGGATCCATAATCTCCCAGGACCTCAAGTGGGAGGCCAACATAGACACCATCACCAAGAAGGCACAGCAGAGGTTGTACTTCCTACGCCAGCTCAGGAAGTACAAACTGCTTGAGGAGCTACTGATCCACTTCTACACCGCCATCATCCAGTCTGTCCTCTGCAACTCCATCTCCGTCTGGTTTGGCTCAGCCACCAAACATGACAGGCACAAACTGCAACGGACAGTCAGGACTGCAGAGAAAATCATCTGTGCCAAACTGCCCTCCATCCAGGACCTGTACTCTTCTCCAACACTTACAGCTTTACTCCCAAGACACAACACAAGCAGGGCCGTAGCCAGGGTTCCGAAATAGGGGAGGTCCAGCAAGGGGAGGCGGATTTTTTTTTCTTTTTCCCTTTTTAAGCCATATTTAGAGTAATATATCATTTTAAATCAACATTAGGATTATACTGTTGTGATGTCATTATTCAGTATATTCTCTTTCATGTCACCACCTGCTCAGCTCTCCTGTCAACATAATTGTAACTAACAAACACAAACTGTTTTAGCCAAATTCATATCAAAATGACACCTACAAACACAGGTACACAACCCAAGCCGTACACAACACACAAAGTCATCATCGATAATAAAAAAAACATACAGAGGGACATTTATTTATTCCTGATAGGAACGATTGAAAAATAAAATAAAATATATTATGTTGTTTTTAACTTTACACCACCTCTTTTTGTTACTTATTGGGTCATGAAACTGAAACCATGCATATAGCCACCTGCATACCTGACTTCGGGAGCTTGGCAATTGGCATCATGCATGATTAGCCAGTAGCATCCCAACGTGTCACACAGGTAACATTACTTAAGAGACAGACTAGACACTTACTTTCTTGGTTGTTGCTAAAAAATCTGTCAGTGTCACTCACTGTCTGTCGTTCACTCGCTCACTGTTCACTCGCTCGCTCACCTTCAATTATCTCGCCAGGCAGACAGACAGTCATCACTCACCACCATGCTGCTGCTCTCTCGGAATCAAGTTACCGCGGACGTGGCGTCAGATGACTTCCTGCCTGACCTGCCTTTCGTTTCAAAATAAAAGCGATCCCGTGTTTTTCATGCTTTTCCATGCAGATTGTTTTATTAAAAAAAAAAAAAAAAAAAAAAAAAAAAAATCCCTCTGAAATATTAGGGGAGGTCCGGATCTCCCCGTTCTCATAGCTAGCTACGGCCCTGAACACAAGACAAGAACGCATCACCAGATCAATCTCACATGCACTCATACCAGTACCGGCATACAAAAATAATTATGGACTAAGATCATTCTTCCACACATACACCAAAATTTGGAACGAGATCCCATTTCACACCAGAGAAATAACCTCCATCTCACATTTCAAACAAGCCTACAAACAACATCTGATGCTAGAAAACACCTGTAATCACTGATCCGACTCACCCCTAGGTTTAAATTTTTTGCTGTTGCCGTTTTTGTATTGATGAATGAATGAATGTCTGTAAATGTAATTGTTTTTGTTAGGTCTGTAAAATTGTATGTAGTGAAATTGAACATGTTCTTGTATATTAATTATTTTTTGTTTAATGTACTGCAGAACAGGAACCTGCTGAAAACCAGTTTGTAACTGAGTCAGGCCAGTTAAATGTACATGTGAAATGTCATTTTTATCCCTTCCTGTATAAATAAAGTGAACTGAACTGAACTGAACTCCTCCAGAGTGAAACAACGGGCAGGAAAGATAATCACAGACCCATCTCACCCCGGTCATGATCTGTTCCAACTCCTCCCCTCTGGCAGGCGCTATAGAGCACTGTATGCCAAAACTAACAGACACAAAAACAGTTTCTACCCAGGCCATCACCCTGATTAACACATAAAATCTTTCACTTGACCACTTTTGCAAAAACTGGAATGACTTGACTTCACTCTTGATCACTTTGGACACCTTGCAAGCTTGAACACCCAATGTGCAGTAACCTGTATCACCTACCCCTGTGTATATGAACCCCCCCCCCCTCCCCCTTCCCTTCCCAAAATATCTGATGCAAAGCCTAAATCATTGAACGGTAAATAACTGTGCAACACCTGACCTGATTGTCTATAGGCTACATGTAGCTTATTTATACACGTAAATAACGGTACAATACCTGACCTGATTGTTTATACATGTAGTTTACGATATTTATACACATAAATAACTGCAATACCTGACCTGATTGCGTATTATACATGTAGCTTATTTAAAGGGACAGCTCACCCTAAGATCCAAAATACATATTTTCCCTCTCTCCTGTAGTGGTATTTATCCATCTATATGGTTTTGGGATAGTTGCCTGAATTTTGGAGATACGCAGAGATGTCGGTAACGCTTTACAATACTGGTGCAAACATGTGCATGAATGCATGCTTAACTCATGATGAATTAAGCCATTAATTGATGCTTACCGCATCATCAACTAATGAAAGGTATGTTTGATGAACACACCGAGTCATATATGAATTACTATTAATTAAGTAGGCTATGCCTATATCATCATAGTTAATTCCTCATCAACACATACATCAACACACTGTGTTCAATAATACCGTAATTCATGTGTTAATTACCACTATTAATGTCACTTTTCCCCAACCAATCTGCATTTTCCTTCCTTCTTAGCTATGTTTTATTCCTGCTGTAATTTGCCCTGTTTTTAATATATGTTCTTATTACGTGAAACTGTTTTTATATGCACTGTAAGGCGACCTTGGGTGTTCTGAAAGGCGCCTCCAAATAAAATGTATTATTATTATTATTACTATCGACATCCAGCTCCCTGCAACCGGAACTTTAGCGTTACCAGACCGCAATGCCGATAGCCCACATCAGAACCAGCTGAGCGAGGCGGTGTGCAGCGTGTCAGGGACCGGCTGGATCTAACCTCTCCCAGCCATTAGCTTGTTCATCATGGGCATTCCTTCCTCTTCGAAGCTTGGTCCACTGCAGGGACGCAGAACATGTGGCCGGTGTTTTGTGCCTATCTTACCGGGTGTCTACTGCGTTGATACCAGCGGTGGAAATGGGCCATGCACGACCCAGCAGGCCAGCCACCCTCTACCACTACCCAGGCTAAGAGCCTCTCTCCCGGCCCGACACCCAGGGCAGCCCCCCTACTACCACCACCCATCCAGTCGCCTGCACCCGGGAAATCGATTGAGTTTCCCCCGTTGCATAACGAAGACGGGATGCGCTAGCCACGCTCCTCCTTGTCCGAGCTAGCCTGGTAAACCAAATGAAATGTGAGTTCACGTGACGGGCTGGTTTACCAGGCTATGTCCGAGCGACATCTCAGGGAAAACATACTCGACTTCGGGGAAAGAGAGTTCTCTTTGTTTGACCGGTGCCTAGCTGGCTGGAAAGAGGCGTTCGGGGTGCAGCGGAGTCGCCTCTGCTGTTTACGGTAGTTTGTCAGTGGTGGTGGCCTGGCGGAGACACTGGCGCTATATGTATGACTGGGAAGCGTGTGTTTATGGGCGAATAGGCTATCATTCTGATTACTTGTTACTAGTGTAGTAGTGTAGGCTACGCTATTTTATGGAGGTTCCTCTCGTGGCTCAGGCTGATCGAGTGATTGATGCTTGGTGCTCACGGGTAAACTCAAATTGACAGTACCCAGCGAGCACAAAACGTTTTTTCAACGTTGATTTTTAGTTGAAATCTGGGTGATATTGGGTTTGAACGTCTAAGACCTAATTTCACCCTCTTTTCAACCGGCTAAAATGCGGTTACAACGTCAACGTGTAAAAAAACACAATTTGGTGCATCATATTGTTAACACATTGAATGCCAGCCATGTTTTCATTCCTGTAGGTAAGTTGTGCCAGGGGTGTTTTTGACGATTCTGGCTCATTTTAACAACAGCCGAGGATTCTTTTCTGTTAAGAATTCATGAACACCAATCATCTAAAAATAACTAATAGAATGTGTGCTTTCTCTGTCTAAAAGAGTTAGTTTGCAGAGTTAGTAGTTATGTAGATATTAGCCGTTGAGTACAGCATGGTTTCAGCGTCTGGAAATTTATTCAGAGATAAATGGCTTTTTGTGAAACAGTCACTTTAACCATTCATTTTTGGCATCAGTAAGACCGTCAGACATTCTAAACAATAGTTTTGAACAGTAATTTCCTCCATAACAACAGGAAACACCCCTCTCATTCAAACTCCTCCCTCCGTGTGTCTTCTCCTCCTTCCTCCTGGCTGTACAGCGGGCGTGTCAGAAGCGCTTTTGCTGCTGCCTGCCTGTGTGCCTGCCTGCCTGCTTGCCTGCGTGCGGACGCTCCTTGTGCGAGTCAAGATGGGCCGGGGAATGCGTGGGCGATGGGCAGATGTTGATTCTGGCCTTTCTGAGGTGTTTCAAAGTGTGTTTCACCTATGATCTATTTTGCAAATCGCTCTCCGCTCTCTGTGTGCTGCTGCCGGTGCGCGGCCGCTCTCAGGCAAGACAAGTCTTGAATGGATTACTGTAAAATCGCCACGGCATTTCCTTGAACGGCTTGGTCCCGCGGCAGTTTTTTCTTTGATTTCGGTCATCTGGGGGAGCACTGTCAACACTTAGTGGGTCGGTAAAATAGATTATACACATTATCTTGCTCCAATAGTGATCTCGAAGATGTAAAAGTTGTTGATTGATGTCCCACCGTCAAAAAAAAAAAAAAGTTTATGTAAGACGAGTAAACTCGGCTCTGGCACTTAAGCGTTGGATTATGTAAGACGAATTATTTCGGCTATGGCACTTAAGGTGTTAAAACATTTGTTGTAGCTTGGAATAGAGGCAATATTGATAGTGTGTGAATTGGCATTTGTCCATTTTATTGTGTAACTGAGAGTTGAAATCTGGTCTATACGAAAACTACATTTCAACGCATTTTAGGTCACATGAACTATCATAAATATGGGACTATATAGGCTATGTGGTGCCAGCAAAAAGCTTCCAGGACACAACTATGGTTAATAGTTTAGCGCAATACTATAAAATAATGAATTCAGTTCCTGCAGCAACGCGCATGCGCAAGTACTTGCTAGCTATACTAACCGTGACTGACTAGACTAGACCAAAGCAAGTCTGCACCGGTCTGCACCAAGTGCGGAACGAGGTGCTCTGGGCACGCTATGTTATTGTATACGAGGCTCTGTGTACCTCCTCAGTCTCTGGTGTTAAATTAAGTTAACCTCTGAAGCCATAGGCTACAGCCTATAGACAACACACACACACAACATAATTTTAGTCTGTTACATTAATATAATAGTCTCGTACACATCACATAAAATAACTTGTCCTCCGATCGTCGACAATCATGTAGTCTACAAGTTGTGTGCAAGATAGAGTATATATGTGCCCAGCTCTCTACAGAGTATAAGAAAATGTATAGCTCAGCGCGTACAGCGGACTGGCTTGAATGTGGGAAAGCGGGGTTCGAATCCCGTGTGCGCTGCTAAATCTTTAATTTAAGATCCTGGTGAAATATGGTCTAAATCTGAACGTTCAATAAACGTCTGCAAATAGTGGGTGAAAAAACTTTCACTTTCAAACCTTCCTTGCACGTTTTTTCAACGTTGACCCTAAACGTTTTTTAAACGTCTTTTCAACCGAAAAATGCTCGCTGGGTAGCCTAAAAGAGCCCATGTGTTTACCCAATCTGTCATCCGCTGCATGTATCTTTGGGATTTGCCCCTGGTAATCCGAAATAGGCTAAAAGCGCACTGTGAGCGTGCTATTTGTTTGACATCCTGACCTGCAACATGTTCTCATATCAGACACCATTGTAGCTGGGCCACTGTCAAGGTAACCACGAGAAAACATATTGTTTCCGGCCAAGACTTTCAGAATAAAAGTCGAAATTCATGTTGTAACCAGCTACGCAGTACTGAGTTCTGCGTGCTTTTATTTTTGATGGCAGGCTGAGGCAACGGAAGTAATTGTTTGTGTGCCATGTCTTTCTTGACACTTATCCTCGTGGTCGAGAGCAACTAGCTGGGTTGCACAAGGTGGTGTTCGTTTTGCAAATATCAACAGCTGCCTCCGTGTTCTTATTCTACAAAGAGTACAAACTGCAAAGCCTAAGAGTCGGTCACAGTGGTGGTGGCAGTGTCGAATGGATACCAATCGCAAGAGGAACGAGCGGGTTTGTTAGAGTTTCAGGTAGCTAGCCGTAGCAATTTAGCTAGCTTGTTTGTTGTGTGTGCGTGCATGGTGGAGACCTGTCGCTACAGTCACGTTGGTTCGGGAAGTGAAGAGCAACACAAGTGAAAAAGGACGAGAGCTGGACCCGCCGGAGAGATCGAGCAACGCGGGCCGTGGGGAGGAGAGGGGAGAGGCCAGACTGTTTCCCAGGGGCACTGGAGAGCGAGTCCTTGCTCCAGGGCAGACTTTGGGGGGACATGTTCACAAACTTGATAAATAAATGTGCTTTTATAACTCCAATGATGGTCTTCACTGATTACCTATATATTTTGAATTGTTCTCATGACTATACTGTATACCGTAAAAGTGATTTCATGATCAGCATCAGCTAATGATTTGTGAGGATATCATTATGTCGTGACTTTACAATATGTGGCACAAAACTATTAATTAATACATAAGTATGTCGTGACTTTACCATTTGTGGCACATAACAATTAATTCATACATAATGATATAGGCACTTGTGAGGCACAACACTTAACTCATACATATATATGTGGTTCTTGGCATATAGAGCCTACAAGACATACATCCAGTGTTTGATGTCTGTTGGAGATGCACAGTGGATACAACGTCAGAGAATGTGTTGGAGTTGGTCTGGTTCGGGGCTACTACACGCATAGCCTATATCAGAGCAGCAACATCTGAATGATAGCTACTACAGCTGCTGAAATAGCCGTACCCGGCTAAGAGGTTCTGAAGGGGTCTCGGCCGGAGGTGTGGGACCCAGGCAAGGTGAGGGGCAGGGCGGGTAGGGGTTGGGTGGTGGTAGCCTGGGTAAACCCAGCCCCCAGTGACCTGCTCTCAGACAGACCCTGGGCTGCCCTGGGTGTCGGGCCGGGAGAGAGGCTCTTAGCCTGGGGGTGGCTGGCCTGCTGGGTCGTGCATTTAGACACCCGGTAAGATAGGCACAAAACACCGGCCACATGTTCTGTGGACCAAGCTTCGAAGAGGAAGGAATGCCCATGATGAACGAGGTAAAATGGCTGGGAGAGGTTAGATCCAGCCGGTCCCTGACACGCTGCACACCGCCTCGCTCAGCTGGTTCGGATTGTGGGCTATCGGCATTGCGGTCTGGTAACGCTAAAGTTCCGGTTGCAGGGAGCCAGATGTCGATAGTGGTAATTAACACATGAATTACGGTATTATTGAACACAGTGTGTTAATGTATGTGTTGATGAGGAATTAACTATGATGATATAGGCATAGCCTACTTAATTAATAGTAATTCATATATGACTCGGTGTGTTCATCAAACATACCTTTCATTAGTTGATGATGCGGTAAGCATCAATTAATGGCTTAATTCATCATGAGTTAAGCATGCATTCATGCACATGTTTGCACCAGTATTGTAAAGTGTTACCGAGATGTCTGCCTTCTCTTGAATACAATGGAACTAGATGGCAAAAATTCAACAACATTGTCTCTTTCCAGAAATCATGACTTGGTTACCCAAGATAATCCACAGGCCTTGTTGTGAGCGGTTTCATGTAGGAACTATTTTCTTTTGCAGTCTCCTGTAGGAACTAGCTAGCAGCTAGCAGGTGTAGTTCGGTCAAAAGAAAATAGTTCCTTCATGAAACTGCTCATAACAAGGTCTGTGGATTATCTTGACTAACGGGGTCATAATTTCTCAGCTCCTTTCCTTTAATCAAACCAATCAGTGTGGCCTGCATAATTCTCAATTCATGCCTATTTAAAGCTTTTGCGCCGGCCGCACAGGCATTTTACACTTCACCATGCCCACAATTTGCATTGCGCTCGGCGCTAAACACGTGCAAGCGCTAAATTCGCTTTTGCAAAAAGCGCTTTTGCTGAGATAGGGCCCCTAGTCTCAGCTGAGTCTACCTGGGAGAAGGTGGAGGACTTTGGGTTGACGTCGACGGTGGCCAGGTAGTCGGGCTTCTGCACGCCGGTGTTGCGGTAGATGCAGGGCAGGTAGACGATCTGCTCCCGAGGACCTGAGAGAGGACCACACAGACCAGCCACCTCCTCAGCTCAGTGCGATGCAGAATGAGATCACCTCCAGCTCTTATGAACCTTCACTGTTAGAACACTCACTCTGGGTTCTGCCTGAAGCCATGATGAGTTTTGGAACCTTTAGTTGTGGCAAAGGAGGGAAACACTTGTCCTATTTCTGAATGACAGACTTCAGGAAGCAAAGTTTCTCCAAAACAATGAAACTCTCCATTACTTAAAGGGACAGCTCACCCTAAAATCCAAAATACATACACCCCCCCCCCCCCCACACACACACACACACCTGTAGTGCTATTGTGTTAGTTGTCTGAGTTTTGGAGATATCGGGCATAGAGATGTCTGCCTTCTCCAATACAATGGAACTGGATGGCACTCGGCTGGTGGTGGTCAAAGCGACAAAAACATACATTTGAAAAACTCAACAGCAATGTCTCTTTCCAGAAATCATGACCCGGTTACTCAAGATAATCCACAGACCTTGTTGTGAGCAGTTTAATGTAGGAACTATTTTCTTTCGACCGAACTACACCCTCTAGCTGCTAGCTAGTTCCTACATGAAACTGCAGCTCAGTTGCTAGGGCAGCAGCTAGTATCTAGCAGCTAGTAACTAACCCTAACCCTAACCCTAAATGTGGGAGCATAGGGGTGACCCCCCACGACGCTAGTTAACTTCTTACCGAGATAGATCACCATAGCAACTTATGCTCTACGGCAGTGATACTCAACTGGCGGCCGCGGGCCACATGCGGCCCGCGGGCGCCCCCTGTGTGGCCCGCGATGGAATTGCAAAAAAAAAAAAAAGCAAGATACCCGCTGAATAAGTGTCCAAATGTTCATGTCATTCTGGCCAATACTCCACTTCTGTTATAGCATTTCAGTCTGGAATATGGAATATCTTTCAATAATCTATGATTTAGCTGCTAAATTGTCAAATACCGCCATCTGCTTGCTACCCAGGCACTTATGTATGTACTTAACCTAACTAACTATCCGGTGTGCACAACATTGTCAGACTAAACTCCGGCTGACACCCCAAAAACCTACAATCTGCTACAGAAAAATGTATATTGATTGTTTATTAACTGGCCCCTGGCCTTCTATCATTTCACGAAAGTGGCCCCCGGGCAAAGCAAGTTGAGTATCCCAGCTCTACGGCTAACCTGCTTTGTAGCAGGTTAAATTCAGAGGATAAGATCAAAACCCATGAAAGACCCACCTGCTTACCAATCAGCTCTCTGGAAACAGAGAGTTGCCATTCATATGGTCCCCATATGAAAAATACATTGCATTCAAATGAAAAAGAAAAAGAAAAAAGAAAAAAATGGCTCCTGTTGAATTAATCAAGGACTGAAGCCTTGCAATTGTTGCAGGCTATATTTAAATTAAGCCCTACTTACCACTTTGGAATATGTTTTTATATATTCATTTTTGTGCTCTCAAGTAGTCTAGATACGTTGTTTGACCCCGCCGATCGATTGCAGTTGAACGGTGAGTGGAGAAATATCACTAAACCGGCATAAAAAGGTTACATAAACGTCTCCAAAGTGCACGGTGCCGTGTGCGCAACGGAGCTGAGGCTGACGTTGGGTTGGACATGGTCAAACATGCCAGAATAGCCTACTACTATCTCAGCAATTTAATATGGGATCGCCTGCACACAGATTATTCATATCTAGGCTACTCCTGCATTTTGCAGCTGCAACTGTGTTGCTTTTGGCCTGTATGATGTGATTGAACTTCATATTATTTCCAGCATAGTCCTTGTATGAAATATGGAGTATGCGACTCTGCTGCCAATAGCATATGTGACCACAAAATAGGCTATTTTTTATCAATGAAATCTATGCCCGCACGTACCGTGTCGATTCAGTTCAGCAGCCTTTTTTTATTTTTTTATCATTATTTTTTTATAGCCTATAGGAATTATTCCATCAGTGTGACCAAACACATCATGAGATCATTATTATTCATTGAGCCTAACTGGTCTAAAAATGCCTACGGATTTTGGAGATAGACATGCAGGTTATATTGAGTTTATTGAGAGGGTGAATTGAGCTGCTGTAGATAGCCTACGTGGAGGCAGAAACCGCTCTTCAAAGAAATTACTGATGTGAATAAAAGTGGTAACTTTAGACAGTCATTCAGGAACAGACTAATAATATCCAACGCGGATTTTGATTCTGACATACATAGTAAAGCTTCACGATTTGCGCTTTGAATGAACGAGGAAATAGGCGTGTCTGGCGCTGTAGAAGCTGGAGCAGTCCATATTGCATTGTGATTGGCTAGTTGTTAAAAACCACACCTCTTTTGTGGGCACGAGCTCCTGTGCACGGGCATTTTCATGTGCACGCGCTCTCAGCTTGATTAGGAAAACCTGATTCCACTTAACGAGTTGATAACTACATTCGTAGTATGACTTAACTAGAATCCAGCTAGATGGCAATTATATGGTTTAGCCAAACCAGATCAAGGGACAGATCCTGGATCTTCTTATACAACATTTGTGGTACAGCCCTCTGGTCATGATTTCTGGAAAGAGACATTGTTATTTATTTTCTCAAATGTATTTTTTTGGTGCTTGAGCACCACAAGCCGAGTGCCATCCAGTTCCATTGTATTGGTGAGAAGGCAGAAAATAAATCTGTACAGCCGATATCTCCAAAACTCTAACGCAATACAAAACAATAGCACCAGAGGTGAGAGGAAAAATAAGTATTTTGGATTTTAGGGTGAGCTGTACCTTAACTTCTTACTTAACTTCTAACTTCACCTAACTGATCGCAGATTAAGGGCCCTATCTTATTTTTTCGCACAACACCTGTGTCCGGCCAGTACAGTAACCTCTTTCCCTGCAATTGCACGCATGTAAGACCAGCTTCTCCACAGCGCGGATGGTATGGGCTGATTCATGTGCCACCTCAAATTGAATTCGAATTGCTCAACTTGAATTCAAAATTTTGAATTTTGAATTTGAATTGCTCTTTTTGAATTCGAAATTTTTCATTTTGAAATTGAATTGCTCTATTTGAATTCGAATTGTTTCATTTTGAAATTGAATTGCTCTATTTGAATTTGAATTGCTCTATTTGAATTTGAATTTTTTCATTTTGAAATTGAATTGCTGTTTTTTATTTTGAAATTTTTATTTTTTAATGTGAGTTGAAAAACTGAATCTGAATAGCATAATTTTAAACTGAATTTATTTGCTTTGAAATTATTCAGTTTCCACATTCCTATTTCAAAATTCAATTCAAAATTTTCAGAATCTTGTGTTCAAAAATTTCAACATGTGTGTGCGCCATCCGGGTCCTCAAGGAGGAAGAGGAGGAAGGAGGAAGAGCAATCGAGCGCTGATTGACCTAACTCCTTTTTGGCCGAGGCAGTCACCACACACCCACTCCCGCTAGAACTATTTGGTCTTGTTGTATTCAGGTTCGCTACAATCATAGAAGACCACTTTGAGTTGAACAAGGATGTTTATACAGTATATATCATTGAACAGTGTGAAAGGGCATAACTCATTCATTCAGTCAGTAGTCTGAGTTAACGTTGTCTCTTCTTCATGGGAAAAGCACTCTTCTTCTACGAATTTGTAGCCCTCTTAACATTAACCCCAGTCATACTGCCGCCCTGGTGGCAGGTTATGGATAATGCTTCTATTCCAAATATAAATCAATACAAATCGCTAATAAATGCTAGATAAAAGTCAAATGTATCTGAAACCACTATAAACAAACATGCACAGTGTCAAACTCAATCAATCATGGATAAACAAATACAACAAGCACGAGCCTGCTAACTAGGCTGGCTCAATAGGGTCCCATTATAAGTTTGCCCCAGCTTCGTTTACAACACTGATCCCTCGTATACACATGGGTTGGCTACTTTGTCAGCGTGGACTTACTCATCTTGGCACTGAACCATCTAGTCGTGAGCACGGTGTCCGGTGACAATTTGCACACAAGATGAGTAAGTCCAATGTCTAATGAGTTATGCCCTTTCACACTGTTCAATGATATATACTGTATAAACATCCTTGTTCAACTCAAAGTGGTCTTCTATGATTGTAGCGAACCTGAATACAACAAGACCAAATCGTTCTAGCGGGAGTGGGTGTGCAGTGGCGTGCCTGACCAAGTTGGTGCCCTAGGCAAGATTTTTGCTGGTGCCCCCCCCCTCCCCCAAAGAAAATATAATAAAAATTATATCGCAGCTAATCCAGCACTGCAGTGCAGGCTCAGAATCGCCCTTCCCCAGTGGCGCTGGAAGTACTTTTAGGTAGGGGGTGCTGTAAGGAAGGGTCTCTCGGTGCTGCCCGCGAGGGCAGCGCCGAAGAAAATGTTATGTTTTTTGGACTTTCATCCATATTTAGAAGAATATTTAATTTTAAATTAACATTAGGATTATACTGTTGTGATGTCATTATTCAGTATCTTCTCCTTTTCTCACTCACTTTCATGTAAGCACCTGCTCTCCCTTTAGTCGTTTTACACTACAACAGACAGAAACACAGGCATAAACACTGAACTTATTATTATTATTATTATTATGGAAAACCAGATTATGATGAAAATCAAACACTTTTGAAGAGAGAGCGTATGAAATAAGATTAGAGCTGGGAAGCACAAACTGTTTTTTAATGCATCTTGTTGGTGGTATAAACACAAGACAGCCAAATCCAACAATTTCGAAAATCCATTTCTTGCCACCAGGGGGTGCTGCAGCACCCTCAGCACCCACCTTCCAGCTCCCTTCCCCCACTCTGGGAAAAAGCTCCGAGCAGGTAGAAGGGGGCGCGGCCGCGCAGTGGGTGGGGTGGTATGGATTAGGGACCATGGTGAAAGTGCTGCAGCCCGGGCAGCCAGAAAGCCAGAATTAGAAAAATGATTTCACTATTATTTAAAGACTCAAGACGTTGTTGTTCTTATTTTTGTCTACTATTGTAAAATAATAGTAGGCCTATTATCATGAAAAAGTATTTGTAAAAAAAAAAAAAAAATTTTTTTTTTTTTTTTTTTACCCTCTCTGGCGCCCCTAACGGCTCAAGCGCCCTTAGCATTTGCCTAGTTCGCCTAATGGACGGCACGCCACTGTGGGTGTGTGGTGACTGCCTCGGCCAAAAAGGAGTTAGGTCAATCAGCGCTCGATTGCTCTTCCTCCTTCCTCCTCTTCCTCCTTGAGGACCCGGATGGCGCACACACATGTTGAAATTTTTGAACACAAGATTCTGAAAATTTTGAATTGAATTTTGAAATAGGAATGTGGAAACTGAATAATTTCAAAGCAAATAAATTCAGTTTAAAATTATGCTATTCAGATTCAGTTTTTCAACTCACATTAAAAAATAAAAATTTCAAAATAAAAAACAGCAATTCAATTTCAAAATGAAAAAATTTGAATTCAAATAGAGCAATTCAATTTCAAAATGAAAAATTTCGAATTCAAAAAGAGCAATTCAAATTCAAAATTCAAAATTTCGAATTCAAAAAGAGCAATTCAAATTCAAAATTCAAAATTTCGAATTCAAAAAGAGCAATTCAAATTCAAAATTCAAAATTTCGAATTCAAAAAGAGCAATTCGAATTCAATTTGAGGTGGCACATAAATCAGCCCATAGGATGGCAGCTGAAGTCCCTCTCTCCATCAAGCAGACAGTGACGGAAGCATGTGTCTTTATGTGCGCCAAGGGGAAAATGACACTAAATTGGTGGGATTCGATGTATATATATTAATAGAAACGAATAGAAAATAGCTGATTAATAATGTGTGTTGGTGGAACAAAATTCAACTTCTTCAAATAGAGCAGCATCACTCATCGCGGCTCTCAGTACACTGCGTAATTACGCATGCAGTATATTACCGCAGCGGAGATAGAAGAGAGCCCGAAAAGGGATAAGCATACAGACGTTTGGGCAGCAGCCCTTTTTCAGCGTGTGAAATGGCAATAATACCACAGGTGATTCATAGGTGGGCATGAGCACGTTATTTGATTTCTATGCATGACAGCCTCACATCTCTCTCTCTCTCCCTCTCTCTCCCCATCTAGGCTATCTTTTCTCTCTCCCTCTTTCTCTCTCTCACTCTAGTCCCTCTCAGTGAAGGAGGAAGTTGCTGACGTGACGCTGTGGTTTTATGGGCATGACCACACCTCCACAATGCTTTTGGGCATAAACACGCCTATAGAGAAGTGCGCCGAGATGATGTGAAGCGCAGCGGGCCGACACGCCCACAATTAGGGCTTTGCTATTCCAGCGCAAAACGGTCGCTAACGCAAAATTACCGCCGTTGGGAAGATGGGGCCCAAAATCTTTAAATAGGGTTTTCAGGCTCAGATTAAATTTGTAAATAGAGGTTTCAGACTCAGATTAAATCTTTTAGAGTTTTCATGTTCAAATTAAATCTTTAAATAGCGTTTTCAGGCTGAGATTAAAGAGGACATGACTCTAATTAATTTGCATTTAACAACAGACAAGACTGCTTTCAAGTCTGAAATTTACCTAGATTTGCTAGAAAGATTAACATTCACTTTAGGCGCTAAGGGCGCTGCTAGATGACATCACTAGGTTGACTGTACAGTACAGTAAAGTGTAGTACAGGCTAGTTAGATGTTGGTATGTAGTAAGGATTTTGAATTCTAACAGGCTCACAGCATATGCTGTTGTGTTTCTGGCTTGGATTGTGGTTGTTTTGATTCATCAAAACATTCCAAATTCTTATTACTACCAACACTCCACTACTATACTGTACTATACTGTACTGTACTGTACTGTACTGTCAACCTCGTGGTGTCATCTAGTGCCCTAGCTGGCGAAAAGGTTAAATGTTTTTGTTGTTGCTTTTATCTTCCTAGCAAATCTAGGTAAATTTCAGACTTAAAGCAGTGTCCTGTCTTGTCTGAGGTGAAATGCAAATCTTTATCTTTATCTTTATTGTTTATTTGAGCAGGGACAGTACACAATAAATATATTGCACCAGAAATAGCTAAGAGCTAATTTGCATCTGTAGTCCTGTGCGCACACAGTACATATCAAATACATAAATAAAAGAAAATCCTAGGCCCCTATTCTCCCACAGGCCTTCGGCGCTAAAACGGGCCTTACACGCAAAAAAAACGTGCCTTGCGCCTGTCTCGGGAAGATATCAACATGGCTTTAGGCTGGCAAATGCGCTTTACGCTGAATGGGCGTGGCGCACTCCCTGAATGGGCGAGAATGGGCGTTTCGGCCTTAAATGCCGGCCTATATCTTCCCACCTGGCGGAAATTTAGAGCTTTGCGCTTTTGAAAACCAGGCCTATTCAGTGCGCCAGTTGCGAGGAGCGCTCCTCTGCCTCTTCTCTGTCACCCTTCTCTGTCTCTCTCTGACTCCCTCGCTCAGACAGACACAACACACGTCCCATAGGAAAAAGAAGTTGTAAGTTCACTGCCTGTGAAATGTCCCAGCATGCATTGTGCTACTCCATTTCGCTACTAAATAGCAACCAAATGAGCCGAAATAGATATAAAGGTAGATGTAAATAATGTGTAATGGTAACACAACCTGCAATTGTAGAACATTTCAATATTGGACCAAATAAAACATCGAAATGAAAACACCACCCTATGTGAAACATATATGTCATCCTGGTCCTATATATATCCCTCGTCGATTTAACGTGATTTAGATAAGTGACAGCGTAACGCGCTTCTACTGTCATGTCCTACTGTGATGTCCGCTCCAATAAATTGGCTCTACTTCACATTTTAGTTTTACAATAAAAACACATTTATGCAATTACTTTGGCCCAATCCCAATTCTTTTCTTAACCCTCAATCTTAACCCTCAAGCTCAACCCTCAATCTTAGTAGCCCTCAAAACTAAGTGTTAAGGGCTATCTTGCGACTTTAAAATGGGACAGCCCTTAACTCATTGAGTGCCAGCCACTTTTGGAGAACGGATGCTCCCAGTGCCAGAGTTTCAGAGCGTTTTCAGTGATTTCTCGAGGCCCACAGAATATTGTGTGATATTACTATGTAAACACTGAACACGCACAAAGAACGATGAGACTCTATTCTATCATCTGCAAAAAAAAGTTTATTGATCCCATTTTCCGTTCTTTAGTTATGAGCCGGAGAAGATAGGCTGTTTTGAGCAAAAAGACACTTTTCAAATTAGAAGCTGAGTTATTCCGCCTTTTGTGAAATGCAGCATTTCAAGCACATTCACTGAGTCATCTGGTGGGCATCGGATATTCTGGCTTGCGTTTGTCAATCCTGTCCTGCTGCCTGGGTCTGTCTGGGTGTTGCGCGCTGCTCTGCGTGCCCCCCCCCCCCCCCCCCCCCGCCCCGCCCCGCCCCGCCTCGCCTCGCCTCGCCTCAACTGCACACTCCTCCTCCTGTCTGTGGTGGCTCTCTGCTGAGTTTGCTGTGCGCACAGTGAAGGGACATCGACATCCTGCTTTTTTACAGCGTTCCGCGTGTGTTTGTCACCGGCAACGATGCTTCTAGTTGAGAATAATAACAACTCCACGGTGTGGATGTGCGGATGTGCTGTCCGGCTCAATTGTGGGAGCAGATTGGCTGCTGCAGGCACAGCTGCAGTAACGTGCTTCAGCATATCGATGCATACGGATGCGATGCGATTTCCGTTTCCATAACGACTTCTTCTTTGTTTTTTCCTTGCCTTTCTGTTATGTGGAGAGCACTGTCGCCACCTAAGGGTTCTGTAAAATAGGTTAGACACATCCAATAGCTATAATATTTGTACATCAGAGGCAGAAGGCTTTGATCGACGCCCCACCGTCAAAAAACGCAATTGACGAACATGTCCGTCCTTGGCACTCTACGTTACTATTTGAAATGACGAACATGTCCGTCCTTGGCACTCAATGAGTTAAAGGGAGATACGTCTTCAGACTGTGGGGGGCAGCAATATGCCAAAGCTCCGTCCAGTCTGTCAATTCAAAAGAAGAGGAAAAAAGCATCCCTACAAATATTTCCTTGATAATATAGATGTAGAAATTACGATAACCATTGTATTATCTTAAATGTCATTTTATGGATTTCCGTTTTGGAGCCTAACACATTTGTTGTTGCTAACTATCGATAGTCAGTAGCCGTGCTGGTGCGGTCAAGCCATATTATTATTATTATATTATATTATATTATAACATTGCTAACGTTGCAACGTAGCCGAGTTAACACGGTCATCAGTTAAACCGAAACATGTTATCGGCACTGCTGGATGTTGTAACTACTGACTACCGTGTTCATGTGATAATAGTTTGCAGTTATCTCCCATGCTTTTTATCTAATGATCTATCGTTAGATAAACAGCCTGGGAGATAACGCTAGCCCGGTCATCTTACGAAAATGTCCGTGCAAACATTACACGTAGGCTGTATCTTGATAAAAAAAACAACTCAACAACGACATTACCACCGAGAATTATGGCATTTCGTAACAACGTTAACAATGTTATAATATAATATAATAATAATAATATGGCTTGACCGCACCAGCACGGCTACTGACTATCGATAGTTAGCAACAACAATTGTTGATAGGATTCCAAAACGGAAATCCATAAAATTACATTAAACTAAGCTAATACAATGGTTATCGTAATTTTTACATCGCTATTAACAAGGAAATACTTAACTTTGTAGGGCTGCTTTTTTCCTCCTTTCGCCGCCATCTTCCATCTGAATGGATCTAGCAAGGGATTCTGGGATCGCACTCACTGCCAAGGGTGGTCCTGGAAAATCTCAAAAGTAAGGGACATACAGCCCTTAAACTTCACCCTTAACTCAACACACTGAGAATCGGGACAGCACTAGCACTTCGCGGGAGTGCGCATTTTTGAGACTGAGGGTTAAGATTGAGGGAAGATAGGAATTGGGATTGGGCCATTACATAATGTAGGCTATATTTATGTGCATCATCCTACCTGTAGCAGGGGAGAGAAAACGATATCTTTCTGGACAAACTTTCACCAATTTTTAGAACATTCTTTTCACTTTGATCTTGCTAGTGTAGCGTATTTACATGCTTGCAGTATTTAAACTGCAGTTAGATTGGTTTGAGAAGCATAATAATATGGAATAATAGCCTATATATGGAGACAGACAGACGGGATGAAGGGAGGGGGGGGAGCAGAGCACTTGGCTTTGTCTGGTTTTACTGGATTTCTCCTGGAATTGGAGCTTCAAAGGCAAGCATGTGACTCTTTACTGCACTTCTCCAATGAGCGGACTGTGCATAATTTTACGCTTAAAATGCGTGGTTATAATGGTTGAGGCTGCGTGTAGCGCTGACACCATATATGATCAAATGTGCCATGTCCTCTTTAAAGTATTGATGGAGTTGTATATTCTTTATTATAGCTTCTGGTGTCTGACACCTCGACTGCTCGTCTCTACATGTAGAGTGTGTGGACACGTGCATCATGGGAGGTTGCTTACCCTTCATGGCGTCCAGAGGGCTGCGGTACCCCGGTCCACATCCTGAGCAGCCAGCTGCACACAGGGGTCAGAGGTTACAGGTTACATAGAGTACTGTCGGATGAACTAGTGAGAAGTAAAGCTGATAGAATCACTAGCAACCCCTCTCACCCACTGTACAGTGAATTTGACCTTTAACCTCTCTCACCCACTGTACAGTGAATTTGACCTTTTACCTTCAGGGAAGCATTACAGATTACCCATGGGAAATATAAATATCTCTAAGAAATCCTTTGTCCCAGATGCTGTCAAGGCATTAAATAAAACGAAGATCCGGTAGACACAGGGTGGACAGTGGTGCACGATAGGTTCATTTGATAGGGTGTATAGTGGCCTTTTGAAGCGTTTCTAAAAATTGTGTTAAGAAAACGCATTTACGTTCCAAAAGTCACCAAAGTTATTAACGTTTGTGAAGATTATCCTGCTGAACCCAAATTCACGCTCCCATAAACTTTTGTTAACCACAGACCTTATTTTATGCATTTAAGTGAAATCCCCATTCTAAAACCCCATTCACTTTTTCCCTGACAAACCCGGTAGACACAGGGTGGTCAGTGATGCACCGTAGGTTAATTTGATAGGCTGTATAGTGGCCTGTGTATTGTAAACTTGACTTGTGTATTGTGAGCTCACTGAGCTGTATTATTATGAATATGTATGTTTGAGTGTGTGTGTGTGTGTGTGTGTGTGTGTGTGTGTGTGTGTGTTAGGGGTGTCAAAAATAATCGATTATAAGATGCATCGCGATGCGGACCTGCACGATTCTGCATCGATTCACAAATGTCAAAAATCGATTATTAAAAAAATAAAAATAAATAAATATATATATATATATATATTTATAATCAAATAAAATATAATGGAAGTACATGCAGTTGTTTATTTTAATTATGGATCATAATACAATGCAATTCTAAATGCACTTTTACTTTAAAAGTAGCCACACAGTGAGAAAAAAGAAAGTGAGAAAAAATAAAACATGTATTGGGGAAAAAAGTGATGCATCGATTTAAGATGCATCGATAATCGTAATCGAATCGTAGCCCTCTGAATCGTAATCAAATCGAATCGTGAGGCCAGTGAAGATTCACAGCCCTAGTGTGTGTGTGTGTGTGTGTGTGTGTGTATGTGTGTGTTGAGTGTATTGTAAACTTGTCTTGCGTAATGTGTTGTATTTTTATGAATGTGCATGTTGCATGTAAGTGAATGTGTGTTGATTGAATTGTAAACTTGACTTGTGTATTGTGAGCTATATTTTTTTAATCAATGTGTATGTTGAGACAATATATTGTCTTATATGTTTTTATGTTGTGTTTTATGTTTTTATGTCTTATGGTGAAACCAAAGACAAATTTCCACATTGTGGACAAAGTTTTCGTAATCGTAATCGTTTCGGCTGCGGCTCGCTCACACTGGCGGCTGTGCTCAGCCATATCATAATCATAATGGCGAGCATCGTGGCATCTGTATGTGCAGGACCCCGAACCTGAACAGATCCAGAACCAGAAACTGTGTTACCCATAATCCCACCTGAGCCTACAGCCGTCTCTGTCCTCTGCAGACTCAAGCTGGAAACATGCTACGTCAGCCTTGACTTGCCGACGGCAGCTAGACCCAGAGCTGCCAAGTCTCACCCATTGAGAGTGAGAGTCACGCAAGTTAACCTCTTCACACGCGCACACGCCACACTTGCTATTTCACACGCTCATAAATGTTTCCCTCTCACTTCTTATATTTCCATAACTCGCTGCTTGCGGCTTGCCGTAGTTCGAGTCTGTCACAGGGTGAGCCCGCCCTATTCTGCCTCTGATTGGCTGACCGATATTCTTACCCTAACTTTAACCAATCATCAGTCCCCCCTGCCTACATCTAACCAGAGCCGTATAATAGAGGATGTTGCGTATCGGATAGCGTCTTCACGTGAAGACTCAGGTAGGAGCTGGCGTTATATCCGTGAAAATGGCACAGTGTTTGATGGGAAATGCGTGACGTTCGCCGGGCGCTAATGTGCTCAGTATGAGCGAGAAGCGCCCGGCTAGCGGGGTAAGTGAACAGCGTGGCACATTGCTGCTGTGGGTTTAACATCAAACAACCGTGACAAGCAGTGTTCATTAAAATCATCACGCATGTGTGAGCCAATTGATACTTACTATGAGCTAAGGGGATTTACATTAACTGCACACTTGGATTTTTGTCTGTTTGAAAGATGTCATGGAAGAAGAAGCAGCAGAGAGATCTGCTGTCATTCTGGGCAGTGAAGGGTCAACCACCCCCTGCCAAACTTGCCAGGTCAGAGGAAACAGTGGAGGATCTGACAGAAAATGACAGAGCGGAGGAAAATGAGACTCCAGAAGACACAGAGGATGAAATAGTGGAAGAGACAGAGAATGAGACTGCAGGGGAGACAGGAGATGAGGGAGTAAAAGAGAGTAAAGACAGAGAGAGAGCACGAGGAGGCTGACAGTGCAGGGAGAGCAGCTGGCATGGGGGTGAAGACTGAATAATTACATCACAACAGTAATCCTAATGTTAATTTAAATTGAGATATCCCTCTAAATCTACCCTAAAAAAGGGCCAAAAATTTTTTGCCGGCAAGCCAGCTTTGCTGGCTGGCAAATCTCACTCCTAACTGTGGCTGAAACTTGGCAGCCCTGTAGACCTGTATACTCGAACACGAGGGGTCGCAGGGGGAGTCCCCAGCAAAATGAGTAAATTGTGTGATTTCACTGACAACACAGCTAACCTCGGACTAAACTCTGGCTAAACTGCAGAATGACAACAAACAAAAGCAGAAGTGAAAAACCTGGGTGTTATTTTAGACTCACATCTCAGTTTTAAAGCTCATTTGAATTACTTGATTAGAAGTGCATTTTTCCACTTGGGAGAAAGAGCTGACACCCCACAGCAGGATGCCACAAGCATTGTGCACGCTTCAAGTTCAAGTTCCTTTATTTCCAAGCCCTTTATTACAAACATGGCTCAGAGGACTGTGAGCATGTGCTGAGTTACATCTAACTTATAAACTTTACAGAGCATGTGCTGAGTTAGATCTAACTTATAAACTTTACAGAGCATGTGCTGAGTTAGATCGAACTTATAAACTTTACAGAGCATGTGCTGAGTTAGATCTAACTTATAAAATTTACAGAGCATGTGCTGAGTTACATCTAACTTATAAACTTTACAGAGCATGTGCTGAGTTAGATCTAACTTATAAAAGACAAGGGGGCTATATCTTCCGACAGGCGCTATCCCCTAATAGCGCTTGCACACCAGTTTGCACGTGCCTTAAGGCACGGGAAGATAGCAGTCCGCCTTGCGCCGTCCGCCAGGTGTTCTGCCGAGTTTTGCTCCCCCGCCCAGCAGGAAAAAAAGCATCCCCACCTCACGGAAGCTTACTTGTAACCATTTATACAGAAATGTAACTGTTTAAAAGTGATATAATCGTCTGGTAGACGTGATCTCTAAGTTAAAACAGCCCCGGAATATGTTGGGGATGCAATTCTCGGCCGGGATGCGGAAACGTTTACGGCACCTGTCGCAGACGCAAATTAGAGCCGTGCCAAAATCATCTGCGCCCCAAAATGCCTGCGCAAACGGGATTTGGGCGGTCTTAACTACCAGAATTATTCACAGGCATGGCCAGGCAAGGCTGGGCATTACGTCAATCAAAACCACTCAGATTCCCGTCTCGCAATGGCTGTTTGCGCGAGGTTGCCTCACCGAGGCATGCAATATGCTGTAATTCTCTCCATGCGTAATAGAGTGTACTCACTCGTGCGAGGACAGAGAGAGCTTATTGACAGATCGTCTGTGGTGCCAACGACCCTCCGGGTTATGACGGTAAATAGCCTATGTCCATTGTCCAACAAGTTTTCTCAATTAATTTCCCTCTTTGCGATGTGATAAAAGTTTCTCAGTGAGTTATAGTTGATTGCCTCACTGAATTATCTGCTAATACCCAATTTTAGCAGCATAATTTGATGTCCTGGCATGGCAAGGCTGTGCGTAATGACATATCCAAACGGGATTTTACTTGCACTGCGCTGCGCTGCACGGAGATTATGGTGCGCAACTCAGCGCAGAGAGGAATTGGCGCATAAGAGGTCCTTTTCAAAGCTCTTAGCGCAAAGTAATTGCGCGCTGCTGACGATAGCATAATGCCGTCTATCACCACATTTTAGCACTGAAACGCCTGCTTTGGCTTGTGGCAGCCAATGCCCAGTACAATTATCACAGACATGCGCTTGTGTCCGCCCCCAATTTGCATTG
Organism: Poromitra crassiceps; assembly: GCF_964638095.1. Lineage (NCBI taxonomy): Eukaryota > Metazoa > Chordata > Actinopteri > Beryciformes > Melamphaidae > Poromitra > Poromitra crassiceps. The sequence goes on from NC_139634.1 coordinate 16,567,436, forward strand.
TGCATGGCGTTAAACGAGCGCAAACGCTAAATTAGCGCTTTTGGGAAGATAGAGCCCAAGCATAGCTAAAAACACAGGCAGTGGTGGGTAAACAAAAACGGCACTCAAGTAAAAGTGCGGTTACTTTATAAGAATATTTACTCAAGTAGAAGTAAAAGTACTACCTGAGTAAGTAAAAAAGTATCCCGTAAACTAGAGCGACCGCACCGCGGATATATGCCTCCGCCAACAAGTGAGCAGTCGACATCCATGTCTGTCGAGACTTTGACGTTTGAGCCAAATGTGAAGAAATTTCGTCAAGGTGTTACCAGGGTCGGAAATTTGCGGGGGCTCGGGGCTTTTTGCCCCTAAAAGATCTGAAATTGCCCTTGGAATTGGGATGACGGGGGCTTTTTTTGCCCTGTAAAATAAAACAAAACCGTGACTCGAAATGGCCAAACAATCACGTAACAAACATAGTGGCCCCTATCGTTGCATCGGCGTTGTTTCTAGGCCGAGCGCCTGGCGCTGCGCAAATCAGTGGGCGTGGACCAGCGCACTTGATATCTTCGTGTTGGCGCTACACGCAGCCTAAAGCATTACAACCACGCCTTTTTAAGCGTAAAATTATGCACCGTCAGTTCATTGGATAAGTGCAATAAACGAATCACACGCTTGCCTTTTAAGCTCCAATTCCAGTGGTCCAGTAAAACCAGACCAAGCCAAGCGCTCTGCTCCCCCCCCCCCCCCCTTCATCCTGTCTGTCTGTCTCCATATATAGGCTATTATTCCATATTATTATGCTTCTCAAACCAATCTAACTGCAGTTTAAATACTGCAAGCATGTAAATACGCTACACTATAGCAAGATCAAAGTGAAAATAATGTTCTAAACGCATCGGATAGAAAAAAATATAGCCGGCTGGATGTCATGAGATTAGATGAAAGTTTGGCCAGAATGATATCGTTTTCTCTCTTCTCCCCCACTGCATGATGCAACATCCTCTGAATGACACCTATCACTTTTACTGGATCTGATTACTTTATTCTATTTTATTTACTGGATTTTATTATTGAGTATTTGTATTTTATTTGGCCTATATATGCTCCCCCATCCTCCCCCCCACCCCCTGCCCACAGGCTCTGACAAATATGTTCATTCTCAATAAAATCTTCAGTAATCAATCAGAGTGGCTTTAAAAGCCAGATTGGCAGCAGCTGGCGTAGTGTGATCATGGCAGACCAAAACAGATCCGCGAAGTTCACAGCTGAGGAGAAATTGGTGCTGGCGAATCAGGTGATATATCTGTCCACCATCCATTTTGAATAGCTACAAAACAACTCTTTACTTAAGTTGTTTATTCATCTATCCATTCAGGTTCAAATGTACCATTGCGCACTGTTTGGGGAGGGGAATTACCCCGCCGACGCCCCGCGCCCAGTCCTGGACCGCCTGAGTGAGCCGCCCCAGGTGGCCGTCTATGCGCTGCGGCTTGTTCAGCACCTCGGACAGCTCCGCTGCCACAGACGCGGGAAACATTTGGAAATAATTCTAACTACTATGCTTTGCACACAGAAAATATAAATACAACAGACAATTCTGTAATGAATAGCTGTAATGAAGAGTGGGGTTTGAAGAAGCGTTACACAAAAGTTTCTCCAGTTTCTTTCTCTCTTTCTTTCTCTCTCCCTTTCTCTCACATTAAACGATATACATGCCTATAATGTCAATTATCTGAATGAAATAATAATACATATTAATTAGGAATATTAGTAATATTAGTAGCCTAGCTAATTTCGGGGGGGGGGGGGGGGATAATAAAATGTTGAGCTATATTAATACAACGTTAATATTGCTAATCAAAATGTTCCAAAATGACTTTTTTATACATCAAATATGTGTAGTTAGACAGCTATCCCATTTGAAAAAGATCAGACAGATATAACTCTGCTGCTGTCTGGATGCTGCACATAAATGGGGATGATTATGATAGCCTAAACTAAATAAATGAAACTGTGCATTGCAGCTTCACCCAAAGCCTGATAAGGGTTGCCACTGCATGCTGTAATGATAATCTTCCAATCTTATATTCTATTGTATTCTAAACTATTTTTTTCTATATATTCTATTCTCCATTCACTATCCTGTCCCCGGCGCACTGAATAGGCCTGGTTTTCAAAAGCGCAAAGCGCTAAATTTACGCCAGGTCGGAAGATATCATTAGGCCGGTATTTAAGACCGACACGCCTATTCTCGCCCATTCTGGGACTGCGCCACACCCATTCGGCCTAAAGCGCATTTGGCAGCGTAAAGCCATGTTGATATCTTCCCGAGGCAGGCGCAAGGCAGGTTTTTTTGCGTTTAAGGCCCGTTTTAGCGCCGAAGGCCTGTGGGAGAATAGGGCCCAGTGTGTTTAGCCTACAAGATGAGCAGCATGTTGTAAACAGACAGTAGCCTACTTGAGTGAGATCTAATAGCAGTGCTGCGCTCTCATGCTGTGTGGACGTCCGACGCGGTGAAATGTATCACACAAATAGCCCGACGGTACCGTTCAGAGAGAGACAGACCGAGGTCCGAGAGAGAGGCAAACCCGCTCGCAAGTCCGTTAACGTGAGCCAATAAACATTAAAACACACCGCTCGCCGCAACATGCCACAATATTACGATCAATATGTTCCATCTAGAAGTGAAGTCAAATCTATGCACGTTCTGTATAACGATGCGGCAGATTAAAGCTAGGCAAAATACATCCACCACAAGTCACAAATACTCACCATGCACACCAACTTGCATCAGATGCGATAAAGTTAGTTGTTCTCTCCTGCTGTTTTTCCTTCTAATTAACCCCCAACGTCCAAATCTTCCTTGAAAACGCCAAATACTGTAAAACTATATTAGCCCATGTGTGATGAATCATCATCACTGATGATGTATCCCTTGTTTACAAACACGTGATAGTTTGGCCTAGCTCCCGTTACCCTGTTTCACACAACACGTAAGTAGGGGAGAGCAGGGACAGTTGTAACAAGGAACAGTTAACACCTTGGCTTGAATTCCTCCAGGCTCCATCACAACAATTTGCAATTTGCATTTCATTTGGAGTGTTTGAATGGTGTTGACCAATCAAAAAATGCTTCTAAAGGTTATATGTGTGAAAAAGCTTCAAACAAAATGGTTGATTGATGTTATTTTAAATGTTTTTTTGCCAAGTATTACATAATATGTCAGAAATAAAATATGCTTGCAAGTCATTGGATATCTGCAAAATAGAAGAACTAATATATTTCCCAACATTTGACCAAATTGCCCTGGAAATTATACAAAATGCCCCCGAAACATATTTCACAGGGGCAAAAAAAGCCCCTGTTAAAAAAAGTAAATTTCCTACCCTGAGTGTTACTGATATATGGCGTTACCGAGCTTGAAAATGGCATTCGTGGGGTCACAGTGACCTTGAACGTTTGAGGCAAATTTGATGAAATTCCTTCAAGGCGTTCCCGAGATATCGTGTTAACAAGCTTGGGAATGGCGTTCATGAGGTCACAGTGACCTTGACCTTTGACCTTTGATCACCAAAATCTAATCAGTTCATCCTTGTCTCCAAGTCAACGTTTGAGCCAAATTGGAAGAAATTCCGTCAAGGCATTCCTGAGATATCGCGTTAACAAACTTGTGAATGACATTCGTGAGGTCACAATGACCTTGAATTTTGACCACCAAAATATAATCAGTTCATCCTTGAGTGCAATTCAGTGTTTGAGGCAAATTTGATGATATTCCGTCAAGGCGTTCCTGAGATATCGCGTTAACGAACGTGGGGATGGCGTTCGTGAGGTCACAGTGACCTTGAACTTTGACCTGTGACCACCAAAATGTAATCAGTTGATCCTTGAGTCCAAGTCGACCTTTGAGGCAAATTTGATGAAATTCCATCAAGGCGTTCCTCAGACATCGCGTTAACGAACATTAGATGGACGTACGTACGGACGGACAGACGTATGTACATACGGATGGACGGACGTATGTATGTACAGACGGACGGACAACACAAATCCATAATGCCTCCGGCCTGGCTATCGCCGGCAGAGGCATAAAAAACCCTACTCAAGTAGTGAGTAACTTCATGGGTAACTAGAGGCAATTTATTACGGTAAGGTTCTGAGATGGCATTACTACACTCCTTGTATCCCGTAGTTATACTATAACTACTATCTTGTTTCCCTCTAGTTAAAGTTTAAATTCACTCCTTGTACCCCGTAGTTATACTATAACTACAGTCCTTAAACCCCGTAGTTATACTATAACTACACTCCTTAAACCCTGTAGTTATACTATAACTACACTCCTTGTACCCCGTAGTTATACTATAACTACACTCCTTGTACCCCGTAGTTATACTATAACTACATTCCTTAAACCCCGTAGTTATACTACAACTACACTCCTTAAACCCCGTAGTTATACTATAACTACACTCCTTAAACCCCGTAGTTATACTATAACTACACTCCTTAAACTCCGTAGTTATACTATAACTACACTCCTTGTACCCCGTAGTTATACTATAACTACACTCCTTGTACCCCGTAGTTATACTATAACTACATTCCTTAAACCCCGTAGTTATACTACAACTACACTCCTTAAACCCCGTAGTTATACTATAACTACACTCCTTAAACCCCGTAGTTATACTATAACTACACTCCTTAAACCCCGTAGTTATACTATAACTACACTCCTTGTACCCCGTAGTTATACTATAACTACAGATCTTGTTACCCTCTAGTTAAAGTTTAAATTCACTCCTTGTACCCATAGTTATACTATAACTACATGCTTATTTGCGGGCTGTATTCTAAAGCGTTACCGAAATACCCTTAAAACTGCTAATAATGAGTCATAAAGGGAGCATATATAAGGTGAAAAGAAAAGGACCCATTATCGAGCCCTGGGGCACCCCACAGGATAAGGAGGCAGACTTAGACCTATGAGGGCCCACAGCTACAGACAAACTCCTATCCGAAAGATAAGAGGAAAACCAATCCAGGGCGTACCCCGAGATGCCCACCCACTCTCTGAGCCGGTCGATCATGATGCGGTGATCCACAGGATCAAAAGCTGCGCTCAGATCAAGCAGCACCAGAACAGAACATTTACCGGCATCAGAGGCCATCAATAATTCGTTGGAGACTCTAAGGAGAGCTGTCTCTGTAGAGTGTTTCTGACGGAAACCGGACTGAAAATTATCTAAAATATTATGGTTGTTTAAAATATCAGTGAGCTGCTTGGCAACGACCTTTTCTAAAATCTGTGAAATAAAAGGGAGCTTTGAAATGGGCTGGTAGTTGCTGGGAAAAGGGTCCACGTTGGACTTTTTAAGGAGAGGCTGGACAACTGTCTGTTTAAAATAGGAGGGAACACAGCCAGATTCCAGTGAGCAGTTTATGATATTGAGCACACAGGGGCGGGGCCTATAGAGCTCATTACATCCTTTAGCACACAGGGGCCTATAGAGCTCATTACATCCTTTAGCAATGTAGTTGGTAAAATGTCTAAAGGGCTGGAGGAAGTTTTCATACTGCCCACTAGCTCCGTTAAATCTTCCAAGGAGATGGGAGAAAAACAAGACATAATGGACTGCTGAGCCGGACAAGCGGGTAGGGGAGAGGAGGAGGGAGCAATGCTCGACCTCACCCTCGCAACTTTGTCGACAAAAAATGAAAGAAAAATGTCGCAGTCATTGTCAGAAGACACAGGTGCAGAGTGCACTGGAGGGCTAACAATGTTTTTTATTGTGTCAAAAAGGATTTTAGGGTTTCGCCTACCGGAGGAGATAAGATTGGCAAAAAAGGAAGCCCTCGCATCCTTAACCATGGAGTTGAACTCAGTTAAAAGTTCTTTAAGATATAGGCGGTGGACCTGCAGGTTAGAAGACTTCCACCGGCGCTCCACACCCCGACATTTACGCCTAAAAGAGCGAATGTCATCGTTTAACCAGGGTGATGAATTTACAGCGCGAACAGAACGGTACTTAAGAGGAGCAACTACATCTAAGGGGCCCTTTACACGAGGACAGTTTCTGGAAGAAACGTCACAATAGCGTTTCCTTCACACTTTTTCCTTCACACCTTATTCTTTGCCCATACAAGGACGCTTCTGCATGACGTCATTTCGTAATCGTCTTTCCGGTTTAAACACGGAAGTAGAGTATGCCTACCGCAGTCATGGCCGTAACTAGCTATGAGGACGGGGAGGTCCGGACCTCCCCTAATATTTCAGATTTTCTTTTCTTTTTTTTTTTTAATAAAACAATCTGCATGGAAAAGCATGGAAAAACACGGGATCACTTTTATTTTGAAACGAAAGGCAGGTCAGGCAGGAAGTCATCTGACGCCGCGTCTGCGGTAACTTGATTCCGAGAGAGCAGCAGCATGGTGGTGAGTGATGACTGTCTGTCTGCCTGGCGAGATAATTGAAGGTGAGCGAGCTGCGAGACAGTGAGCGAGTGAACGACAGACAGTGAGTGACACTGACAGATTTTTTAGCAACAACCAAGAAAGTAAGTGTCTAGCCTGTCTCTTAAGTAATGTTACCTGTGTGACACGTTGGGATGCTACTGGCTAATCATGCATGATGCCAATTGCCAAGCTCCCGAAGTCAGGTATGCAGGTGGCTATATGCATGGTTTCAGTTTCATGACCCAATAAGTAACAAAAAGAGGTGGTGTAAAGTTAAAAACAACATAATATATTTTATTTTATTTTTCAATCGTTCCTATCAGGAATAAATAAATGTCCCTCTGTATGTTTTTTTTATTATCGATGATGACTTTGTGTGTTGTGTACGGCTTGGGTTGTGTACCTGTGTTTGTAGGTGTCATTTTGATATGAATTTGGCTAAAACAGTTTGTGTTTGTTAGTTACAATTATGTTGACAGGAGAGCTGAGCAGGTGGTAACATGAAAGAGAATATACTGAATAATGACATCACAACAGTATAATCCTAATGTTGATTTAAAATGATATATTACTCTAAATATGGCTAAAAAAGGGGGAAAAAACCCTCAAATTTTTTTCGGCGGCGCCCTTGCGGGCGGCACCGAATCCGCCTCCCCTTGCTGGACCTCCCCTATTTCGGAACCCTGGTTACGGCCCTGACCACAGTCACTTGCCAAAAAGCTGTTTTCAAGCTAAAATAAAACAGTTTTAAAGTTTTAATATTTGTCGGGTGAGAACGTAACATATATGTGACCAGTTTATCAGAATAACGCCTATTGGAAATCTTTAACGAGCAGCGAGGACCGGGAGCGCTGACTGTGATCTGTCAAACCGTACTGTAGTTATGCCGCGTTCGATTATAAGTGGGATGTGGCAAGTTGCCAGTTGCTACTAGCAAAAATCAAATAAAACGCCACTATAACTCGGAGTTCCTACCCGCAAACTTGGGAATGATTTCTCAACCCCCAGTAGCTCCCACCGCGTCATTTGACGTCATTTCAGGATGGCCACGCATGTTGTTTATGGTGAGAAACATCAAACTTTTATCAGATTGAATGAAACGCGTCATTTTGCGTCATGTTACTTGCTACTTCCCAGTGCAATCTCGAACGCAAATAGGTCGGATATGACGCGTTGGCCACTTGTCACTTGCCAGCTCCTACCATAAACGAATGCAGCATTAGGCTACTGGCAGTGAGAAAACACTGTCGACGTGCTTTTGTAACTAACGTTAAATGCCGACCGGGTAACGTTATGAACATGTAACTGAAGTTGGCCGCAGTGTAGCTTAATTCTGAATGTTGCCAAACTTCATTCATACTGACGTTTTATTTTGAAAATGGTTGCCAACTCGCGCACGGCTATGGCGTAATCGCGTGTGTCGCGTGTGCAGGCACGTCAGAGTTTCTGAAATGTGCCGTCTCAAAGCGATTACATGGAACGATCAGCGGGGGGCGTGTCAAAGAATTCCACTCTGGAGGATGGTTTCAAAATGGGTCGTTTCCTAAGCCCAAATTCGCCGTCGCCGTCTAAAAGGGAGGCACTAACGATAAAATAATTCCCCGTCACCATAGGAAACCGTCCTCGTGTAAAGGGCCCCTAAGATGAGAGAGCAGTGCGGCTAAGGAATCAACATCGACATCGTTAGATGGCTGCACCACACTATCAAAAGCAGAGGAGAAATTTTCTGCAGAAAAGTCATTTAACATGTGTGAGCACTTCACACGCTTATCAGTTAAACGATCGGTGTTAAAAGACAGATTAAAAATAACACAAACATGGTCAGTCACAAGCAACTCCTCAGAGCCAAGGCTGTCTATGTTTAAACCAAAAGTAAAAACAAGGTCCAGAGTGTTACCCTTAATGTGCGTCGGGCCTCTGACATGTTGAACAAAATTAAACGATTCAGTAACACTCAATGACACACTATTTGTCGTGTCATTTACATGGATGTTAAACTCAGTGATGGGCAAGCTACTTGGAAAATGTAGTAAGCTAAGCTATCAGTTACTCTCGATTAAATATAGCTAAACTACATTGAAGCTATCCCCAGAGAAATGTAGCAAGCTAAGCTACGAGCAACATGGCAAAAGCAGCTTGCTACATCAAAGCTACTTTTTTCTCACATTGAATCAACTTCATGTCAAAGAACAACTTTCCACCAAACAAATAGGCAGGCAAAAAAAAATCTCATTTTGATTGTTTATTATATTATAAAACACACTTAAACTCTCACTGGCACAATATTCAAAAACAGACAATAAAACCTGAACGTCTTCTTCATCACTACCAGTGGCTCAGCCATCTTTCAAAGTTCGTTGCTGAAGCGACTTCGCCAGCACATGACATATTTTGCCCTACCCTTAACCAATCATCAGTCTTCATTGCCTAAACCCAACCCAATCAGAGGCAGAGTAGTGCTCTTGCTGCAAGAGAGGTAAGGATGCTAAAAAGCAAGGATCAGACAACAACACTTGTGGTCAGTCATAATGGAAATGGAAGTGCTTTATTGGCTACACAGACACACTTGACATAATATGCAATGTCTCCTCCTGTTTATTCCAAACCGCAGCAGAAATCTCCATTGCGTGCTTTGCTCATGGATTTTCTCTGGCAAGTAGCTTGTAGCTTTTGCGAGAAGCTACAAGCTACGTGGGTCTATAAATAGCTTAGCTACTGAAAAAGCTACTTGGTTCAAAAGTAGTGAAGCTACCACCAAGCTACTGAGAAATGTAGTTAAGCTATGTAGCTTCGCTACTTGTAGCAAGCTACTGCCCAACACTGTTTAAACTCACCAACCATCAAAATCCGCTCAGAAGGCTAAGAAGTCACTGAATTCTGATAGAAAAGAGCTACTTAGACCAGGAGGGCGATAAATTAAAATGCAATAAAATGGGTTAGAACGCCCAACTTTGGTCATTAAAAGTTCAAAAGAGGAGAAAGAGGTTTCAGCGCTCACCATCCTAGATAGGAAACAGTTTTATGCACCACAGCAAGACCCCCACCTCGGCCCGTGGACCTGGGGGCACAGGTGAAGGAGCAGTTTGGTGGGCATAGTTCGTTCAGAGCGGCATATTCCTCCCTTTTTTGCCAAGTCTCTGTAATGAGCAAGAAGTCTAAGTCTTTGGAGATGAAAAGGTCATTTAAAATGAATGATTTGTTGGTAATGGAGCGGGCATTTACCAGTGCCAACTTGAGGGGCACAGGTTGACTAACGGGCGGCACTGGTGGTGCTGCCCGGGCTACAGAAAACAAATTACTATGAACCACGCCACCATATGCTCTTCTCCTGCTTTCTTTGGCAACAAAACATAATCACAGGCAAAATGGGTTTAGCCCTGGGCTCTCTATTATTCACTGGAATAATCTGATGTCATGCCCCAAGGCAGAAAGCAGGTCAAGGCAATCAGCGATGTTGGTGGACAAAAGCTGAGCACCTAGTTTATTTGGGTGGAGGCCATCCCTTTTTAAAAGGAGTGGTCTCGCCCAAAACAAGTCAAAGTTATTTACAGTCCAGTGGGGGGAGCGTTCAGGAAGGGGAGGAGGTGGGGAGGGAGAGCAGGGGGAGTATGAGAGAGAGTATGTGGAGAGAACACGGAGACGAGGGCTAGCTGACACAACAGTAGCAAATTACAGTAGTAATAATAGCACATTGAACAGTCATATGATAGAGAAATATAGAAAATATAGAAATATAGGATAGAATGGGTGCCCTGCTTTAGAATAGTGGGGGAATAGTGGGGAGGAGAGATCAGGAAAGGGAGGAGGTGGGGAAGGTGCAGGGGAGGGAGAGCAGGGGGAATGTGAGAGAGGAGAGAGCAGGAAAGTGCTTTAGAATAGTGGGGGGGGGGGGTTCAGGAAGAGGAGGAGGTGGGGAGTGAGAGCAGGGGGAGTATGAGAGAGTATGTGGAGAGAACAGGGAAAGGAGGGCTAGCTGACACAACAGTAGCAAATTACAGTAGTAATAATAACACATTGAACAATCATATGATAGAGAAATGTAGAAAATATGGAAATATAGGATAGAATGGGTGCCATGCTTTAGGGTAGAATGGGTGCGATGCTTTAGAATAGTGGGGGAATAGTGGGGAGGAGAGATCAGGAAAGGGAGGAGGTGGGGAGGGTGCAGGGGAGGGAGAGCAGGGGGAACGTGAGAGAGGAGAGAGCAGGAACATGCTTTAGAATAGTGGGGGGGGGGGTTCAGGAAGGGGAGGAGGTGGGGAGTGAGAGCAGGGGGAGTATGAGAGAGTATGTGGAGAGAACAGGGAAAGGAGGGCTAGCTGACACAACAGTAGCAAATTACAGTAGTAATAATAACACATTGAACAATCATATGATAGAGAAATGTAGAAAATATGGAAATATAGGATAGAATGGGTGCCATGCTTTAGGGTAGAATGGGTGCGATGCTTTAGAATAGTGGGGGAATAGTGGGGAGGAGAGATCAGGAAAGGGAGGAGGTGGGGAGGGTGCAGGGGAGGGAGAGCAGGGGGAACGTGAGAGAGGAGAGAGCAGGAACATGCTTTAGAATAGTGGGGGGGGGGGGGGGTTCAGGAAGGGGAGGAGGTGGGGAGTGAGAGCAGGGGGAGTATGAGAGAGTATGTGGAGAGAACAGGGAAAGGAGGGCTAGCTGACACAACAGTAGCAAATTACAGTAGTAATAATAACACATTGAACAATCATATGATAGAGAAATATAGAAAATATGGAAATATAGGATAGAATGGGTGCCATGCTTTAGGGTAGAATGGGTGCCATACTTTAGAATAGTGGCAGAATAGTGGGAGATGTGCCCGCATTGGTGGCATCGACCGGGAAGAGAGGAAATGTACTTTGCAGATTTTTATGCGTGTACAGTTTTCTTCTTGGGCACAGTGTTGGGCAGTAGCTTGCTACAAGTAGCGAAGCTACAGATGAAGAAGACGTTCAGGTTTTATTGTCTGTTTTTGAATATTGTGCCAGTGAGAGTTTCAGTGTGTTTTATAATATAATAAACAATCAAAATGAGATTTTTTTTTGCCTGCCTATTTGTTTGGTCGAAAGTTGTTCTTTGACATGAAGTTGATTCAATGCGAGAAAAAAGTAGCTTTGATCTAGCAAGCTGCTTTTGCCATGTTGCTCATAGCTTAGCTTGCTACATTTCTCTGGGGATAGCTTCAATGTAGTTTAGCTATATTTAATCGAGAGCAACTGATAAGCTTAGCTTACTACATTTTCCAAGTAGCTTGCCCATCACTGCTTGGGCAAGAGGTCAAAATAAATAGTCAAAAGCAAGACAACAATGGAGCCAGTAATAAAGTAAAGGTAAGGTAAAGTCCCAACGATTGTCACACACCTGAGTGTGCGAAATTTGTTCTCCACATTTGACCCATCCCCTGGGGGAGCGGTGAGCAGGTGCTCAGGAATCATATGGTGATCTAACCCCCCAATTCCAACCCTTTGATGCTGAGTGCCAAGCAGGGAGGCAAACGGGTCCCATTTTTATAGTCTTTGGTATGACTCGGCCGGGGATCGAACTCACAACCTCCCAGTCTCAGGGCGGACACTCAAACCACAAGGCCACTGAGCTGGTTGCACAGTTGCCTTGATTACTGCAATGCTCTATAGTGGACTAATGCTCTACTTGTCTCCCAAAGGCAGCTGTTAACTAACGCCGCTGCCAGCCTGTGCCAGTTCTTATCTAAGACAAAAACAAGAAGAAAAAAACAATCACATAACTCCTGTATTAGGTTATGTGCTCTGGCTACCCATATCTTTTAGAATAGATTTTAAAATAATACTTGTAGTCTTTTTCATTCTTCAATACAACTATGTTCAAGCTTGTTTATTTAGATAGGTCAAAGAACAGCAGTGGCGAGCACACTCCATGTGTTTTTATCTGTATTTCTATCTGCTGCAACTCAATTTGCCCTTTGGGACACTAATAAACTAATAAAATCGAGGTGCAGGGCCAAGGTAGAAACGTAAAAGGAAGAAAAGGCCAGCACTCAAGAATGTCCTTTAGGTGTTGAATAGGTACAGCAGCAACAACGTACTGTACGTATTTCAGCAGGTAGCTTTCATAATCTGTAATTATGTTTATTTAGGTAGCCCTTCCCATATGGAAAAGATTTTACTAAATTTGTATATGTTTTACCTGAAACTTGTAAGTAATATGTAAGTAATATATATGACAGTCAAACCAGATATAAGATCCATAGTAAATTTGTGTAAAGTGAAACTTATATAATTTGGTCACTTACAAGAACTATATATGACAGTAAATCTACATACAATATTCTTAGTAAATTTGTGGAAAATGAAACTTATATGATTTGGGAACTCGTAAGAAATATATATAACAGTAAATCCACATACAAGATCCTTAGAAGATTTATGTACTATCAAACTTCTATGAGTTGGGCAACCATAGTGAAACCGAAATCTTGCAAGTGTTCAAAAAATTAAGTCATCGTAACATCCCCCATTGATTTTTGGACATCCCAGTTTTGAAGCTGGGAGTGTGGCCATCGCCATCTTGGGGTTCTTGCGCAGCTCGCACGAGACGGCACAAGATCAAGGGTTTCCCACAGAGCCGTAGCTGCATCAGGCTGTAAACATGTTTAATCTAGTTGTAAAGTCAGGCATTTTAACATGGGGGCGAATTGGGAACGATTCCCTTTTGGAGCCAGCCTCAAGTGGCCATTCGAGGAACTACAGCTTTTAGTATCACTTCCGGGGCTCCATCTGCCCAAGCCCGAGCTTGCCACCTGATATTTAAAAAAAAACAACGTATAAGACATTATGTACCCAGATAGCAGCTGACTCTGGATCCGCCTCCAAACGGGAAGATTGGTTGGTTAGGTTTAGGCATTAGGAGATTTGTTAGGGTTAGGGTAAGCCAATCAGAGGCAGAATAGGGACGGTCATGCCTTTGCCATCTTAGGATTGTTTTAGAAGGCATCTAGGATGGTGAAGGCATGGCTGGGTTTAGCCATGAGGAGTGATGATTGGTTAAGCTTAGGGTAAAATATCAGGGTATAAGCCAATCAGAGGCAGAGTAGGGCAGGTCATGCCTTTGCCATAAAAAAAAATATTGTGCGCAGGACATCCTGCATCTTACATTAAAATAAATGGATAGATGGATGGATAGATAGCAAGATGATATTGATTCAATGTTGGAATTCCATCATAATGATATTTTTTGTTGGTTGAATATTCAAGGCTATAATAACATTGAATCAATGTTGATAGTCTAATTCTGTGCTTTTTCAATGTTGAAAAGACAACATTGAATTAATATAGATTTTTGGTCAGCTGTATTGCCCCAATATCATGTGTCAGTCTATCCGTCCATTCATTCAACACTTTAACGCAGACCTGGGCATTATGTGGCCCGGGGGACAGACCTGGTCCTCCTGATGGTTCTGCCTGGCCTGGGAGGTCTAAGACAAACCATACCATTTTACTTATGAAACTAGAAAAATCGAATGAGATCATCTTGGCTGTTTGGAGTGATTTTCAAATATAATAAATACTGAAGAATAAGTGCACAGTATGTTTTCTATCATTTAAGATATATAGAGCATTTGCTGCTAAAATGTGAGAGATCTACATATGTGTGGGGGAAAATGGAAAGTATTGGTTTTAATATTACTGTGAATTATAATGCCGTGATGTATCGTGTCTTTAATGGAATAATGCCAGGACCACACCAGGACTTTTTCTGGACAATTGTTTGTGTGGTCGCAGCAAAATTGTGGAAGACGAGGTGTGCCACAGTTATCCACTAAGCTGTCATCCCAGGTGAAGTGGTCTATAAACAAATCATATCGGAACTTAAAAGACAAAGAACACTGGACATACTGTACAGTAAGAACAAAAAGACCCACAACCTGGCAACTGCTCACCTTCTAATAGACTATATATATATATATATATATATATATATATATATATATATATATATATATATATATATATATATATATATATATATATATTTATTTATATATATATATATATATATATATATATATATATATATATATATATATATATATATATATATATATATATATATATATATATTGTTATTGTTATATATTAACAAATGGTGACTGGTGGTGGTGTTCCTGTGGACGCTATAACCCACTGTATGCCCACAGACGAGGAATGCCTCTGTTGGAGTCACAGACCCCAGATTAGGAAACTGAGGCAGCCCGGAGGAGAATAGACAGATTCACATTCGTTTATGGACGATATGAGGATATGAACCGCTACATTGCAGAAATTGTTAGTTACAGTGTGTACTTTGTATGTCCCGTTTTCGCCAATTTTGGACTGTTCCAGGACTCTACTCGGATGTGAATATTTTCTATGGGGATCCGAATGATACCAAAGTTATCTGGGTGAGTAAAACATAATATTTTAAGCTGGAAATAAGGTCCGGGGTGTAAAAAAACTGAATTCTCCTTTAACATGGACACGACTGGGAGCTATGTAGCTACAGTATGAACATTTCAGCGAAAAACATTGTGTAAAGGACGTTTTTTTCAAGTCAACTTGGCATCTCAGGGCTTTCAGACACTTGGATTACGAGAAAGTTTGAAAGTTGGTCACATCCACTTCAATGTTGGCCCAATGGATAGAGAAGCGAGCTTGTGACCGGAAGGTCGTCTGTTCAATCTCCGGGACCGGCAGGATAAATCTGGGTGGGGAAAGTGAAAAGGCAGCACTTGCCCCTCCCTCATTACCACCACTGTGGTGCCCTTCAGCAAGGCCCTTAACCCCAACTGCTCCAGTGGAGCTGCTCAGTGGCCAACAGATCAGTACTGGAAAGCTTGTACTGGTCAGCTTCCAGGTGTGTGTGAGTGAGTGTGTGTGTGTGTGTGTGAATGTGAACAGGACGCTCTTGAAAAAGAGAGCATTGCTCTCAGTGAGACTACCCCTGTATAAAAAAAAGAAAATAAATTGTGTCGGCTCCAGGAATGTTTTGTGGACTAAAAAACTTCACCTGACCTTCCACTGGCATGTGGGTGAGTAGATAATGACTGTCAACTGTCCTTAAGTGTCCTTGGGCATATTTTGTGACATTCCCTAATCCCCTTTAAGCCATTTATTTAGTCAGAATTCTTTCAAATGAATGTACTGTATATTCATTATTAATCTTGTGTAATTTAAATGTATTAGTAAATTATCTGCCAATTCCTAGTTACTAACAAACTTTCATGTCTCATCTATTTACTCGTTGATTTTGTGTGGTGTCATACATTGCAGTTGCTCCAAGTGTGAAAAGAAAACTGTTGCTATTCACCTCATATAGCCCCGCCCACTTGACCTATCGTATCACGACTTACTGTTCAAAATGCTTGCTGTTTTACCTGCTCAAACTAGTTTGACTTGGATTATGAGTCAGACTAGGTGTATGAGTCACAGGAAGTGTAAATACAATCGGAACAATCGGAACTTCCGATTGTATTTACACTTCCTGTTAGTCTCTCAAGCCAGACGGTCTCTTCTACATAAGGTGAATAGTTGTATGAAAAGCACAAATATTATTATCATTATTATCAGAGATGGGAAGTAACGAAGTACAAATACTTCGTTACTGTACTTAAGTAGATTTTTCGAGTATCTGTACTTTACTTGAGTATTTAATTTTCTGACGACTTTTTACTTTTACTCGTTACATTTTAACACAAGTATCTGTACTTTTACTTGTGTACATTTTCAAAACAGGTTCGTTACTTTTGTTTAAATGCACGAGAATGTAATTTAAAAACGAGTAGAAACAAGAGAACAGAGCAGAAGTAATAGATAAAAGCTCATTCCAGCTCCGCCAATAGTATGACTTGGCACTCCTCCGGGGCGTGGACAAAGAAGCACAAAGAAGATAAACACGGATTTTCTCTGAGGGGAGACACACGCAGACATTAGGGGCCGTGCAGACAGCCAGCACTTATTAACGCTCGTCTTTTTGCAATTCATTCTCTATAAGTACGCGCTTAGCGCGCATCTCTTTCAAGAAGCATTTCATCGCGTTTAAAAGCTGGTGGTGTTTTTTTTAGCGCAGCGCTCTGGGCGCTGAAAGCTGAGGAAAGTTGAACAGGAAAAGTGCCCTGCTCCTCTTCACTCCTCCCACCTCGAGTCTTCTCCCAGGAGAGGAGGATTTTCATCTCGCTGCTTCCAGAGTTGCCAATAATCTGGCTTTTCCAAGCGTTCTTTTTTAAATAACCGCTCCCTGCGTGCATGGCCCCTTATGGTGTTGTTCTAACACATACATTCAGTTTGTGCACTGTCAACATTCAGCTAATATGGAATATGGTGGTGTTCTAACACCAGAGACAGTTCTGTCTTAATAATAAACCTTGAATTTGTGAATGTGATCAACCTGTGGACATTCAGTTCCTTATCCATTAGGTATCAGTATCATATCAGTCTCGAGTATTGTGATACTGCACTTTGTAAGGGACACCTTGTATCCAGCAGGTAAACTTGTATAACTATTTGCACATTCATATATCAAGGAAATATTAATGAGGGGGGACTAGATATGATTTTAATGGTGTTTTTTGTGTGGGAAAAACCATAGCACACTATTTAAAGAAGAGTTTTAAGATGTGTAAAACATTTGTAGGGGATCTTTTATCCTCAAATTATATTCTATGATGTGAGGTTCAGTCATTCAGAAAGATACGGTAAAAATACTTTTACTTTTACTCCTTGGGTACATTTCAGAGCCTGTACTTTTTTACTTTTACTTGAGTAAAATAATTGAATCAGTACTTCTACTTTTACCAGAGTAGTTTTTTACACAAGTAACTGTACTTCTACTCAAGTACAGAATGTCAGTACTTTTCCCATCTCTGATTATTATTATTAACAACGTTTTTGACAACAGAAACCTGTATGAAATTGTATAAATAAAGTATATATTTTTTTATACTGCTATGGTAATTTCTTATTGTCGGACATATAAAAATTGTATTAAAAAAACATAAAGAAAGTATATTTTACCATACACTTAACATACTAAAAACATATATATAATGTATATGTTTTTTATACCTATATGGTAATATTAATTGGCTGACATATAACAATCTTAGAAAAAACATATAAAGAAAGCATACTTTTCTTTTAAATTAAATGCATTTTACATACAAAAAACATAGATATAATGGCATATATTCATCTATAAAAAGCATATGTCTCATATAATTAAAAATGACAAACATTATATTGAACATGTATGGAAAATACAATTTCCCATGCACTTTCCTTATATGCTACATACATGATGTTTACTTGATTTATATATAATTAGCTTAATTCACTTATATGAGAAGAATATGAAAGGGGCCACTTTCAAGAGTTTACATATAAGACATACAATACATATAAAACATAAAGATTTGCTATTGGAGGCAACAGGACTTCATATATGTTTCTTCTATTTATTTTTCCATATGGGTTTATCACAAGCATGTCTCAGAGGGCTTTGCAGAGAAAGTGTCTAGCTAGAAGAAGAAAAAAACATCACTTTTATCTGTTGAATGAACTGTGCTGTATGAATAAAATGAATGATCACATGCAGTGTTCTCACCCATGTTGCAGACTTGGTTTGATTCCTGCAGGCTCTCTGGAGGTTCCTGCGGGTTCTCTGGACGTCAGTGGATCTGTGGGGGTCTGGGAGTCCAGCAGGCTGATAAAGAGGGGGGTGAAGGGGGTGGGGGCACAGCCAATGGGGAGGCGGGGAAACTTTCCTCACACCATCCAACTCTTGTTTTCTTACCAGAGCAAACTGATAGAATCTGCAGCTCATTATATAACAAGGGGAGGGCCTACAGCTTATTCACACAGTGAAGGCCAGTGTGCGTGTGTGTGTGTGTGTGTGTGTGTGTGTGTGTTGGTCAATATACGGTGAAGTCTGCCTATGACTCAGCAGCAACACTGTTACATCATGATACTTTTGTCTGATTGTTACGTAATGGGGTGGTTGGAGGTGAAAGCAATTGTTTCATGGGGGGGGGGGGGGGAGGCTTGTTTGACAGGAAATAAAAAATGTCTGAGAGGAACGAAGAGAAAAGAAAAACAAAAAACTTGTTTGACAGGAAAGAAAAGAACCACACACACACACACACACACACACACACACACACACACACACACACACACACACACACACACACACACACACATGTTTCATGGGGAGGAAGGGGGAGGCTTGTTTGACTGACTGTATCGTGACACCCCTACATCATAGTATCCCTGAATGAACATGATGAGGCATAGGCTACTTCATTATCAATAACGCTTTTAATTCATACATTAAGCACAATACACCTTGGCAGAGTTCTGCACTTTACTGAGCACACCGGCCCTATGCCAGGTTTCGACCTGGCCTTGTTAATTGAAATGTGGTCTACTGTACATTTGGTCCGAAAGAAAAATCACGAAATTTCGTGGGACGATATATTGTGACACCCCTACTATGATGACAGTGGTTTGGGGCCCCTACTCTGATGTTGCATAGGGCCCCAAAAGGCCCAGAAGCGGCCCTGCAATCCCTCTCTCTCTCAGCCCGTATGACAGGCTGACAGGCAGATGATCATGAGGCAGGGATGCAAATCATTCCTCAGCATGCGGTGGTAAAACATTTTTGAAGGATGTCCTGGTCGAGGTGTATGTTGTAGGCTTGTTGTAGGCTACATGCTTTGCAGTATAACCAGGGCCGATTTTACACTTCATGGGCCCCTGGGCTATTCATCTCTGCAGGGCCCCTCCCTCAAGCGGAAGGGGGGGCTTCGGTGGCGCCCAACGGGCGCCGCCGAAAAAAAATTTTAGTGTTTTTTTTTTACCTTTTTTAGCCGTATTTAAAGGAATATCTCATTTTAAATCAACATTAGGATTATACTGTTGTGATGTCATTATTCAGTATCTTCTCCTTTTCTCACTAACTTTCATGTCACCACCTGCTCTCCTGTCAGCATTCTAACTTACAAACACAAACTGTAGGTTTAGCCATCATGTTCTTTCATAAACAGCCTGATTGGAAAGAAAACATTGCCACTGAGATGTCACAACAAGCACTTTTATTATTATTATTTAGTATTTATTATTGCTGTTATTATTACAGTGCACACACACATTCTCACAATTATTGCACAAATCAATCAAGCAGTATTCAAGTCTGTTCGTACCTGAAATGTCTTCTTCCTGACTTTTGCCGTGGCAAAGCGTTTGACTAGAGTGATGAAGTCCAATGTTCTAACAATGTCACTTTCCAATGACATCAATGTCAAGTGGGTGAGCCTTTCTTGTCCCATTGTAGACCGTATCCTGTTCTTGACAAGCCCAAGTTTTGAAAAGGAGCGCTCTCCAGAGGCATTTGTTACAGGGAGAGTTAAGTAAATCCTGAAGGCAATATCCACATTTGGAAAAACTGATGACAGGTTCCTCTTCCTTATTATTTGAAGCAAGTGCCGCACACTTTTATTGTCTTTGTTTTTGATGAATTCTTTGAATTGCACTATATTTCATCTACAAATTCGGGAGCCCTCTCATAGGGTTCCATGTCGTTGTTTCCGACCTCTCGCTGTTCCGACCTCCCCTCTCCCAGCCCCTATGCCTAAACCTAACCTCCCCCAGACCCTAACCCAAAACCTAACCTCTCCCACCCCCACGCCTAAACCTAACCTCCCCCAGACCCTAACCCAAAACCTAACCTCTCCCACCCCCCACGCCTAAACCTAAGGTCGGCATTGCGAGTGGTCGGCATAGCGGGTGGACACCCTCTCACAGTGGATGTTATTACTCTGCAAAAAAAATTGAATGGCGTCAGTAAAAAAAACATTTTTTGTGAAGACCCTGGACAGGGGGCCCAAAAAAAAACATCAAGGGTCCCCCCCCCCCCCCCCCCCCCAATTTTTTTTTTTTTTTTTTTTTTTTGGGGCCCCTTGATGTCCCGGGCCCCGGGCTTCAGCCCGGGTAAGCCCGTTGGTAAAATCGGCCCTGAGTATAACGTTATGTGGGAATTATGCTTGAAGTTTGGGCTGTCGCACGGAAATGAGAGACTGAATGTTGACGAGGAAACGTGTGGAGCTTTTATACACTGTGTGGGTGTTTGTGCTCGCGGAAGTGAGCTGGAGTCTTGAAAACTCCACTTTGTCCGACCAGCTGCAGTTAGACAATTCGGGGTGTGCACGGCCAGGCGAAAACCGTCTACCTTGTGGAGGGGCGCGTCTGCTGATTTGACTCACTTTTCCGTGCGGACACTCGCCGATGCAGGAAGCAAATGTGACCTAAGCGCTTGTTGTAGAGGACATACGAAGAGGTGTCTGGTGCCAGACTGAACCACAATAAAACAGAAGGAGTCTGGTTTGGAGAGAATAACTCTCGACCTGTAATTAATATAAATGATAGAAATTATATGACAGTTTTAGGTATCAAAATAAGTAATACAAATTGTTACGATGAAAACTGGGACAGCAAAGAAATAGAAATAAAGGAAGAACTTGAGAAATGGGGTAATAAATTAAATAACTATAAAACTAGAATATTAATAATAAAAATGTTTGTTTTATCCAAATTATTGTTTTTAGCAACTGTTTTCCCCCCCAAAGCCCAGACATTAAAGAAAATTTCGAAAACTATAGTGAACTTCATATGGGGAACCACCAGGGAGGTCACAAAAAGGGAGCTACTCTATAAGAGTAAAAAGGAGGGAGGCCTTGGGGTTAAAAGTAAACATCGCCTTCTGTAAGAACGTTGCATCAGCCATAGAGCGAAAGGCCACGTGGATAGGTGAGGCCCTGAGCTGGACCAAAAAAATAGGACGAGCAAGGAGCTCAGTTCCATATTACAAACTTTTGTATGGTGATCTTGTGAACAAGTTTGCACACATGAATATTGCTTGGAATCAAATGTCCAGCAAATATATATATGTAAAATTGTGTAGTGAATTGTATGGTGGTGTTTTCCCCTACAAACATTTGGATGAAACAAGCTCTCAGGTCTGTATAAAAAATATATTTAGCAAGAGTCTCTCAGAAAACAAGAGAGACATCATGTGGCTGGTCTCAGTTGGCAGACTAGCAGTCCGAACAGTCGTTAAGTGGAGCTGCTTTGTCACAACCAAAGAGTGTCCTATGGATGACTGCATAGAGGATGAAACCATAGAACATCTGCTCCTAAACTGTGAGCGATCTAAATATGTTTGGGGGAAAATGGTCAGTATCGGTCTTAATGTTACTGTGAATTATAATGCTGTGATGTATGGTGTTTTTGATGAAACAATGCCAGGGCCACACCAGGACTTTTTCTGGACAGTTGTTTGTGTGGTCGTGGCCAAGTTGTGGAAAACGAGATGTGCCACGGTTATCCACCAAGCCGTCATCTCGGGTGGAGTGGTCTATAAACAAATCATAACAGAACTGAAAAGACTAAGAACACTGGACATCAGAACAAAGAGACCCACACCCTGGCACCTGCTCACCTTCTAACAGACTTCTTATTTTTGATAATTATTGCTTTCTACTGTTTATACAATGTATTTACTGTAAATGTAACCCCTGATTGAATAATTTAATAAAGTATATTTAAAAAGGAAGAGGAAGGGCTCACAGGTAAGTTCCACCTGCCTTTATAGCAGGTGCAGGCTGGCCGGGGCCAATCAGTGGGAGACAATTAGTGTAGGAGGGGGAGTAAGGGGAAAGTGTTGTGTGCAATTGTCCATGATGTGTACATGCAAATAAGTCCATGCATTGTCCCAATCATAAGAACTATATTCACCGCACTAAACGGTTTGGCGCATAGTAGAAACAAAGTCAACTTGATAAGGCACAGCACACAATAAGATTATATGAAACAGCAAACAATACCGAGTCACACAAAATAGTTTGATAAGGCACAGCACACAATCCCATTAAATAAACACCGCACACAATAAGATTATATGAACAGCACACCACATCTCCCTTGTCACCCCGTGACATCTTCACTGAAAAACTGCCTAGACCACACCAGGACTTTTTCTGGTCGGTGATATGTGTGGTGGTGTCTAAGTTGTGGAAGACCAGGTGTGCCATCATTATGCGTCAGGTCTCCATCCCGGGTGAGGTGGTCTTTAAACAGATCAAGTCTGAACTGAAAAAACAGAGGACAATGGACTTACGAACTAAAAGACCCACACCGTGGCACCTGTTGGCTCTATAATTTATTTTTATGGTTGTATTGATTGATGCACTATGTAAAAAAAGAAACAAAAAACTGTATTATTTTGATATTTTGACTGCATAAACTTGTACCTGAACAATTTTCCAATAAAGCCATTTAAAAACCCGAAGCCAGCACCTAAGAAGGGCTCCAAGAAAGCCGTGACGAAGACCGCTGCCAAGGGCGGCAAGAAGCGCAGAAAGACCAGGAAGGAGAGCTATGCCATCTACGTGTACAAGGTGCTGAAGCAAGTCCATCCCGACACCGGCATCTCCTCCAAGGCCATGGGCATCATGAACTCCTTTGTCAACGACATCTTTGAGCGCATCGCCGGTGAGGCGTCTCGCCTGGCTCACTATAACAAGCGCTCCACCATCACTTCCAGGGAGATCCAGACCGCCGTGCGTCTTCTGCTTCCTGGTGAGCTGGCCAAGCACGCCGTGTCCGAGGGCACCAAGGCTGTCACCAAGTACACCAGCTCCAAGTAAACCGCTAGAGCTTCACCACCAACACAAAGGTCCTTTTAAGGGCCACACACTACTTCCACAAAGAGCTCCTATTACTCAGTTCTGTTGCATGCGTTTGAATAACTAAGATGTAGCCTACATCAAAGCAAGCTGTGAGATAAGTTTGCTACTGGAAACGTAGTTTATTTAACCCTTGTACCCCAATGCCGCGGAATCCTCAATTTACTATTGGTCCATCTGATGGACCTTAACGGGAATACTGTACTAATTTATAAATATTAATTTAAATTTTTAAATTTTTGACTGTTTATAATTCATTGGTAACTTCTTCCCTAATACCTCATACCAACATTTCATACCTATTCGAATTGTAACCCCTCAAATGCCAGTGTACAGTAAGTACAGTAAAAAAAAAAAAAGTACATAAAAGAAAAGTGATTTTTTTTCCATTTCCATAAAGACAAACTGGCTTTGGGTCTGATATTATGGGCAGGTTGGGGTGTTTTACAAAAGTCACCACTGCAAGATGCCTAGTATCAAAGATTCGCAGGCATGATGTCACAATAGCTATGACATCACTAGCCTATGACATCATCAGTGATGTCATGAGATGATTTTTTGTCAATAATATGTCACTGATGACATTACTGATGATGTCACAGACATTGTGACATCATCAGTGGGTTTTTGTATTTTTTGTGATTTTTTGTAAAAATAGTATTTTTTCATATTTTGAGCCAAAAATCCAAAAAGCGCATGTTTTGGACTTCCAGCCATTTTCCCCAAAAAACCCAAACAAGCTTTAGTCCAGCATCTATCCTGGTCTAAAGGCTTCAAATCAGTAGTGTGGACTGTCAAATTCAGTTTTCTAATATTTTCCCATTTTTGGCATAGGAATCAGTTTTTTTTACATTTCACGTAAACTGTATGGAATTGATTGCTATGCCAAAACTGGGGGAATATGGGGAAATAGGCAAACACATTAGAAACTACAATTTTAACCGCTTGAGTCAAGGTGAGATGTGTAACATCAAGGAAATAATGATTTTTTGAAAAATTTGCTGGAAGTCAAAAAAAAATGTTCTTTTTGTGCAAAATTAACATTGAAATCAATGGGACAACTATGCAATGGACTTTGAGACCATGTAACTCCCCCAAAATTTCTACCAACTCCAAGGTTAGATATTAAGGTCAAAGTTCAAGGTATTTGGTCCAGGATGCCCGCTGAAATAAATGAAATAAATTAATTTTGTGAAAATTTGCTGGGAGTACCAATAGAGTGGTTTCAATGGAAGTCAATGGGTCCATCAGATGGACCAGTAGTAAATTGAGGAGTATTTTTGAAAATAGGTCTTAGGATCGTATAAAAATGATAACTATGATTGATTTTTGTCAAATACCCCCCAAAAAATACCTAGCCTTAATTTAAGACCATATACTCAAAAAATGTTGAAACGGCCCATACGCGAATGCAGGAAAAGTCCATCAGATGGACTAGCGGGGTACAAGTGTTCCGCACACAGACCTCAAACACTGACAAGAATCATGACTGAACATGCTGAAATTGCATGCAGCAGCACCGTTTATTTCATTGTAGGTATGTTTAGATGTCCCCACATTAAGGGCTTATTTAAAACTAATTATATATATTTTATTTATATATTTTGATCCAGCACCCAACCCAGCATGTTTTTTTTTTTTATGTGCGTGTCCTCTTTATTTAAAAGAAGACATAATTACAACATAGAAAACATTGATGTTTTATCAAAACCATAGGCTAACTAAAGTAATTAACGCTGCTCCATAGATTTTATGTGTCTGCTTCTCCACTACCTCGATATGAAATTGCATTCATAATGCCATTCATACTAGACAGATCTGATATAATGGTGATTTGTCTTAGTCCTGAGCTCACTGCCCCCTTAAAGCTGTGACAGAGACTGAAGCAGGGTCTCTCATACTAACGAGAGGGAGGTTTTAATATAAATGCTCTTTTGTGCGACATAAAATAAAGTTTCATAGATCAGAGGGGACATTTCTGTCTGTTATGCTTGTATTCAGAGTTTGCTTTTTAAATACGTTATTGAATTATTCATTTTTTACACATTGTATCAAAACGAGTCAAATCCACTTTAGTTGGATGCAACATGCTAAATACATCACCAACACCACATAAATCACTCATATGTTTAAGTGCCTTTCCTTCCCTGTTAGGCTTATAGGGTCGTAACGCAATACGGTCATTACGTCTGTATAAGCATTCATATCACCACAAAGGACTGTATGATAACCAACAATTAGGAATTCATATACTTTCTTAAAGATTCAGATTTTCGATGTGGCATCAGGAGGTGTGTACACATTTATAATTCTCATTTTCGTGTTTGCATAAAAACAATCAAATAAAAGGATACGCCCTGGAATAATTTCTCTACTTTGAATCATTTCAGCTTTACTTTAAAACATATACCAGCTCTATCCCCTCCAATATAAATAATATAAGTGCCTTTTGACCACATATTCATTACATCCACTATGTTGTCTTCCTGTGTCGTCAACCTTAATTCTTGTGCACATATAATATCACATTGTGTTTTAAGAAGAGGATTAATTTTTATATTTCTATTCTCTATTGACTTGATGCCTCTCACATTACATCCTTTACACTTGTTTTCGGTGTGTTTTCTTTGGAAGGAAAGACAAACTGATACAAAATTAAATGGTTCCTGTAGGGACCGCTCGCAAGGCGGCCGGCCCGGACGGCATCCCCGGGCGGGTCCTCAAGGCCTGCGCCCACCAGCTGGCAGGCGTATACACAGACATTTTCAACCAGTCTCTCTCCCTCCGACGAGTTCCCTCCTGCTTCAAAGCAGCGACAATCATCCCCATTCCCAAGCAGCAGAAAGTGACCAGCCTCAACGACTGGCGCCCAATAGCCCTCACACCAATAGCCAGCAAGTGCTTTGAAAAGCTGGTCATATCAAAGATCCGCCCCACACTCCCCCCGGACCACGACCCGCTACAATTCGCATACCGGCCCAACAGGAGCACAGCGGATGCAGTAGCACACGTGCTCCACACCGCCCTGTCCCACCTGGAGGGGAAGGACACCTACGTAAGAATGCTGTTCGTGGACTACAGCTCAGCATTCAACACCATAGTACCCTCCAGGCTGGTATGCAAGCTCAAGGACCTGGGACTTAACACAGCAATGTGCGACTGGATCCTGGATTTCCTGACAGACCGCCGCCAGGTGGTGAGGGTGGGCAACCTCACCTCCTCCCCACTGACCATCAGCATAGGAGCGCCCCAGGGGTGCATCTCCAGCCCCTTCTGGTATGACCTCTACACCCACGACTGCGTGGCGACTCAAACCTCTAACACCATCGTGAAGTTTGCAGACGACACAGCAGTCGTGGGGCTGATCTCGGGGAGCGACGAGACGGCCTACAGAGAGGAGGTGGGGGCCCTGGAACAATGGTGCCAGGACAACCACCTCTCTCTGAACGTCTCCAAGACCAAGGAGATCATTGTAGACTACAGGAGGGGGGGGGGCGCACACCCCCCAATCACCATCAACGGCACAGTGGTGGAAAGGGTGGACAGCTTCAAGTACCTGGGAATCAATATCCACCAGGACCTGACATGGGCCAACCACACCGCCACTGTTGTCAAAAAGGCCCAACAGCGAATACACGGACTCAAGCGCCTGAAGAAATTTGGGCTAAGGAAAGAAATCCTCAGGGACTTCTACAGAGGCACCATTGAAAGCCTGCTGACTGGCGGCTTCACCACCTGGTACGGGAACTGTACCACCATGGACCGCAGGGCGCTACGGAGAGTGAGACGCGCGGCACAGCACGTAACAGAATGTGAGTTGCCAGATCTGCATGAACTGTATAAACAGCGGTGCCTCAGGAGGTCCCTGAAGATCATCAAAGACACAAACCATCCCCACAACATCCTGTTCTCCCTGCTAACCTCAGGGAGAAGATACAGGGTTCCGAAAGCACGCACAAATCGCTTGAGGAACAGTTTCTTCCCGCAGGCCACGAGACTCCTTAACATACACAAATAGTGTAGTAGCCGCACTGTACCGTACTGTAGCTGCTACCATTACGTATGTCTAACGTTTAATTGTATGTTTAATAAGGAATATGCTATTT
The DNA here is from genome assembly GCF_964638095.1 of Poromitra crassiceps. Lineage (NCBI taxonomy): Eukaryota > Metazoa > Chordata > Actinopteri > Beryciformes > Melamphaidae > Poromitra > Poromitra crassiceps. The sequence goes on from NC_139634.1 coordinate 16,594,746, forward strand.
GCACCTGTATGTCAAATACGCCGAATTTAAAATGCCGAGTTTAATTGTATGTTTAATAAGGAATATGTTATTTGCACCTGTATGTCAAATACGCAGAATTTAAAATGTTTAAGCACATCTAAAGTATGCACCCGACACGTGCACCTATGTGCAGTGAATATGCCACTGTCTCTGACTTGTCTTATCACTATACTGCCTTATGCTTGTTGTGTCTCTTGTTGTTTTTGCACCCATATGCCCTGTTATATTTGTTATATTTGTACTATTTGCACTATGTTGTAAACGGAGTCCACAGCACAAGAATTTCACACGTGATACTTGTACCATGGAGTGACAATAAAAATCTTGAAATCTTGAAATCTTGAATCTTGAAATCTTGACTGGCAGTCCTCTTCAGTCCCTGTTTTCCACTCGAAGTGACTCCATGGGGAGAGACAGGAAAAGGTTAACAAGTTCACATCAAATCACAGTCAAATCAGTGCACCATGTGCACCATGGGATTAATTTGTTTGTTTGTTTATTCTTTTTTTCCTTATTTTTTTTTACTCAATATAAGAAAATGTCAATAGACAAAGAAATACAAATATTAGTAGCCTATCAAAAGTGATAAAAAGGGTATAAAAGAGATACAAAATGCTGGACAGCTTCAGTTCATAAACCTTCTTTGCGGACCTGAATGGGAATGAAAAAAAATTCCTGTGCTCCATAAGACTAAATGGAACATGATGCTGTGATATTGTCCAAATCTCCAAGAAGCCTTTTATTTTTATTTTTTCCTGTGATGGCTATACTATACTAGTCCTACATAATAATTTCCTACTCAGTGAGCATACAGGGTCTGAGAGTTTATAATGACACTCTTGTCTTTTCCTAATCATATACTTGTCCTAGTGAATGTTATTAAACTTTTGTATATCCTACTGGAAATTAAGCTGTTAGTCCATAGTGAAATAGGCTGTTACTTCACAGAAAATTAGGAGTGTTTACATTTCGCTCCTCTTCTAGCTAATATTTAATCAATGCAGGGATTTTTTTTTTGCAAGCCATTCATACTAAATAATTTGTCCCTGGCCTACAACAGTCTATAATAACAGACTCCTGTTGGACTCCATATGTGTATCAATATTCTTTCTAAGTCATTAGTTTACTGATAGCTAGATGAGTCTCGCAGCCAGCTGGCTAGCTGGCTGCAAGACTCATCACTCATTCTTCCTTCAGAATCTCGGATGCGCGGGTCCTCTAACCACTGGGAGGTCGGCTCCAATGGCTTCATGCGATATACACATTATCAATACACAGTTTCCAATACCGAGCCATTATTCACATGGAGGTGCCAACGTTTTTAGCTCAGACACAGCCTTCTTTGGCTGTGTCATTTTGGGTTTCGACTGCTCCACAGCGCCGCCGCCGGAAGTATCGGTTCTAGATATATTTTGTAGACATTGTTACCTCCTGTACATTCCAAATCTAAAATTCAATATCACAAAGTACATTTATTTGCATTAATTTGATTCCCAATCACGACACACTGGTAAGAATGATTAATATCTAATAAAAAATGCTTTGAAATGCAAAATAATGGCATTTTAAACATGCGATACAAAGATGCGATTAATCGCGATTAACTATAGTTAATCGCACAATTAATCGCGATTAATAAAATTAATCGTTTGACAGCCCTAGTTTTCATATTAAAAAAAGAAAAGGGCGTTACATGTGGAGGGCACATCACACTGTGACAATCTGATCACACAACAGGTAAATTGTCAATCAAATGTCATTTTATTCAACAAAATCACAAAAGACACCTACATGTGGTGTTTTCAAAGCAATATGAGATCAATATTTTTTGTTTTGAAGTGACAGTCTAAACGTTACTTTGGAGGAATGTGGAGAGAACGTCAGACTTTCTGGGTAGATGCCAAACCACAATTATATCGTCTGGTGACGTCGCGGTCAAGACGATGTTTGCTGGGTAATGACATTACAATAGTCTAATCGTCTAATGATTTAAAAGAGAAAATAGGCCGGGTGTGGCTGGTAGGTGTGAAGCTCTATTCAAACTTTAAGCTACACACCACTTCATGGTCACTACATAACCATTCAAATTCAGTATTCAGTGGGTTGAAAAGTGCACTGTGAATAAGTAGCCTAGGGTAACTAACTGAAAACTGGTTTGAACTGGAATTTGAATGCACTGACCATAAAGTGGAGTGGGGCATGGTTTCATACTGTATATAACCAGGAGATAACATCAACTGATTCTATCCTAAACCTGGGAAAAGACAATGAAGATCTCCAAGCAGCATAGCGTGGACATCCGCCACCTTCGTGCGTCAGGGAAGTCCACCGGGCAGATACAGAGACATCTTGCTGCGGTTGGCATCAATGTAAGCCGCCAGACAATAATACGTAATTTCAAAGTCAAGGCACCTTCGCGTCCACGTAAGCGGAAAATGTTTGAGTAAGTATAGACAGTTTCTGTTGCTATAGGGAACACGTTGCACTTTAACACTATTGAATTTTGTGAAATTCTTATCAGTTCATTGCATTAATTTCTTTATTATTTTTCTGTTCTTCCCCACCTGCTTCACCCCAATGATTAGAGAGAAGAACAAAGAGTTGAGACTCGCTTGCAAGGTCCACTTTTATGAAGAAGGGTCGCTTCGCTCCTGAAACCACCCCTAAGCACCCTGTCGAGCTCCACTGCTGGGGGGCAATTTCACGGCATGGGCCCGGGCCGATGGTCATCTTCGATGGAATAATGGACAGAATTTTCTTCGAGGAGAAGATAATCAAGGCGACTGCCGGGCCATACGTTCGAAAGCACTTTGGCCCATACCATCGCTTCTTTCAAGACAACAATCCCAGGCACTCCGCTGCTCAAGCCTGTATCCAGGCAGAAGTGATAAACTGGGTCAGAACCCCCGCAGAATCTCCAGATTTGAATCCAATCGAAATAGTTTGGCATCTTCTGAAAGATCACATACGAAAAGTGATCAAACCCAAGACCAAAGATGAGCTTGTTTCTGGCATCAGCGACTTTTGGAACAACAAACTGTCCCCTCAAACATGCGACAATCTGATTAATGGTTTAGCAAAAGTTCTGCCCCTGATTGTCAAGAACAATGGAGGCCACAGTGGAAAGTGACTGTAGGCTATAGATGCTGAGCAGATGCTCATGATTTTTTCCACAATAGACCCTTTTCACAGGGGCCATTTTGTGTCGAAAAGGCAGAATAAACACAGGTGCGAGCAAAACACTAATGAGGGTTTCCTTTTTAAATATACTTTATTCAATTATTCAATCAGGGGTTACATTTACAGTAAATACATTGTATAAACAGTAGAAATAAATAGTTCCCCATATAAAGTTCACTATAGTTTTAGAAATTTTCTTTAATGAGGGTTTCCACATTCCAATCATGGAAGTTTGAAACCCTCATTAGTGTTTTGCTTGCACCTGTGTTAACCCTGCCTTTTCGACACAAAATGGACCCCATGAGAAGGGTCTATTGGGACCTACTGTACTGTTGATTTATGCTTTTTTTTATTCAGCCTGATGACGACCAGTGAGGTTGAAACGCTTGCATTTTGTTGCCCGTGCTATTTTGTTTGAAGATGTACATTGTTAGTAAACTTGTTCAGTACACTTGTACATTACTTCTACATTAAATCGTGATCCTAATAGCCAAGAAGGTATTTTTTTCCATTTTGCCTTTTTTATCCTACATAATAAAAAGTCGAACTGACAATGTGTTCCTCGTCCTTGTACTCTGTATGTACTGTAGGCTACAACAAAAACAGATCATTACATCACAAAGAGATAATCACATCACACATCTACTGTAGAATAAAACGTGAGACAATTTATGTGTGTGTGTGTGTGTGTGTGTGTGTGTGTGTGTGTGTGTGTGTGTGTGTGTGTGTCGTGTGTGATTTGATATGTGTGTATGTATGTAAGGGATAATGTATATTGAGGCGGTGATTACGGGGGAAATAATGACCGACAGGTGGATTGAGCCCGACGCGCCAGCGGAGGGCTTAATCGTTCACCTGAAGGTCATTATTTCCCAGTAATCACCGCCTCAATATACATTATCCCGCTTAGAACACGGCCTACAACTAAATCATTCAATAATCTGACAAAAATAATTATTCAAATAGATTTTTTAATAGCGTTTTCAACGACAAAGCGGTTTCATTCGTAATTGGCACACAAGACACCACAGCTGCAACTGGTTGGCCTAATTAGTAGTGTCTTGCTGACAAAAAGCTCTTATCAACTGATTAATCCAGGTGTGGCAGAGCAGCGGTCGGTTGTCGAGAAATAATGACCGGTGAATATTGTTGATTGACCAATCAGAATCGAGTATTCAAGAGAGCCGTGTTCTAAATATATATATATGTGTGTGTGTGTGTGTGTGTGTGTGTGTGTGTGTGTGTGTGTGTGTGTGTGTGTATATATATATATATATATATATATATATATATATATATATATATAGATTAGCCTATAGCCTATAGATTAGGCTATGCAAATGTACTGAATTTGAGATTATTCTTCCCCCACTATTGAAGCTGTCCATACAAATATCGTTGACATGTTTATTGCTACATGCCAGATGCAATGTTTCAGATACAATGTTTCTGACAATGTTTCAGATACAATGTTTCAGGTACAATGGGAGATTTGTCTCTGTCTTAAATATAAACAGGGCCATGCATCAGCACAGGGAAGACATCTTACATGGCAATTGGAAAATGCAGAGCAATCTTTGCTTCTGAAATGTGTTTCTATTCTATTATATATTCCGTTCTATTGCTTTCCATTCCATTCTATTCTATTCTAGTCTATTATGTTATATCACATTCCATTCCACTCTATTCTATTTATATTTCTATTCTATTCTATTCTATTCCTTTTTAGTTCAAAGAGAGAATAGACCCTTCTCACGGGGGCCATTTTGTGTTGAAAAGGCAGGGAAAACACAGGTGCAAGCAAAACACTAATGAGGGTTTCCAACTTCCATGATTGGAATTTGGAAACCCTCATTAGTGTTTTGCTTGCACCTGTGCTTATTCTGCCTTTTCGACACAAAATGGCCCCCGTGAAAAGGGTCTATTGTTGATGAAGGAGGAGGGGAAATATATAGTCCGCGCGCGGGCAGTGAACCGAGGCACGTCACAGTCACGACGAGAGTCAACCTATCGCAGGCGGGGAGCCGAATAGCGCTATTTGCATGAGCTGCCTATAAATAGAGTGTTTCTGTTAAGCGGACTTCATTCTCTGCTCTCAAGTACCGAGAAGTCAGCATGCCTGAACCCGCGAAGTCAGCGCCCAAGAAGGGTTCCAAGAAAGCCGTGACGAAGACCGCTGCCAAGGGCGGCAAGAAGCGCAGAAAGTCCAGGAAGGAGAGCTATGCCATCTACGTGTACAAGGTGCTGAAGCAGGTCCATCCCGACACCGGCATCTCCTCCAAGGCCATGGGAATCATGAACTCCTTTGTCAATGACATCTTTGAGCGCATCGCCGGTGAGGCGTCTCGACTGGCTCATTACAACAAGCGCCGCACCATCACCTCCAGGGAGATCCAGACAGCTGTCCGCCTGCTGCTGCCCGGTGAGCTGGCCAAGCACGCCGTGTCCGAGGGCACAAAGGCCGTCACCAAGTACACCAGCTCCAAGTAAACCGCTTGGAACTACTTTAACCCAAAGGCCCTTTTAAGGGCCACACACAACTTCCACAAAGAGCTTATTCATTTAGTTTGTAAAGTAATTAATATAGTGGTCTACAATGACGTATCTATAGCCTACTATGATTTTATTCAGATAATGTATTTTTGTTGCTTTACTGTGTGTCCAGTTCATTCGAATATGAAGTAAGGTGCGCTCTGTGTCCACTGTCCATGCGTCCATGCAAGAGACAATGACTGAAGACCACAAGTTGTTTCTGTGTGGAGTTACGAAGTTATTTTGTTTGTTTTTCATTTTAACAATTCAAACCGAAAAGTAAACTAACCAAAATGCCATGTGATTACGTAATGCTACAGCCTACTGCTCATACTAAAAAATGAAATCACACAATTAGTAGGCCTACTATCCATCATGTCTCCATCTTCATATTTACATAAGCCTATGTAGATTACTACAGTATAGTTCCAGTTTGGTTGAAACAGGCTACTTTACCCTACAGTGGGCCTAAGTTGTATGAAATATTATTCACAATTTTAAGTTTGACAGCACCCGACCCTTTCAGAATCTAGATCAGTCAGAACAGCTTGGGAACTATATTAAACTACACTGGATGATATGCCGCCCCAGTCTTACTGCATAAAGATTAATATTTTGTATTTTAAACTTGTATTTTATGACAAATTTCCCCACAGGGACAGTGGGGAAGTATGTGTAGTATTGCTCATCTTACTTATTACAGAAATAAACAATAGAAGGTGACACAGGTATTTTATTCAAAGACTGAGATGATCTGATCCAAGACCAGCACAGCCTGAATAATGTATTATGAAGTTAATGATGGAAATATTAAACTACCACATTTTTGCTACTATTAATAACAAAAACAAATAAATATTTTCATCCCTCAACAAATCACATCACACTGCATCTGATCAAGGCACATCCCTCACAGTTTTTGGGCAGTTAAAGTGGTGATCCATTCCAGCTGTCTCAGAATGTGAATAGTGATTTAAATATCAGGCTGAAACTACATCAGCAGTAGAGTAGTAGTAGTCTATACAAAATGCAGAATGTCTGTCTAATGGACCAACCACAGCAAGGTGGATAACAGTGTCTAAGTCAATTGACAATTATGTCCATTGGAGAAAATACATGTTTGGCCTACTTTCATGTAAAATCAAACTTTTAAAGGAAACATAATATTTTCAGTTTCATTAATCATGACTGCATCATTCACCAGAGTCAGAAAGTTAGTGCTCCATAGGAACAGTCTCAATGTAACCCGCCCGCAGCATCAGTGTGTTTACGGACACGAAAACATCCGACAATTAAAACAAAACGAATCACAGCACTACAGTACTCTGACTTTTATTGTCTCGTCAGACATCTCTGCTTACTGGAAAAATAGTGTTGCCTGGAATATAAAGCATATTAAACCATTTTAAGAGTTGAAATGCAAGGAAATCCCACTGCGAACAGAATACTGTGACAGTGTAATGCAGAGGTCTGAAGCTTCCCTGAATAAAGATAAAGTTTCCTCATTGTTAAAAATGACTCCATTTCGAAAGGAAACATGTTTTCTAACAGGTCCAATAACAGTTACATTTCAAAACTGATCCGATCTGTGTCTTTTATCCCTCAAATGTGAGAGAGAAAACACAAGTGTTGCCACATTTGAGCTGCGCAGAGAGAGGCTGTGTGTGTTGAGTCTACACGGTCCTCATGCTGTGTATAAGTCCCGCCTCTTGCTCTGCATGGACAACATTATTCCGGTCAGACTTTGTCGAGTTGTGTGAAACAGAAAAGACGAGAGAAGAATGGCAGAAGTCGCTCCAGCTGCACCCGCCGCTGCCTCCCCGGCAAAAGCGACCAAAGCCGCCAAGAAGAAGGTCGTGAAGCCGAAGAAGGCTGGTCCCAGCGTCGGTGAGCTGATTGTCAAAGCTGTGTCCGCCTCCAAGGAGCGAAGCGGCGTGTCTCTGGCCGCCGTCAAGAAGAGCCTGGCTGCAGGAGGCTACGACGTGGAGAAGAATAATGCCCGCGTCAAGATCGCCATCAAGAAGCTGGTGGAAAAAGGCGCTCTGCTCCAGGTTAAGGGCACCGGGGCTTCCGGCTCCTTCAAGGTCCCCAAGGCAGAAAAGGTGAAGAAGCCGGTTGCCAAGAAACCCGCTCCTAAAGCCAAGAAGCCCGCTGCCAAGAAAGCAGTCAAGAGCCCCAAGAAGAAGGCTGCAGCTAAAAAGCCAGCAGCCGTAGCCGCCAAGAAATCTCCCAAGAAAGCCAAGAAGCCCGCTGCAGCGGCCAAGAAACCAGCCAAGAGCCCCAAGAAGGCGACCAAGAGTCCCAAGAAGGCGGTGAAGAAGCCCGCTGCCGCCAAGAAAGCACCCGCGAAAGCACCAGCGAAGAAGGCTGCCAAGCCCAAAGCAGCAAAGAAAGCAGCACCCAAGAAGAAGTAAAGCGGCTGCCTCTCTCCCACCCCAAAAAGGCTATTTTAAGAGCCACCCACAACCTCCATGAAAGAGCATCCTTACTATGATTATTATTTCATGTCAAATTATGAGCCCATCACAACACATTACACAACAGATTTTATATATTAATATTCAAACTAAACAATAAATTAAAGTAATTGGTCTAACCATCTGTAACCAGATTGTAGATTGACAACATTTTGTGAAATTAAAGATGAAGTGTTAAAATGGGAAAATAAAAGTACACATTTTAAATTAAGAATATATAGTTAAGACTTGCATCCTATCCAAACTGCTTTTCCTAGCAAACATTTCCACCAGCACACAATATGTACAATAAATGTGTTAACCTAATCTGGGGTACAACCAGGTAAATTACAAAATGTATGCTGTTGTATAAAAGTACTACGGTGGTTTGGGTGCTGTAGACTAGAGCTTTGCTCCAGACTGAAAATTGCCTTTGTTAAAAATGTCTCAGCTGTCATCGCTAGAAATGCTCTCTGGGTTGGTGACCTCAATGTGGAGGAAACTGCAAGGCAGAGCCAAACTATATATGGCCCTATACAGTCATTTATGGTGACTTTTTCACTGAATACCAGCATGTAGACTGGCTACCAAGTACAATGATTTAGAATTAAATGAATGCTCTTTATGGTGGCCTAATTATGTAGAAAGTAATAACTTAACTAATAACACTAGCACAGAGGTGATAACAAATGAGAACCTCGAGAGCATTTGAGATGTCAGATGGCTGATTTCTGTTGACGCAGCAACACCTGCTGATGGACTGTTACAGAGCTCAGGAGGTCTGGGCCATGTTGCAAGGTCTGGGTCTGGTTTTTAACATCACGTATACTTCCATCATGCATGGTTTGCTGGAGGAGGTGATGCCCTCTAAGCAAGAAGAGATGTTCCTCCACCTCATCATTAGTCTGTTACAAATTATGTAAAACCAGATCTGTCATGAGCATCCAATAAACTGTTTCTAATAGTGACAGAGTCATAAGGCAGGTCCTGGCTGAGCTCAGGAGGAGAACTCTGGACAGGCAAGATACTTTCCCTTGGAATCTACTGAACTTTTGAAATCATACTTTATTTTGATGTATTGATATGAATTGTGAGTCTCCCCCCTTCGACCATGTAATGATTTTATTTGTGCTTTTGTATTGTAAGTTATTTTTTTTGTATTTATTTGTAAAAACCCTCTGACTTTTTCGAAACAAATGCATTTAAAAAGCACAACAGATATTTGATGTGGCAGATTTACCCTCTCCCCCGAAGCCAGGCACGCGCGCGACACACACAGGCGCGCGCGCACACGCACGCACATTTCGGCGGGCTTTCCTCCAATTGGTCTAGTTAATATGTTGCAGCTCGCTCCTCCCCTCGGGCAGGCGAATCAGCGTGCAGCAGCTCTCCGGCATTGCCTTTATAAAGCCGACATTCACTGCCTAGAAGCTCATTTTCCAACTTCTAAAAGAAGGAAGAGTTGAACCATGGCCAGAACCAAGCAGACCGCCCGTAAATCCACTGGAGGAAAAGCTCCCAGGAAGCAGCTCGCCACCAAGGCTGCCCGCAAGAGCGCCCCGGCCACCGGCGGCGTCAAGAAGCCTCACCGTTACAGGCCCGGTACCGTGGCTCTCAGAGAGATCCGTCGCTACCAGAAATCCACTGAGCTGCTGATCCGCAAGCTGCCCTTCCAGCGCCTGGTCAGAGAGATTGCTCAGGATTTCAAGACCGACCTGCGCTTCCAGAGCTCCGCTGTCATGGCTCTGCAGGAGGCCAGCGAGGCTTACCTGGTCGGCCTGTTTGAGGACACCAATCTGTGCGCCATCCACGCCAAGAGGGTCACCATCATGCCCAAAGACATCCAGCTGGCCCGCCGCATCCGCGGAGAGCGCGCTTAAACCATCTGCTGTCTGACACCAACACAAAGGCTCTTTTAAGAGCCACCTCCATATTCACTCAAGAGTCTATTCTGTTTTAAAAATGCAGCTCACCCTAACCCTTAAACAATACAGAATGTTACTATTACTACATAAATCACTTATAATATAATGTCTAGTATGTGTATTGCAGAATGTTGTGTGTGAGGCTCTTCATATTGCAATTTTAGAAAATGTACAGGCAAAATGTTCCTTAATTATCTGATTGGTAGTTTAAGCCAACAATTCATGAGTATATGGGGTGATCGAAATGCTGCAGCTTTCAGGGTAGTTTGTTCTGCTTAAAACCATCTGCTGTCTGACACCAACACAAAGGCTCTTTTAAGAGCCACCTCCATATTCACTCAAGAGTTTATTCCGCCTTGCAACTCACACCTGCATAAGTACTCCTATTGCTCCTTTCTTTCACAACATTGCGTTGCAATGTAGAACATGCACGGCACGGTAGCTCAGTGGTTAACACTGTTGCCTCACAGCAAGAAGGTCCCGGGTTCGAACCCCGGTCCGTCCCAGGTCCTTTCTGTGTGGAGTTTGCATGTTCTCCCCGTGTGGGTTTCCTCCCACCATCAAAGAAAGACATGTATGTTAGGGTTAATACTCCTGCCAGTGCCCCTGACCAAGGTACTGGCAAAAATAACTGGAGTTGGTCCCCGGGCGCTGCACAGTGGCTGCCCACTGCTCCTAGTTCTAGGAAGGTTCCTAGTAGAGGATGGGTCAAATGCAGAGGATGAATTTCCCCAAGGGGATAAATAAAGGATAACTTACCTTAACTTAAATGCACAGACAGCTTACGGGCTCCAAATGTGAAGTGCAGTTTCTTTGTGGTTCAAGTTGCAAATCAATTAATTCAGTCCTCTCCTAAACCAATTGTGGGTAATAAATGAGTCCTTGTTTTACATATTTGGTACACAATGTGATCAGGGTTACATTTAACAAACTCAATTATGTGTTGACAATTACGAGACTTGAATGTGTGAACATGTCTCAACTATGCTGTGCAAGTGATGGCTGACCACATGCAGACAACGGAACGCATCCCATTTATGTAAAGGCAATCATGATATAAATACACGTAGGCTACATTCAATCGACTTCAACGACCCGTGGGAACCCTATAGCCATGTTAACAGTTCAGTCGGTAGGAAAACATACAATGTAGTAGATGATTTAGATACGGGAAGACTCTTTGGTAAATGTGGGCGGCTCTTAAAAGAGCCTTTGTTTTGTTTGTCGGTAAATTAAGTTAACCTCCGAAGCCGTACAGAGTGCGGCCCTGCCTCTTCAGAGCATACACCACATCCATGGCGGTGACGGTCTTTCTCTTGGCGTGCTCGGTGTAGGTGACGGCATCACGGATGACGTTCTCCAGGAAGACCTTGAGAACCCCGCGGGTCTCCTCGTAGATCAGACCAGAGATGCGCTTCACTCCACCGCGGCGAGCCAGACGGCGGATAGCGGGCTTGGTGATTCCCTGGATGTTATCACGGAGGACTTTACGATGACGCTTGGCGCCTCCTTTCCCGAGTCCCTTTCCACCCTTTCCTCTGCCAGACATCGTGCTGATTCGTTTAGTTCAAGAAGAAGAAACTGATGAAGAGACTCAGAAAGCGTCACAATATAAACTGTTTTTGCGGACCTAATGGAGGAAGGAAATAGCGCACTTTGAGGGGCGTTGCCAAATTCTGAGATCCTCCCCTCATGTTTATGAAAAGTTAGTTGCGCAAGATAGCAGAAGCTACCAGCATTTCCGGATGGGCGAGTTGTCTTTGAAAATAAAAGCGACAATCTACACAACACAACCATGCTTATAACGGTTATAAGGTTAATTTTATGATTTTATTCTATTATGTTAACCCTCATTAAGAGTTTTATAGTCGGGCAATCCTGAAATGTATTATAACATGTTTATAAGGTTACAGGCTATATTGTTTGTTTTGGTGTTCTAACTCTTAATTTCTCCCCTATACAAAAAAAAATGCATACACACACACACACACACACGCTGGTGAGTATATATATATATATATATATATATGTATGTATGTATGTATGTGTATATATATATATATATATATATATATATATATATATATGGGATTTTTCCATTGTAATTTTAGAGAAAAGTTGTCTGTAGTTATGAAAAAAATATCGATCCCCCGCCAACCTGAAAATGTTGCCGGTTAAAAAATATATATAAAACATCAATTTCATCTCAATTTTTGAGAAAACCTACTGTGAAATCCTGGAGGGACTGATTGGCTACTATCTATTGCTCAGAGCAGCTAAAAAAAGAAAGAACATCAACTGGTCTTTTTTGGGACTGTCTGTGAACGTACATCAAAATTCAAAATTGTGAACCATATGAACGTGAACTACTTCATTTTAATCTGTGTGAGCTGAACTTTGAGCTAGCTCTTGAAGTGTGAACTTGCACAACATTGCAGTGTATTCTCCTGTTGGTATGGATGTTTGGGAAATTGGATGATTGAACTCTATCAGTAACAAGGAACAAATAAGAATATTGCCCATTTCATGCTTTATTCATTGAACACATCAGGAGCATCCATGTACTCCCAACAGCCTGGTACCTCCTCAATGTCATCATGCAGGAGAAGGAACACACAGCTGATGTGTTTGTGCATTTATTTCACCACAGAGACCGTCGGTAAAAGAACCAGACACCCAGTACTACCTCCTGCCTCTTTTTGTTTCTTTGTTTATCATGGAAGTATCAGTTCTTAGTGTCATTCAGTATTCATACTACTCACTTGGTGGGTGATTGATCACATCCAACTAAATTGCAGTGATGCAATCAGAAATCAGATTAGAGACAATCCGATTTTGTGTTTCAAAATAAAGTGTTACTGGGTAGATTACTCAGATACATGTTTAATAGGGCAAAGGGCATTTGAGTTTGGGTTTACAGACACAACCTGTTTTGAGATTTCATAATTAATCAACTTGGAATGTACACTTTTATTTTCCAATAACACTAACATTTACATTTCTCTGAACACTGAAACCTGACATTTACTCTTGATGTTTTAGATCAGCGTTTCTCAACTGGTGGGTCGCGGGGCCGTTTTGATTGGGACATTGGCAAAAAAAAATTTTCCCATATTTCATTTTTAATTTCAGATTATTGAAACTGGATTAGCCTGACCAGTTTTACTTGTTTAACAAGCTGAAGCATATGCTCTGCCTGTAATTCAAGAGAAGTCTGCCTTTTCATTTCATATTTAATTTTAGTTCAATTCAGATGATTGAAACTGGATTAGCATGGCCCCAGTTTAATTAAAAGTTATGACCAGTTTAACTAAAAAGCATATAGCCTGCCTGTGATTCCTTTTTATTTCATATTAGTTAAATTCAGACTATTGAAACTGGATTAGCATGACCAGGTTAACTTGTTTTATTATTATTATTAACTTGTTTAAAAACATATAGGCATGTAATTCAAGATAAGACTGCCTTTTATTTCATATTTCATACAGTTCAAATAAGACTTTCTGAGCATGACCAGTTTGACTTGTTTAAATTTAAAAACATATAGGCCTGTAATTCAAGTCTGCCTTATTTCAATTGGTTTTTAGCCCTAGTTGCACTTCTGTTGCACTTTTTTGTTCATTTGAGGTTTATAACAGTGCATGAAGGCATTGTGTATTAAATTAATGCACTATTTTTTGTGCAATAAATTTGAGTGGTTTAAAAAAAAATCTGAAATTTGGGTCGCGACTTCATGGCAAGGAAAATAGTGGGTCCTGAGGCTACACCAGTTGAGAACCACTGTTTTAGATCAGAGGTTTTCAAAGTGGGAGGCAAGCCTGCACATGGGAGCTCCAAGCAGTTTCATGGGAGGCTCAGTGAATGGAAGTAAAAAAAAATATAACATTAGTTATTACATTAGTTATCAAAAGGAGATCACATAGAATAGCCTAAATGTGTGTGATTTGGCTAAAGAGATTTTGACAGTTTTTCCCACTTTCCCAGAGTCAGAAACAAATAAATGCCTTTTTGTATTTGGTGTAGTGTAGTCTGAAGTTTGTCAAACAGCAATGTCAGGCTATCTGAGATAGGGAGTGAACAGGAAGACGCCGTCCTGACAAACCAGACGATGGCTCCCTTCTTCCAAGCTTTGTCTGTGGGGAGGCCCACATTCTCAGACTTTGAAAACCCCTGTTTTAGATCATTGAAACGTTTTCTCCTAGCAAACTCGAATGGAGCTCGGCATGTCACCAATAGGAAAAATAGACCAAACAACAGCAAAATGGACCTAGGTCTGCAAACAGTGTTTTTCAGGGTGCATCAGTGCTGCAGTACTCATCAGCACCTCATACATAGCCACATCACAGTCATATCCAAAATCACAGGAAGTAATAATGCAGATCCCTGTTAGGTATACAGCATTTCAATAACGGATCACCAATGCATGCATGTTAACTTAAAAGTAAATCATTTTCAACATCTCAGAACAGTGAACTGTATGCATGGTCATATCATTCTAAGGGCCATCTCCAGGTCAAAGGATGAAGGGAAACCAAACACAGATACCCCCCCCCCCCCCCCTCGTGTGTGTTGTGTGTGTGTGTGTGTGTGTGTGTGTGTGTGTGTGTGTGTGTGTGTGTGTGTGTGTTGTGTTGTGTGTGTGTGTGCGTGCATGCCGTGTGTGTGTGTGTGTGTGTGTGGGGGGGGGGGGTGGGGGTGGGGGGGGAGGGGTCACTGACAGAGCTGAACAGTAATTTGACATCTCTTACCCTGGAAGTGAGTTTCCCATTCATTTTCTAAATCGATATTTCGGGGGAGGGGGGGGGGGGGGGGTTATATAATGAGTTGTAAGGCTGGAACCAAGCCTACCCTTGACCTACTGAATCCTGAGTGACCATGCAACATTTAACTTGCAGCAAAAACAAAGAATAACAAGCTGGAAAAACACTGCATTTTCTATTTTTCTCCATCTTTTGTGTTGTCCATTTAAACACAACTATTATTTCAGATCTGGGTAACGTCAACATGCTGGATTTAGCTAATAAGTTAGACTTCCTCCACTGTACATCCCTGTAGTTCTTGCTAGCATGGATGGCAACTGGGACACTTATGTCTCAGCAATGGCTGGCAGTATCGCCTTAAATCTCCTGGTCTGCCTCCAGGTCCTGTGACAGCCAGACACCCAGACAGACACTACACCTGTCTGATTGCCAACACCTGTCTGCCTTTCAGCATTTCCCTGTCTGTTAACTGACAGCACACCTGTGTGTCTGTTAACTGACAGCACACCTGTCTGTCTGTTAACTGACAGCACACCTGTCTGTCTGCCCTGAACTCTATGATTTTCTTCATCTGTCTTTCTTCCACGGCCTGTCACTCCGTCCTTGGCTGTCTTCCTGCCACCACCTGTTGCTTTACACATGGACTGCTTGCAGTCTCCCCTCCCGCCACCCGGGGTGCTGTCTATGCGAAGCAGCAGCCTGTAGGTGAGCGCTCCAATGGAGGAATGACTCTGGTGGGCTGGTGGAGAGTTCTGGAAGGGGGCCTGACTGCCACTGGGGTCCTTCAGGCAAAAATCCGGACAAGGGCCTTGAGGTCCTCCTGGATTGGAGGTAGGGGGAGTTGAGCAGCCGATGGGGGACTGAGGCAGAGAATTCCCCTCCTCCCTCTGTCCTCTGTCCTTCCCCCCCTCCTTCCACCCTCCGCGGGCGAGCCGGGCTGCAGTGAGGAAAGAGTCTGGCCGACCATGCAGCTTCTCCAGGGGGTCTGAGAAGAGAGGCCCAGGGTTGGCTGAAGTCCTGCCCAGGCCAGGCGCCATGGTCTCTGGGTTACTGCCGTCTTTCATCCCTCTGTTGTCCCGAGTCTCCACCTCAGCTTCAGTGCAATAACGTCTGCTTCTGGGTAATAGATCTTTGTTGTTTCCTTGGATTATCTATAAATCACACTTTTGAAACATGACATTAGATTAGATTAGATTAGATTAGACTGGCAAATGCACATGGAGTGAAGACAAAGTTGAACAAAGCACACAAGAGATGAGTGTGCAGTTGGAATTTAAACCCAATAAGGCCAATAATGCAACAGCTGGCTCAGTCTGTATTCATTCAATAAGTCTCCACTAGGTGGAGTCAGAGATCCAATGAAAGACTGTCCCAAGCTATGAGACCAAGGTAAATATCCATGCATGAGGCCAAAAGTAAAGAGTGCAAGGTACAGCGCCTACACAACATAATATGCCTTAGTACTTGTTACTATAGAATTTCAGCT
>NC_139634.1:16616105-16673605 GCF_964638095.1 Poromitra crassiceps
CTGACACATATATTTCACCAGTACAGTTTTTTACATTGTTTATTTGTGTCACTAAATTCTACTTAAAAAAAAAAGACATTGGGTAAAATCACTCTTTACAGTGAATATAAAATGAAATTATAAACTTGCAGAAGGCATGAATGAGGATTTGGCTGGAAGCAAAGAGGAGTTATGGGTGATGATACAGTATAATTAACGCATTAAAAACTTGAGAATCTAGGCCAAGTGATTCACCAGTGGCAGGACAGATGGATTAACGTATCTCTGGTATGTAGCTTCCTATATTACACCCATCTAATAGTTGTGGAGCTGGAGACTAGAAACAGAAAGGCCTGATGTACTGTTGTCTATGCTGGTGGAGAGAATATCCTCAGACTAATAATTGCAACATTGTCATACAAATAAATATGTTCTGCTAGTATACTCTATTCCCAATCGCTATAACATAAGTGATTCAACTGAGATCGAAGCTTTTACATTTGCTGTTAACACCACTGGACCATTGCAACATCTGCATGCACTAACCAGTACTTTGGATAAGTTGGCCAAGACCGGCGTATAGACGGTGGCTCACCTTTCTCGAAGTGGGAGGCGAGAGGTCACCACTACAATCCTCCCAATACAAAACATTAAATCAAAGTCATTGACACAAATTCATAGATCTTTTCTCAAGGCTTTAGAAACATTCCCATGTCATCAAAGTCCCAAATCACCAGAACCCAAGGCAATTAAGGTCTCCAGTCATTCATGTGTCCATTTAAGAATAATTTCATGCTGCCCAGGGTCAACTAATGGCCCATGGGGTTGGCTTGGTGACGTATGGTTTAGAGCTTTAGCTTGTGTGGGTCCAGACCTTTTTAATTAAATAAATACATGAATAAATAAATAAATACATTAATAAATAAATCAATACATGAATAAATACATAAATAAATAAATGAATAAACAAATAAATAAACAAACAAATAAATAAATATAAATAAAACTATTGTGCTTGTTATAACCCCTTTGATGAGTGTGCAATTCAGTCTGAATATCAGAAGTTTATAAGACGCCACTCGGGCTGGATGTGGGGGGTGAGTGAGTTTTTGCAGGGGGCAGGTGAGATCTCGTCGTCTCTTCAGCATCTTGCTCCTGACAAGGACTGACGTCTCACGTGCTTGACTGTACCAGGCATGTGAAGCCCTCCAGCTGCTCCTCCACTCTGTGACATTCACCAGCTGACGGTGCCTGCCCGTGACAGTGCCGAGGTAGACGACGAGGTTGAAGGTGTCAGCGAGATACAGTATCAATGTAAATTTGAAACAAAATATTATTCCCTGTAGCCTACAGTAAGGCTATGATGTGCGATGGTGGTAATCATGGCGTAGCCTCACCCTCGTTTCTTGATTCTTTGGGATTAGAAGGATGATACCAGAGTGATGTTGAAGCATTACAGGGTGGACAGGTTTGGCTAGTTTGTTAAAAGGTGTTTTGTTCTTAGAAGCTATTTCTGATCTCACTAAGAAATGAGAGCTTCTCAGCACAGTGATCAGTTGTTCCAGTGCCAGTCCCAGAATTATCTCTCTCTCACACACATACAGGTAAGATAGCCTCTTTATTAGCACTCAAAATAATGCGCTCTAGATGAAATGTAAGTCAATACATTTAAGTAAATATTATTATTGTGTTGTGTCTACGTTTGCATCTTGTTAGAAAAATTTATATTCTAACAAAGTATTAATATTACTATTAATATTGATATTACTATTACTATTAATATGAATGTGAATGTGAATATGAATATGAATATGAATATGAATATGCATATGAACATGAATACTAATATTAATATTAATATTAATATTAATATTAATATTAATATTGATTCCTTTAGAGTAAGCTGTTTTGATTATCCCTCTTATGAGTCTATTGTGAGACACATCCCGTATAGTTTGTAATCACAATGATAATCTTAATCATTTCCATTCCATTACCAAAGTAAATACAGGATGCAGGAACCAAATACAGGAATTTGTCTCTGTGGCATTGGTGCAGATGCCCATGGACTATCATCAACTTAAATAGATTCACAGCTTATTTGTGCCCCCCCTTGCTTACATAACATTCCTTATCTGGTAACTTTGTCTGCATGCTCTGCTCTGAACTCTAAATCCATAATGTTCTTTGGTTGGTAACTGTCTAACATGCTCTGAACTCTAAATACATAACATTCCTTAGCTGGTAACCGTCTAACATGCTCTAAACTCTAAATGACGTCCCTTAGCTGGTAAGGTTTAACATGCTCTGAACTCTAAATAACGTTCCTTAGAATGGTAACATTCTAGCATGCTCAAATCAAGTCTAATGTTCCTTAGCTGGTAACCGTCTAACATGCTCTGAACTGTAAATCATTTTCCATAGCTGCATCTAACATGCTCTGAACTCCTGTTAGAAACCATCATGTCTTCCAAGCTGGTCATCAGGCAGCCTCAGCCAGTGTTGGAGGCCAGAGACTCTGATGAATGGGGATCTGGAATATGTGACTGCTGTGACAACGTGCCTGACTGTAAGCTTCTGTTGATTTAGATCTGGATTTGTACTGTGGTACTGTACTCTTTGTTAGTAAGTCACATTTCTCATCCTTATCGATGTGTAGTGTTGGAAAAGTTACTAGTAAAATGAGCAAGCTACTTTACCTTGTTACTCACCATAAATCTTAAAGGTATAATTATCTATTTCATTAAAAACATATTAATTAATTGTATTAATTATACTTATTATTAATTATACAAAAGTTTCCCATCAAAATGATCACTTCTGGCCCATATAATAGTGTGGCAGTGTATTTATGTTGAGAGATGCTGCACCCTGTGTTTTTTCTTCTTCTGGTGGGATGTTTTGCTGTGTTCTGTGTTTATGTGGTTGAGCGAGGCTGTGTTTATGTGGAAAGAGAGAGCACCAGGAAACCTTTGAAACGCAGGGATTCAACTTTTTTCTGATAGTTTCACAGCAGTTATAAAATAACAAATAAACACACACATACCTCCAAGCCATCGCGGTATGAGCTCCAAACAGCCCAAAAACGTATCTGGGAACAAGCTCTATTTCCTGGTTTTATTTCCACTCTGCTCAGGCATCCCTCTCAGAACATATTAGCGATGCTATTGGCTGGGCTGTTGCACTGTGAGTGATGTTATTGGCTATATACGTGCACATGGAATGTAGCTGCCCAAATCCGTCCCGGCACAGCCAAACAAAATGTAAACAGCACCAAAATCAGGCAATCTGACCACAAACATACTGCCACAGTATGGATAGTATAGTGGATTAGAATTTATGTTTTTGAGGGGAAACTTTTCTATACGGATAAACGAGGGCAACTTTGGCCGAGGAACATGTAGCAGCCAGGCGACGTCATGCAACTCAAGCCCATTCAAGGAAACTACATCTTTCAACAGCCAAAGTTTGGCAGGTTTAAAGATGTGTTTTCGATATCTTCAATCTGAACTTTCAGCCAGGAAGGATGACATCGCTGATGACATCATATTCCGCCTTCTCTTGACCCACGCGCTGTGCACGCTGCGCATGTGGAAAACGTTGTTTTTTAACTCATTCCCCGCCATTGGCGTCTATAGACATCAATCCGTCTTTTCACTGCCATGCGATAGATGGCGCTCTTGGCCACCTTATGAAGTGGTACCATACTCGTATATTCCATGCTACCCACAGTTATTGCCTCACAAAACCAGCGAGCGTTTACTTTTCAGCATTGATCTCCCTTCATGGAGGGACCGCATAAAACAAGTCCAGCCTGGAGCTACAAGGACATGTTTACCCCCGGGCTTGGCACGTTCTGACAAGGGCTCGTGACAGTCACTCCATGCTGCAGGAATTCTTTCACTAGAAGCATGGTAAACGCACACAAATCACTTCTCCTGTCAGATTAGTAACCCGCTTTGAAACCTCACATAGTGTAAATTTCACGCATCAAATATGGCCCCAGACCTCCACACATCGAGTGACAGGAGGCATCAGACCCACGGAGAACATGAGAACGTTAACCCACCCCGTACGCTCTCTGTGCGGGGTGAATTTCTCACTCGCTTCGCTGGACAAACAGGCATACAGTATATCTCGTCTTCCTGGTGAGCGACGGGCGTTTTAGGTGAAAATAACCTACATTCAAGTGTTGATAAGTCGATAACTAAAGAAGGCAGAAACAAACTTTTTCCCCCCATGAAAGCAGAGGCTTTGTTCTGTCTTTTGGGATATTCAGTGTTTATATAATCATAGAAGAAAATATTCTGTGGGTCCCAGAAAATCACTGAAAAAGGTCAGAAACCCTGGCGGCGAATGAGTTAATGAAATAGTTGCATAGTGTACCTTTTAACGGAAACGAGTAAGTTAAATTACCTAAAAGTTAAAGTAATGCCTTTAAAACATTTTCTTTCCTGCTGATGTCATTATTGCATATAAATCATCGCTACAGTAACAACAGATGTACTGTTATCCAAAATAAAACATATGGGTACAACTGATAAACTAGTAAGGTCATAGAGGAAGCCTTAATTAATCAATAAACAGCAGATAGCGCTCACAACACATTGGCAAGTATTGTAATTTCAATTTAAATATTCTCTGATGGTGAAAGAAGCTTACAGTTAATGATAAACAACAAACAATTGCTGTGAGATTAAGAGAAAAAGTTACATGTGTTGTAAGTGGGGCTCTATAGGATAATGCTAAAATGTTCAGTTGTTTTGTTTGCAAATTTAGATATCAGATATAGAACAGTGGTACTTATTGATTTAACACTTATGCATTTAATGATTACAACTAGAAAAGTACACTCAGCAGATGCACCGCCACAGCTAAAGTAACCATGGGCAAACCGAAATCCAACTGCGAAGGGAACCAGTCTTGTCAATAACAAGCCAACATTAAATCACCACATTGTTTACTTGAGTTTGGCATACGGCCAAGTGATCAGCACATACCCTGTGTATAACTTGTCTTAGAGGCAGTCTACCGTATACAATAAAGATTTAGACCGACCGAATTAGACCAACCGACCGACCGACCGACAGACAGAGCAGACATCTGAGTTTTCAGGTGTGTGTTTGTAATAATAGTTTATTCACTCACTAATTTTGTGTGTTTCTTTATGAAAGGCTGTCTTGCCTTCTGGTGTTGTCCCTGCTATGCCTGTAAAACCACCAAGAAGTATGGTCAGTGTCTCTGCCTCCCCCTACTGAACATATTTGGCTGCATCCCTCCCATCACTATGAGCATGAGGGTTTCCATGCGGGAACGCTACGGCATCAAGGTAAGGACATAATAGAAACTTGAAATAAGGTTTGGATGCAAATGGTGTTAACTGTTACTTCAATTGCACACAACATGAATGATTAAACTGGCAAATTGTACAAAAACCTTACCTCAAAAGAGAAAAATACACAGCCACTGTTTTTCATGGTTAGTAGGTTGTTGCCAGGAATTATTGTGATAAACAGTAGTTTTTTTTTTAACATTCATTCCTTTTGATTGTACAAAACTTCAGGAACACCTTCCCAAACCAGTTGAACCAAAGGAAAATAGATAGTTATGTAAGGGTAATGCATGACAAGGTGTCCATTATCAGAAATGAATGGATAACGTGGAGGCGTGAACCGTCCGATGCTTAGCCTGAAGTACGTTAACGTTAGTGATTTGAATAGTGGATTTAATAGATGTATCCCATGGTCTGGGTGAATACTCGATTGGAAGCAAGGTGTCACTTATTTCTGATTACCCCAGACATTGGTATACATCTATTCAATTCACGATTCAACTCGCTAACGTAAACATACGTCAGGCTGCATCCAACGGGGCGACAGAGCCTATCTCATCCTTCGTGAAAATGTTTAATGATTTGGAGACAATGACATGGCTGGATAGCTACGCTGTCTTGTTGTTAAACACACTCTAAATTATGTACTGTTTGTCAACTGACTTTGAAAGTTGCTATTATAACTGCAGAAAGCAGTTGAAATTTAACTTTCTGGCTCTGAGAAAAGTGTTCTATGATGAGCTGAGTTGACTACCTCCCGTTGTTAACTGGTATCCAAGGTTTGTCCTATTTACTGGAGCAGTGCACAACGTTTCCATTGCATGAGAAGCTGACGGGATGGTAATGATTGCTCCAGGTATTTTCTATTTCTTTGGCAAGTGACCATGGTATAAGCGGGTTGATGCATTTCACTGTGTCCATTATCAGAAATTAATGCTGGACTTGGTGGATGCGGCCGGAGTGAGAACGGGCTGATCAACAATAATCAGCACCATCAGCATCCAGTCTATGGGCCCTATCATCGTACAGGCGCTATCGCTTACGCACCGGTTTGTGCACCTCTTATGATTACGCACCGGTTTGTGCACCTCTTATGATATCTTCCCTGTGTCTTGTCTGGCCCCCGCAAGTGTGATTTTGCACTTTGGCCACGATAACTAGCCTGGGTAAACCCAGCCTCCACGTGACCTGCTCTCAGACCTGCTCTCAGTCACTACAGAGCAGGTCTGAGAGCAAGTCACGTGGAGGCTGGGTTTACCCAGGCTACACGATACCATCCAGTTTTGCGCCGGGATACGAGAGTAGACACAGGTGTGGGCGTGCCCCGTGCCAAACCAGGCGTGTCCCCACAAAATGATTGCCTACTGCTGTCGTCAGCATGCCGCAAATTCTTTGCGTGCACGCAATTTTAAGAGCACCTAAAAGCAACTCTTAAACAGCTCTTAGGGCAAAAAATATTACCGCGCTGCGGTTGAGCCCACCATTATTCTCCATGCTGCGCAGAGCAGTGCAAGGGAATTCCTTTTGGATACGTCATTACGCACAATGTCCCATTAAAATACAAATGCCAGGACATCAAATTCTGCTGCTAAAATTGGGTAACAGCAGATTATTCAGTGAGGCAATCAACTATTATTCATTGAAAAACTTCTATCACGTGTAAAGAGCCACAAACATGCTGCCTACTTGCAATATTACTGTCAATCAAATGTCCCTGTTTCCCCGTTGCAAACATGTTTCTATTTCCCAGTCAACAAAATAACCCCAATTGCATCAAATCAACATTAACAGGTATATGATGTGATGGTTGTTGTGAGATCTCCAAATTACGCATGGAGAGAATTACAGCATGCACTGTACAAACTGCGTTAAAGGGAATGCGATACGGGAATCTGATTGGTTTGATTGATATAACGCCCAGGCAATGCCAGGCCACACCTGTGTGAATAACTCAGGTGGTTAAGACCGCCCAAATCCCATTTGCACCGCACACAGGTACAATTTTGTGGGGCACGGAGAATAGCAGATGACTTGGGAACTCCCATGTGCTGCGCCCGGCGCAAGCGCTAAATTACCGTTTTTGCCGCGATAGGGCCCTATGTCTCTGTCTGCCTAATCAGTGTGCGTCTCTGCAGGGCACCATGTGGAATGACTGCGTGTACGCCACCTGCTGTCCGGCCTGCACCTGGTGTCAGATGACCAGAGAGATGAGAAGAAGAAACATCCAGATCGTTCTGGTCAGCGCCAAGAACACGTGATCTCTGACCCCTTTCCTCAATCGGCAGTCTGTCACCGTCACGTCACATATTTCAATAAATCACAACCCATATTATATTAGATGAACAAATCATATCAGAGCTGAAAGGACAAAAAAAACTGGACGTATGGACAATTATGAGACCCACTGCCTGGCACCTGTTGACTTTGTGATGTATTTATTTTTTTGTCTAAGTGTCCTATTGGTGTAAAAAGTAAAAAGTATTGCAGTGATTTATGCCAGTGATCTTGTATTACTCTGACTGTTGTTACAAACCCCAAGACAAAAATGTATTAAGTCAATATTTTAGTGTTTGCGCTGCATAACTGTAACTCTTTCTGCTCACTTTCTCAGAGCATTGTTCACAGTCTGTCATTATTCCAACAAACATACTGCCGAAAAATGTACAACACAATGTACTAACAAAAAAAGAAAAGAAAAAGTAATTTCATACAGTGAGGTCAAGTTTTGAAAAATGGTCCCACGACAACTATGGCTACTATGGGGTCTAACATCATCACACATGAATATGATTTTGCTCACTGAATCCACAAGAGTCAGCTTTCCAGTCATACCCAATTTATTTAATGGCAGAAATAACACATTTATACTGCATGCAAACAAACAAACAAATGTGTGTGCAAAAAACAGCATGGAATTAGCATAAAGTGGGCATGTCCTGTATGTAAAGAGGAGGCTTGTGGATAGAACCCATTGTCATTCAGACAGGTTCACATACTTACTCACATACTTAATTTTGATGTTAAAAGAAGGTTTTGCCAATTTTCAACCCGCTTTGTTTCATTATACCATTGGTAATATAAGCAGATGGACAGTGTTTACCTTCTCTATGTTTTCTGCATCGAGAAATCACCGTTTGTCTGCCTGCAGATACTCCACCCCCACCAGCTGGCATGGGTCATTAACGTCTGTTCTCCGTGGATGTGTGCAGACAAACAATACAAATGTAGTTGGAACAGCCGCCTTCGAGCAGATCATCTGTTCACTTCCGTGTCAGAATGGCGTAAAATGCAAGAGCTCTCTGCGCAGGACAACATGAAGAGAAGGATAAATACTTTCCATCTGCATTATATTACCGACATTGTAATGATACAAAGCACGTTGAAAATCAGCAAAGCCTTCCTTTAACTTCACACAGTGTCATGAGTGCATCTTGCACGGTTTTGGCACTATCGCGTTCGCAAAATCTGTCCACAGACAGACATATAAACACATGGCAAAGTACAAAAAAAATAAATGATAATAAATCTGTGGTAGTTCCTGCTACAATAAGACCACATTTTGCCTTTGACACACACACACACACGGTGAAAACAATACCAGCCATCGCTGTTAAAACGAGTGTGTGTGTGTGTGTGTGTGTGTGTGTGTGTGTCCATAGATTCAGACTAGATACATTTGTCATTATGAGATCTCCCATTGTTTGTGCATCTATTATTGTTTGTGTTCAAGGATTTTTTCGTCTAAATGTGAACACAAATAAAGGTATTAAAATGTGTGCGTGTGAGAGAGAGAGAGAGAGAGAGAGTATAATACGGTATGTTTTCTCTGCTGCTACAGT
Organism: Poromitra crassiceps; assembly: GCF_964638095.1. Classification (NCBI taxonomy): domain Eukaryota; kingdom Metazoa; phylum Chordata; class Actinopteri; order Beryciformes; family Melamphaidae; genus Poromitra; species Poromitra crassiceps. Next base: position 16,625,256 of record NC_139634.1, read on the forward strand.
AATAACGACAGCCAGGATCTTGATTGATTTATCTCTTTAATTGATAATTAGATTGATTAGACAGGAACTCTGTTCAGCAGCTAGCCAGCCAGGTGCTGACTGCTCGGTCAAGCCGGTCGGGGTACGGGCCAGGTGTTCTGGGATTGGTTGCTTGGTCTGGTTGAGGTGTGGTCACAGCTAGGAGGAGAACAACAAGGAGGGGTCAGACACAGACTTACAAGAAAATCACAGAATTGCCTTGCCAGGTGCTTTAAGTTCAGGGAAGGGCGTTCCACAGTTTAGGAGCCATTTTCAAAGCTCCATCACCTTTTGTTTTGAGCATATAGAGCGAAAGACAACCAGTAAGCCCTGGTCCCAAGTCCTGAGTTTAGGCAATTAAAACAACTTGGTTAAGGTTAGGCAACTAAAACAACCCGATTAACGTTACGCAACTATAAGAACTCTGTTAAGGTTAGGCAACTAAATCAACTTGGATCAGGTTATGCTTATGGATAGAAAAACAGAACACGTTCCTGACACATGAGGGTGAAGGGGTGGGATTATCACGAGAGACCCGGTTCGCCTCTCTCGTGATAATCCCAGCCCAATTCACCCTCATGTGTCAGGAAGATATTTCAAAATCAGAAATCAGTCGTTACATTAAAGACTGCCAGAAGTCGGCATTACTTCCTGGTTGCAGCTCTCATCTCTGGCGCATGCACCGCACACGTGCACTTACACGACCGTAAGAGGTTGCACATTGCCTGCATTATACATTATAACATTGACTGCTATATGATTACAAGAACCTTAAATTGAATCCTAAACTTGATAGGAAGCCAGTCTAAGGAAGGAAGATGAAATGGGTGTTGATGTGAACTGCTCAACAGCGTTCTGGACCATCTGTAGACAGTCCAGGGATGAGGCATGTGAAAAGGGAATTACAATAGTCTTCGCGAGATGATACAAAGGCATGGATAATCATCTCCAGCTCGGCTTGTGACAGAACAGACCTGAGTTTGGCAATAGTTCTAAGGTGCAAAAAACACGTATGGGACAGTGAGTTAATGTGTTGAAAGTGGTCTACTTCAGAGGGTCTAACAGCAGGTGTACCTGGGGGGTCACAGGGTAGGGTCTAGCAGGCGGTGAAACTCTTCCAGTAGAGGTTCTTGCAGCCGGGCTTACGCTCTCGGTTGGCGAGGCTGTTTGGGGGGTCGACAGAGCGCTCCAGCTCCATCCTCCCCCCCGTCGCCATGGAAACCACCTCCGCCTCCCGCTGGGTGTCGCCCTCTGGAAGAGAGAGCTGGGACAGCAGGTCCTCCACCGCACGCTTTCTCCACTCCTTCACACACACACACACACACACACACACACACAAACACACAGATACTGTACGTCCTCTTTCAACCACCTTCTTTTAAAGGTCGACGTTGCAATATTTGTGCATATCCAAAAACATGTTGACATCTAAGTCTTTCATAATGGTTAAAAGTAGGTGTATTTCTCCTTCCGACCAGAAATCTGGGCTTTTCTTTTGGGCATGCATCTCTGGCTAATTGTTTTGTTTACAACAGACATACTGTAAACAGGCAAGCTGCCGTGTGTCGCAAACTGCGGTATAACCCCCAATTGAGACACCTATTCCGAATGTGCTGTATAGCCTACATGACAAATAATCTTCCTAAAACTCCAATAATATCACGTCTTAATCGGTAGAAGACCTAACTAATCACAATAGCGAAACGGAATATGCTGTTTACATGACCCGTGTCATATTTGGAATAGCCTATTGTCATTATGTGTGGTGTCTGGGAAATACCCTTCACATGGTGGGAATTTGACATTTAAATTTTTTGATATTAGAAACTCTTCCCTATATATAACTTTTTGAATGACTGTGATAGCTCTCTCAGATCAAAAGTTATGAGTATTTTAATCTGTTGTGGAAATAATTATTCACCGTGATGTACTATGGAGATGAAGGTAACCCAATCACTGATAATCTCAAAATACCTATACAAAACTCATTTCCAACCTTCTTTGGCTCATTACCAACATCTGTAGCAGCGACATGTGAAGGGTTCTTTCTCCCAGACCACCACATATTTGGAATAATAGTGGAATTAGCATGCATAAACATACTCAGTTATAAAAACAACAACAACAACAGCAACAACAGATATCTAACCTGTGACATGAGGCCGGGGTTGCGAGCTCGCTGCAGCAGTTTGTGGTGCCGCAGCTCCAGCTCCATATTCTGGTTCTGGTTTTGGTTCTGGTCTCTGTCGGGCTGGGAGGCGATGCCCGGAACGGACAGAGCCAACACCAACACAACAAGCACACTGGAACACCACATGGATATCATCCCTATAGGGACAATGATGAGCAGCGTTAAGAGCAGAGATGGGAAAAGTACACACATTCTTTACTTAAGTAGAAGTAGTTACTTGTGTAAAAAGGTAGAAGTAGAAGTATTGATTTTTTGTTTTGTTTTTGTGTGAGTTGACATTATCACACCATACCATTATGACATCATAACATGACATAATAACATTATGACATCATAACATTATGACATCATAACATTATGACATCATAACATTATGACTTATGACATCACTCGCTGATGACATCACTCACTAATGACATCACTATCATTCAAGTTACTATCTGATAACATCGCAATTGCTCAAGTTTCATCATTGATGACATCACAATTGCTTGAGTGACATCACTGATGACATCATCTGTGACATCATCAGTGATTCATGACATCACTATGGTAGTGACCCCACTAGGCTGAGCCATCTAGAACTGTACATCTATTGATTTATAACTTCATCACTGTGGCATCATCAGTGATTTGGGACATCATCGGCCACGCCTTATTTGACTCTGTGTCTTGTTTTGGATGTTCGTACCGTACCTCTGTACCTCTGTTTTCCATTAAAAAGAAGGAGGTCAACCCACACTGGACAAACAGTTTTGGAGGCGATCGGAGCAACGACACACCTTGCAACTCCAGACAGACATGCCTCCAATTATAGTAGTAGGATTTGAAGACTATTAAACTTAGAAGATCCCCCCAACATGTTTTAAGATGTATAAAAAAATGTTTTTTCCACAAAAAAGGTCCACATAATGTGTGAAAGCTGGGAGAGCAGGAGCTAGTTACTAAAGTAACTAGCCTGTTTTGAAAATGTAAGGAGTAGAAAGTACATAATTTGTGTTAAAATGTAGGGAGTAAAAGTAAAAAGTTGCCAGAAAAATAAAAGTAAAGAACAGATATCTGAAAATCCTACTTAAGTACATTAACAAAGTAGCTGTACTTAGTTACTTCTCATCTCTGGTTAAGAGAAGAACGGTGGAGCAGAATAGCAAACAATGGTGGAAGAAATAATTACATTTACTCACATTACTGTAATTGAGTAGCTTTTTTGTGCACTTGAATTTTTTTAAGTCAGTAAATTTACTTTCACTATCTTTCGACTAAAAAAAGATATATATTATACTGAACTCCATTACAGAATAAAAACGAGTGTGAATTCACAATAGCTGCGACCACATGGATGGCAGGGGTAGCTACTCTGCCTCTGCCACCCTGCATTTTGGAATCATTATCAAGTAAAATATCAGCAAGATAACAACTTCTACCTGAGAAGGAAATTCAAATACTTTTTCCCACAACATAACAAGAAGCAATAAAGAAAACAAACCCCGTACTGTCTCCTGGACTGGTCTCTTCTGGGTTCTGGTCCTGGTCTGGTTCTATAGTCTGGTGTGGATCGGCCTGGATCGGGTTCTGGTTCTGAAGCCAAGGGGTGTCAGGGTGTCTTTTATAGTGTCCTCCGCAGGTCAAATGACCTCCTGTAGGCGGTGTGTCACCAGGCGATGGAGGAATGCAGCTTCATTAAACAAACTTCTTAAGTAGATGACTCATTAACATTATGGCCTTTAATTGCCTTAAAATAGAGATTCCACAATAAAATGGTTAGTCCGGTATGAGTCCAGCAGACCACACTGATCTACAGCAAATACAACCAGAGAATGGTTATGTGACTCTATAAGTAGCTTCCCAACCAGGGGCAAGGCGCCCACTCAATATTTAGACCAGAAACACTGTTGTTTTCCCCCCTTCCCCCCCTGTCCCCAATGTTTCTCAAGAAGCATACACAAAATAATGTTGGTCTATTAAAGAGAATAAAAAATTTAAATAGGGACAGCACTCACATACGAGAAACAATTTAGTGAAATTAAATGTATTCATTAACTGTAATTATTGTATACATCGATCTGATTCATGTCCAATTTCTCCAATTCACTTGTTCACAGTTATACACATGAAGTCTAAATTATATTTAACTCCCAGAGATTCCAACAGTTTCTTCCATTTCTGCAGAAAAATATGAGTCCCTCCATCGATATGTGTCCTATTTCTTCCAGAGTCAGAAAACCTCAGCGATGCTTTTTCAACATGCGAAAAAAAATATTTGGTGATTGGTATTCTGTGGAGGGATTGTATCCAGCCTGGAACCAGAGAATCCCATGAATTCCTCTCGTCATAATACTTAATAAAAAACATATAAATATCTACAACTACTTAAAGGAAAATGACGTTTTTTTTACAACCTTATTTCCAGCTTTAAATTATTTTTAAGTCACCCCTATAGACGGTTTTCACCAGAGCGCCACCTCACAGCACTTCCTTTTTCTCAGCATTCGGCAAACTGCAGAAATATTCACTTGACATCGTTACTTTTGTTTTCACCGCTCAGCTGTATAGACAGTTTTCACGGAATGGTCAGTCCTACACTTGAATGTTTTTTTTTCTTTTATGTCCATAGCAAACACTGCAACAGGAAGTGAGTCAATGTTTTTGTTGTCAAGTTAATACCGTCTATAAGTTCAGGTTTGATATATATGTGCTGAAATCATCATGTTTTCAAATGCTGTAGTGGCAATTAATTTGAAATGCCTTGTTGATCCATGAAAAAATTTGTTGCTCATTTTAAAATTAATAAGGATTTGTTTATTCCATCATCAGCTTCCCTCTGTACAGAGCGTCACAAATCAAAGGTTTGTGCCACGAACATAAACATTGCAGTCCAATTATACCCAACTCCAGCCCCCCTCCGATGACTGGTGGCTGGTACAATTCCATCGGATGTTTGACAAGGGGGCACGGTGGCTCAGTGGTAGAGCTGTCGCCTCACAGTCAGAAGGTCCTGAGTTCGATTCTCGCCTGGGACACTGTGGGTGCTGTGGTTGTGTTCCCCCCCATATCTTCAGTGCCTACTGCCCAGGTGGGGTATCTCGTCGTAAGGGCCTTTCTCTCTGTGTGGAGTTTGCATGTTCTCCCCGTGCTCCCCGAGTTCCTCCGTATATAACCCCCCCCCACTAAAAACATGCAGAAGATCAGATCGTCATCGTCATCCGACCAGTGACGACAACATCCGAAGTTGGTCCCCGGGCGCTGTACGAGAAAGCGACCACTGCTCCTGGCCTGCCCCCCGGAGGAAAGGACATGCCTGGATGGGTTAAATGCAGAGGACACTTTTCACCGGCCACCGTCAGCATGAGTGTGTTGTGGCCGCATGCATGTGTTGTGGTGTTCGTGTGACAATAAAAGACAGGCTTGTCCCGTTACGAGAGAGAAGACAAAATAAGACCCTGATCTTTACAATAAGTCAAAACAAAACCTTCTATGTACCGGAAAGACAAAACACAATGTTATCTCCTCCTCTCCAGGTGGAATGCCTTTTCGACATAACAAACAGCTTCTCAGAAGAGACACTCAAAATGAGTGCCTGAGATGTCAGCTACATCATAATTAAACAGAGTCAATGATCAACAACCAATCAATAAGCAGTCAATCAATAATTTTACTCTGACACTGCCACCTCAAAATGAGGAATACAGGGCATGTGAAATGTTTGTATTTATGTCCTGTAAATTGCTTATTTTAGCAGCGGCTCATATCCTTATTCTATCATAGAGACAATTAGAAAATTAACAATGTATTTATCTTGGTGCAGCTGGCTCAGCCTGCTCTGTTTGCTGTCCATCACATTGGTAGATAGCAGCTCCCGTTTCCCTGCTGCTCAGTTTGTAATCCATATGACGCTATTCCATCAAAATCAAATGAATCGTCTATATTCTCGAAATCAGATAAATATCAGCGGTGTTTACCATGCTAGGCTAACAACAGATCGGCTACAGACCCTGCAAGTCCCCCGGATGTGCTTTGACATGTCCCTTTGACGCATGCAGGAAGTGATGTCGACTTTGGCTCTCTAAAATAGTTAATGGTGAATATAACACATTATAACCATCAACAGATAGGCAACTTTGCCATATATAGAGAAGGTTATAAAAACACCAATATTGTCAGTTTGTCGCTTTTATTTTTTAAAGAGAACTCGCCCAACCGGAAATGCTCGTAGCTTCTGCTAATGCTAACTTGACCCAACTAACTTTTCATAAACATGAGGGGAGGACTCATCATGGGGAGGACTTCAGAGTTTGGCACCGCCCAGCAAAGTGTGCTATTTCCTTCCTCCTTTAGGTCCGCAAACACTCTTTATATTGTGATGCTTTCTAAGCGCCTTCATCAGTTTCTTCTCTTTTTCGAACGAAAGAAGTCGCACGATGTCTGGCAGAGGAAAGGGTGGAAAGGGACTCGGGAAAGGAGGCGCCAAGCGTCATCGTAAAGTCCTCCGTGATAACATCCAGGGAATCACCAAGCCCGCTATCCGCCGTCTGGCTCGCCGCGGTGGAGTGAAGCGCATCTCTGGTCTGATCTACGAGGAGACCCGCGGGGTGCTCAAGGTCTTCCTGGAGAACGTTATCCGTGATGCCGTCACCTACACCGAGCACGCCAAGAGAAAGACCGTCACCGCCATGGATGTGGTGTATGCTCTGAAGAGGCAGGGCCGCACTCTGTACGGCTTCGGAGGTTAACTTAATTTACCGACCAACAAAACAACACAAAGGCTCTTTTAAGAGCCACCCACATTTACCAAAGAGTCCGTTCTCCTAACCATCTCCTTCTGCATTGTATGTTTTCCTTGTAAAACTGGGGTGGATTATTAATGTTACCTTTCTACTATTTATATATATATAAAAAAAACGTATTAATGTAAATGTTTGTTACCCCTGACTGAATAATTCAAATAAGTATATTTATAAAGGAAAGCCTATTATGCTCTTGTTGAAGCAGATGGTTTAAATGGCATCGGTACACTTTGAAAATTCCAATAGTTCATTCCAAGTTGCTTCAGTTGCCTAAACCTAAATGTTGTTTTACTTGGCTAAACCTATGTGGGTATTAACACTTATCTTTCAGTGGAATCATATCGTGAAGATATTTTAATATTGTGACACATTTCTGTAGTCTAAATTGATGAAGTTTGTTCAGATAAACATGTGGTGCAGAAGGCTGTTTGTTCAATCCCTGCATCCAACTCTGGCTTCAGAAATGTCCACATGATAAGCTACATGCAAGCAGTGATGTGTCTTCATCTTCAGTAGTTAGCTCAGATAAACAGCTCCCTCGTGTTTGTTCCACTGACCTAAAAAATATAGATAAAGCTATCCCATTCATTTTGGTCTCCCATTTGGAGTTGACACGTTGGCCGTCGCCATCTTGATTTTTTGTCAGCAGAGTGGGAGGGAATGGGTTGAGTCCTTCTTTGTGAGATGGGGGTTTCCCAGAGCTGCGATCACTGTACAGTCGATCTATCAATCATCCCCTTTTCTATCATCTATTTTACTCCAAACAGGCGAGTTATAAAATATATGACCCCCCTACAGTTGAAAGGAAAAAGGTGAAATTAGTTATAGACCAACATCGTGTTGACGGGACTTCTGAGTCCTGCCTCAAGTGGCCATTAGTGATGTGACATTTGCGAACGATCCAAATCTATTGAACGGCTCTTTGCTATGAACGAAGGGAACCGAGTCCTACTTGAGAGCCGTTCGTTTTAATGTTGTGCCCAAATTTCACTGCCTGCCGCTCCCCAGCACACACACACAGGTTAGACCTCCCTCCCTCCCTCTGCTAGTCCGCTGAGCATGGGGCAGGGAGGATAGGTCGGGTGCACACGTTAATTGCTACCAGTGCATGCTGTAGCTGGCCTGGTTGGGCAGACTCAGCTTAATATCAAAACGGGCTACCGCAGAGTGCATCTGCTGACTTTCTGGGTAGCGAAGTGTTGCATGAATTGCATCAAGGACAGCCAACTTTCAGCTTAGTCAGTAAATTCACTGACTAAATATGCAGATGATATGGTGTCACCTTGTGTAGGCTAAGGTTTCGAACCGGGGACCTCCAAGGGATGAGACGACAGTTAGTAAATGGCAACAGCTTTACCCACTGTGCTACCGTCCCTCATATTATTCTCAGAAATGAAATTATTTGTTCATGTGGCTCTATTCTATCCTCTTACAGTTTCTCAAGAGTCGTTTTATTTTGAAAAACCAAGACACTGCACAGCGAAAGTGTTGCTGTGTGAACTTGACACCAAGTCACCAAGAATCTCCCGATTGGGCGACGATTTTGAAGCTGCAACTGACCAATGAACACGCAGCTCGAGAGGGATATAAACCGGGCTCCCGGCAGTTGCTATTCATTCTTTGATTCTCTCGTAAGTTATAAGAAAACACACAACATGAGTGGACGAGGCAAAACCGGCGGAAAGGCTCGTGCAAAAGCGAAGACTCGCTCATCTCGTGCCGGGCTCCAGTTCCCAGTTGGTCGTGTCCACAGGCTGCTGCGCAAAGGAAACTACGCTCAGCGTGTCGGTGCTGGAGCCCCGGTGTATCTGGCGGCGGTGCTCGAGTATCTGACCGCTGAGATCCTGGAGTTGGCTGGAAACGCTGCCCGCGACAACAAGAAGAGCCGCATCATCCCCCGTCACCTGCAGCTGGCCGTCCGCAACGACGAGGAGCTCAACAAGCTCCTGGGCGGAGTCACCATCGCTCAGGGCGGTGTGCTGCCCAACATCCAGGCGGTGCTGCTGCCCAAGAAGACCGAGAAGGCTGCCAAGAAGTAAACTGCACCAGCCTGTCCAAACATCAAACCAAAGGCTCTTTTAAGAGCCACCCAATCCCACGAAAGAGTTATCCGTACCGTATTTGTAACACTTATCACTTTATTAAGATTTGTATAGTTTGGAAACTAGTCCAAGAACCAGGTTACTATATGATGAGGTTACTATATGATTTCTATTCTGTTAACTTGAAATTTTGTTTGGAGGCAGTTTCCCACAAACACAGCAGCACACAATCATAATTATGTGTAACATGGAATTGTACATTAAAAGCTTGAATTATTCAGAGATGCAAACTAGTATTTTGTTAGGATGTCTGTGTTTTCCCAAGTAAAGCATAACTTAACATGCAGGCCCAACCAGCATGACCCAGAAATAGTCTGCAGCATTTTCAAGTCAAACTGGCTTAGTGCCAAAGACATTTACTCATTCATTGCTCTGCCAAACCGACGTGAGGCTCCTTTTGTTTTATTATGGTTCAGTCTGGCACCAGATACCTCTTTTAAGGTGTTAATTTATTATGTCTAGTTCCTTTTGACTTTTTACTATGACCGTGACGTCATCGGCATAAGCCAGAACAGTCACTCGGTCTCCACCACTGGTCCTCGTAGTATGTTTATTCCATTTTTTGTTATCAGAGGGGCAAACAGTCAGTGTTGAATGGGATAACAAATAATATAAAAAGAAATAGAGTCCGCACACTGCTTGACTTGCTCCCAGTCGATTTATTTTTGACGTTTCGGTCAACAAGGACCTTCTTCAGTCCGGTCCTTGTTGACCGAAACGTCAAAAATAAATCGATTGGGAGCAAGTCAAGCAGTGTGCGGACTCTATTTCTTTTTATATGTTTCATTGCTTTTGTCCTGCACCTGCAATTTGAGTGGATGTGCGCGCTCTACTTTTTATATATAACAAATAATATGCCTGTCCCCAGTCACCCACAACACAACACACACAATCTCCACAAAACAGCAACACAGAAAACCAAACAAACAAACACACAGAGCATCTACAGCAGGCAGAAGGTTAACACTGTAAAAATAGGTACAGCAGGGGTATCCAGACACAATAAACAGATAAAAGCCCACCACATGTCAAGTCCTAAACAGAAATGTCAGTCCTTGCCAGTCCGCAGAGACCACTCCGAAGGGCCCGGGCCCTATCCTCTCCAATATAGTCCAGAAAGGGGTTCCAGATTTGAGCAAATTTGAATGGCCTATCCTTGAGCCAAACGCTGATAGCTTCCAAAGGGAGAAGTTCCATAACACTCCGAATCCACTGCAAAACTGTTGGGGCTGAGTCTGAAATCCACTGAAGAAGAACACATCTTCTTGCACTATAAAGAAGCACTTTGAGCAGCTTCAATGAAGAGGAGACTAGGTTTAATGCTGCCGTATGTAGTCCCAGAATGCAGGAGATAGGGTCAAGGGTAAATGTTTTCCCGCACTCCATCGGGGTCTGAGCAGCGCACTCCCCAAGTTTGAAGTCACAATCGGACAAATGTTTCTCGAGATAAACTGCTTTTTGTGTTGCCAGCAGGTGGCACTATGTCAAATTGCAAGAAATTCAGCGCCACACTACTTTGAGTTCCCAGGAGCACACTCCCCAAGCTTGAAGTCAATCGGATGAACGGTTCTCAAGATAAACCACTTTTTGTGTTGCCAGTAGGTGGCGCTGTGCCGAATTGCACAAAATTCGGCACTGCTCTATGTCAGGTTCCCAGCAGCACACTTATCAAGTTTGAAGTCGATCAGATGAATGGCTATGGAGATAAGGCGCTTTTTGTCTTGCCAGTAGGTGGCGCTATGCCAAATTGCACAAAATTCAGCTCCCTGCACCTCCTTGAGTCTCCCTAAGCGCACTCTTCGAGTTTGAAGTCGATCGGACGAACGGTTCTCAAGATAAACCACTTTTTGTGTGGCCAATAGGTGGCGCTGTTCTAAATTACACGAAATTCGGCACTGCACTGTGTCGAGTTCCCCTCAGCACACTCCTCAAAGTTGAAGTCGATCTGACGAATGGTTCTTGAGATAAACCACATTTTCTATGTTGCCAGTAGGTGGCGCTATGCCGAATTGCACAAAAACAGGGCACTGCACTGCACAATAGGGCACACTCCCAAAGTTTGAAGTCGATCCGACCAACGGTTCTCGATGGCATGCAGCAGATGATGCTCATCCATAAGCAGTGGTGGAAATGGCCAGGTTTTACTCTGGCAAACCTACTTACACAGGATGCGGGTTCCCGGAAGTGGTGATGCCCTAGAGCAGAGGTTCTCAAATGTTTTTCAGAAAGGACCCCTTATAAGATAACACCCCCCCCATTCAATCTCAAGGACTGATGTTGACTTAGCTAACGACTGTTTACTCAATGACTGTCCTCACAGCAGTGTTGACACTTAGCCCAGATCAGCCAGGGCTGGAAGGAGCACATGCTTGATTGAACACATGTATTAACACGTTCACTGCCGTGGACGAGATATCTCGTCAAGCAGAAACCAGCGGTTGACTGCCGTGGACGAGATATCTCGTCAAAAAAAAAAAAAAAGATTGACGGTGGGACGTGGATCTAACCCTTTTACATCTCCTATAAAAATATGGGAGCCACCGAACATGTACAACCCATTCCACCGACCCACTAAGTGGCGACAGTGCTCTCCAGAGTAAAGAAAGCCGAGCCAAAACTGCAGGGGAAAGCGCGAGGAAACCATTCTCATACTGTAGAATGGTTTGGCGAAAACGCTTTCGCGCTGGCGCACAACGGTGGCGCACAACGGTGGGGGGTTCCAAAAATAGACTGGGTGCAACAGACTTTGAAACACGCAGCATAAATAAGCCCAGAATCGCAAAAGCTTCATCAAATCTCTCAACCGAAACCCCAAGAAACGAGCGAGCCCATCCAGACTCGCCCGACGAGGGGCAGCCAGGCAGCAGACAGGCAGCAGAAACTCGCTTGTGACACACCCGCTGCAGCCACTAAGGGAGGAGGAGAACACACACGGAGGGAGGAGTTTGAAGGAGAGGGGGGTTTCCTGCTGTTATGGAGGAAATTACTGTTCAAAACTATTGTTTAGATGTCTGACGTCTTACTGATGCCAAAAATAAATGGTTAAAGTGACTGTTCTATCGAATTTCACAAAAAGGCATTTATCTCAGCTTAAATTTTCAGACGCTTAAACCATGCTGTATTCAACTGCTAATGCCTACATAACTACTAACTCTACAAACTAACTCTTTTAGACAGAGAAAGCACACATTCTATTAGTTCTTTTGAGATATTTTGTGTTCACAAAATCCTAACAGAAAATAATCCTCGGCTCTTGAAAGATGAGCCAGAATCCTCAAAAAAAAAAACTTGGCAGAAGCTACCTACAGTAAAAAAAAAAAACTGTTGGCAGTGAATGTGTTAATATCGAAGGTGTTTCACATCCGAATCGCACGGAAACAGGGCACCGACCTCCGTCGGGTCGCCATCAGCGCACCCCCCGAGTTTCAAGTCGATCCGACCAACGGTTCTCGAGATACGCGAAGGACAGACAGACGATCCCGTCATTATAGTATAGATGATAGAAATTATGACAGTTTTAGGTATTAAAATAAGTAATAAAAACTGTTCTGTTTTTCTAAGAACGTTGCATCAGCCATAGAGCGAAAGGTCATGTGGATAGGTGAGCTGGACCAAAAAAAATGGACGAGCAAGGAGTTCAGTTCCATATTATAAACTTATGTACGGTGGAGTGGAGCTGTTTTGTTACAACCAAAGAGTGCCCTATGGACGACTGCAATGAAGATGAAACTTTAGAGCATTTGCTCCTGAGAGATCTAAATATGTTTGGGGAAAAATGGAAAACATTGTTTTTAATGTTACTGTGAATTATAATGCTGTGATGTATGGTGTCTTTAATTAAATAATGCTAGGACCACACCAGGACTTTTTCTGGACAATTGTTTGTGTGGTCGTGACCAAATTGTGGAAGACGTGGAATACAATTATCCACCAAGCCGTCATCCCAGGTGAAGTGGTCTATAAACAAATCATATCAGAACTGAAAAGACAAAGAACACTGCAACTAAAAGACCCCACACCCTCGCACCTGCTCACCTTCTAATATACTTCTTATTTTGCTCCTTTCTACTGTTTATATATATATATTTAAAAAAAAATGTGAATGTTGTTTACCCCTGACTGAATAAATTCAATAAAGTATATTTAAAAAGTGAAAACCAGGAATCCTGACCGCTACTCACTGTTGTGGAATAGTAACTATGTAGTTGAACTATGTAGTTTAATTACATTTTGCAGTAGCTTGCTGGTAGTTCAACTACATGCATATTTGCGTAGTGAGCCAAGTAGTTAAACTACTTTTTGGACATTTTTGTGTAGTTTAACTCAAACTACAAACTACAATTTTGGGCAATGAAATGCTGCCTCTGATTGACTTGGCCTGAGATTCGTACCCTAACCTTAATCAATGCTAGTCAAGTCTTTACTGTTACTTGTCTGATAAAACAAAACCCAGAAAAAAAACAGATGTGTCTACAACAACAAAAATATAACATTAATGTATTGGGTGTCAATAAACTCAATTGAGGTGCATTAATTTTGCTGGCATTGCGTTTTTTTGTAGGCTATATCACGCATTGTCTTTTTTTTTTTTACAAAGCTAAACTAAACTACATTTCTCGCAGGGTAGCTTTGCTGTAGTTTCAACTACTTCATGGTGAAGTAGTTGGTAGCTTCCTAAGCTATGCTTTTAAAGTAGCTTCCCCAACACCACTACTAGACCATGGGACCTTCAAAATCAACACTCAACTACACCATCAGTCAAACTATCATGACTCCATCAAATTCAAGAAGGGAATGCAGGTCTCTAATGATTAGTGTGGATTAGAGCAGTGATTCCCAACCAGGGGTACGTGTACCCCTAGGGGTACTTGAGCAGCTTGCAGGGGGTACTTGGAAAGATTTGAGATTACAATTTACTTCCAAAATGATTATATAATGTCTTAGACTGTTTTCAATAATGAAGACTACTTCACTAGTCAATGATTGTTTATCCATCCCATTCACTAATCCATGGTTCCTTTCCATTCATCTCTCTCTCCCCTGCAGCAACGCCCTCAGGTTACATCAGCCATTCATAAATATGCACGCCCTCTTTATCCCTGTCCAATCAATGTCTCCCACGCTTTCCCTCTCTTCGGCCGTTGGCCAATCACCTAAATGAAGTTCTATTTAAGACTCTTGCAAGTCGTAACTCACCCTGTTTGTTCACCCATATAGCTGCTGTTCCTGAGTAGCTGCTGCTTCGCCCCTCCTCCTCCCCTGAACACCACCAACGTCATGACTCCAGTAGAACTCCCTATGGGGGTTCTCTATCCTATAAATCACTGACGTCCTCCTCTCGGCTCAGAGGAGCGTCATCATACCATGGAGTCATTCGCCAAATCTAAGTGTTGTTGTTTATCATTAAAGTTTATTGTACTTTCCTTCTAGTCTCTCATTATTGAAATGGCATTCCAAGTCATTTCATAAGCCCAATGTTAAAATGGTACGTGCGCGCTGCAACTATTCCGCCTGGCAAGTGTCAACTGCTATGCTGATAAATGGCTCAAAAACTCCTTGAATTTGTGGATTGTATATTGGTTCTGGGATGTGATTTGAATCTGGTTGTGGATCCTATATTTGACACTAGTAATACTAACCCATTACAACGGCACTCATCTTCGCAATATATCAAATCATTTCTAGAAGATTTAAATATCATTGATGTTTGGCGTGTGTTGAACCCTCTAGTCAAAGATTTCACATTTTTTTCAGCCCGTCATCAGAGTTATTCTCGTATCGACTACATTCTTGCTTCTCCTAGTGTTCTCAAATCTGTCTGTCAATCTCAAATTCTACCTATACTTCTTTCAGACCATTCCCCAATCTTAATTTCATTAGATCATGTTCCAACTTCACTTGGCAACAAGCGATGGCGCTTCAATGTAACCTTGTTACAAGATAATGTCTTTTTGAACCAACTTATAAAAGATATTACAGACTTTTTAGAAATTAATGCCCAACCTGGGATTGATCCACAGACTCTCTGGGACGTCACTAAAGCTGCAATAAGAGGCATCTGCACCTCCTACTCCTCTTATATGAACAAGGAGCGTAAACGCAGATATGTTTATCTTGACAATGAAATTGTTCGCCTGGACTCCTTGCAGAAAGTAAATTTCTGTAATGATAGGCAATCTGAAATTTCAAGACTTAAAATTGATTATAAAGCATTATTACACTCTAGGGCTGAATTCTTGCATCGTAAGTCTCGCCAAATACATTATGAAAATGCAGAAAGGCCATCTAGACTTTTGGCATTGAGATTAAAGCAGTCTGAGCAGCTGGCATCTATTGACGCCATTCGCAATCACAATGGTGAACTTTGTACTTCACCTTCACAAATAAATGAAACATTTACTGCCTTTTATTCTAAATTGTATACATCAGAGTCCTCCTCTGATTCATCTGCTATAACATCTTTCCTCAGTGGCTTAGCTCTTCCTTCTCTCTCTGCCCAGCAAGCTGCAGATCTGGACTCTCCTCTTTCACTTGTTGAAGTGTAAGAGGCGTTGGACTCAATGCCTAAGTCAAAATCGCCTGGTCTAGATGGCATCCCCCCGGAGCTGCTGTCAGTGCTCTGGGACTTGGTTGGTCCAGTCCTCTTAGACTCCTTAAATTATGCATTAGAAACAGGTTCGTTTCATCGAGACCAAAAGGCTGCACTTATTTCACTGCTTTTAAAGAAAGGGAAGGATCCTCTGGAATGTTCCAGCTATAGACCACTCTCTCTTTTGAATTGTGACTTTAAGCTTTTTGCAAAAGTACTGGCTCGAAGGCTGGACAAATATATTTCTTCTCTTGTCCATCATGACCAATCTGGCTTCATCAAAAGCCGTTTTGCAGCAGATAACATCAGACGTCTCTTACATATTATTGATTCTGCTACAACTCAATCTCATTCCTGTGCTGTGCTTTCATTGGATGCTGAGAAGGCCTTTGATCGCGTGGAGTGGGACTTTCTCTGGGAAGTTTTGAAAAAGTTTGGTTTTGGAAGTAATTTTGTCAGAATGGTCCGTACACTCTACCATGGTCCCACTGCACGTGTTCAAACAGGTCACCCGGGTGCGTCTGACTTTACACTGTTTAGGTCCACCAGACAAGGGTGTCCTTTGTCTCCCAGTCTTTTTGCCCTTTTTCTTGAACCTCTTGCTCAATTAATTAGACAGAACCATTTAATTTCTCCTATCATCATTAAAGACACATCACATCAAATTTCGCTATACGCTGACGATATTTTATTGTATCTTTCTGACATCTCAAATTCACTCCCCCATTTATTAAAAGTAATCAATGAATTTGGTATTCTTTCTGGCTATAAAATTAATTGGACCAAGACTGCTATTATGCCTCTTAATTCTACAGCCAGACTAGAAAATTTACCTTCTCCACTCTCTTTTGATGCCAAAGGCTTCACCTATCTTGGTATCCAAATCCGACCTAGCCTTTCCCATGTTGTAAAAGAAAATTATGATGCGTCTTTAACCTCAATTAGGAATGACTTATTAAAATGGGATTCTCTCCAGGTTAGTCTCTATGGAAGGATCAATATCATTAAAATGAATATTTTGCCACGTGTAAACTTCCTATTTTCAATGATACCACTACCCCCACCGCCAAATTTCTTCCAGGAACTTTATTCAGCCTGTAGGAAATTTATATGGAACGGCAAACCACCCAGAATTAGCATGTCTACTTTACAACGTCCCAAAAACGCTGGAGGTCTTGCCTTCCCTAACTTTAAGTTTTGGGCATTTCAATTAAGAGCACTGAAGATTTGGCTTAACCCCAGTTCTGTTGTACCCTGGAGGTCTTTAGAGAATGCAATTGCATTCCCAATTAGAATCCAGGATTTACTTTTTAGTAATAAAAAACTTAGAACTATTTTGTCCCAGTCAGGGTCAATCATTCACAACAGTGTTCATATATGGTATCAAATAAACAAATTTCTTTCAATCACATGTAGTTTACATGATCTGTCTCCTCTTTGGAATAATCATTTTCTATTGACCGGGACTGGGCCTTTTGTTTTTCGTCCTTGGTCTGATTTGGGTATATTTAATTTGAGTGATATTTATGATCGGAATGCCCTCTGCTCTTTCCAAGATTTGAAGGACAGGTATTCCCTCCCTGGATCTTCTTGGTTTCTCTATATCAAACTCCGCACTGCTTTAAAAACATATGGAGTCCCTTGGGACTCTCAACTCTGTTCTCACCCACTGGCCCACCTGCTCCTCCGTACAAGATTACATAATATAGTCTCCCAAATTTATAATAAATTATCCTCCCATAATCTCAGTTGCCTCCCTTTAATAAACAAATGGGAAGAGGATTTCCGTGGTTGTGGTCTTGATGCTGACTGGGATTGGCATGAAATATGGAACAACATATTCTCATCGTCAAAAAATCTTGCCCACCAAGCAATTCATTACAAGTTTGCTCACAGAATTTACTTTACACCTGATCGCAGATTTAAGTTAAACATCATTAGTAGTGATTTATGTGATAAATGCTGTGTTTCTGCTGTAGGTAATATTTCTCATATGTTTTGGTTTTGTGAACCGGTTGGGAAACTATGGACATTTGTGGCTGAACTGTTGGGGAACTTCTTTTCAAACTCTCTACCTTTGTGCCCAGCCCTGTTTTTGTTTGCTTATAATCCCAATTTAGTTCTAACTTACCAGGACAAAAGAATACTATTGGCAGCCTCAACAGCTGCGAAGAAAACTATAATTAAGAGCTGGTTTGAAGATAATCTTCCATTAAGGAGGATTTGGCTTACCTTCTTTATTGAGATATTACAACTCGAGCTATCTACTTCTAAGGTTAATAACGCTCGCAGCAATACAATTGACAATTGGACCCGTGCTATTACTTACTTTAGTACTCCAAATTAATTATATTCTTACACACTCTAAACAAGTTTGGCATACCTTGTTTATTTTTTAATTTTTTTTGTTGTTGTTTTGTTTTGTCTGCTGTTGTTGTTATGTCGTATTGTGCTCTATTGTTAGTTGTTGTCTGTGTTCCCTGTTGCTGTGCTGTAATTTCTCTGTTCCTGTACTTGTTTGTATTCGATTCTGTTTCTTGTCACCAACATGAAATCAAACTCAATAAATAATTGTTAAAAAAAAAAAAAATGGCTCAAAAACATTCAGTTGCTGTCGCTCCAGAAACAGCTTTGGGAGGCCTGGTGACAAAAGGGAAAAAGACGTTTCCAGCCAACTCCAGAATCTCAGCGGTCAGGTACTCGAGCACCGCCGCCAGATACACCGGGGCTCCAGCACCGACACGCTGAGCGTAGTTTCCTTTGCGCAGCAGCCTGTGGACACGGCCGACCGGGAACTGGAGCCCGGCACGAGATGAGCGGGTCTTCGCCTTTGCGCGAGCCTTTCCGCCGGTTTTGCCCCTGCCACTCATGGTGAAGACTTCTTTCAAGAGCTGAGACTCAAAGAAAATGTGAAGCACAAGGGAAGCCCTGGATTATATGTCCTGGGTGCGGACGGAGCGGTTCCTGTTCGTCCAATCAGAAAAGAGGCTGCAGAGAAGCAGCGCACGCCTGAGTTTGAATTTAAGCGGGTTTTCATGAAGAAACTAAAGTACTTTTCTTCAATAGCCTACGTTTTGTTGGGTGTAATTGGGGGGAAAATAAGATGGAAATAAAGAAAACAACAAAAACATGTCTTATGATTTAAATGTGAGGATGAAATAGAAACACCTGCTTCAGGTCTGGGCCATGTTGCAGGGTTCAGCCAACACACTGTTATCAACAGTGACATGGTCACAAATAACTCTTGATAGGCAGCAGACATTCCCCTGGCATGTAGGCTACTGGACTTCTGAATTTAGTGTTTTATTTTGCCTTTCATTGTATTGGCAATGTATTTGATGTCATGAATTGCAAGCCCCTCGACCTACGAACATGTAGCCTAATCTTTTATTTGTGCTTTTGTATTGTGATTTGATGGTTTTTGGATTTATGTAAAACCCTCAGAACATTTTTTATTTCAAAAATGTGAAAAAAGCAGAATGGCCTGTTATGTTGGAATACACATTTTGTCAACTGAATTTATGTTACATTTTAAAAGCTGAATAAACGTGATTGAATATTGAGGCGGCTCTGAAAAGAGCCGTTGTGTGGAGTGGCAGTGAGTCGAATATCCATTGGAGTTCTCAGATTCACAATTCTGACATCTTCATCCTCTAAATTCTGACATAAAACTCATTGGGATTGTTTTTTTCCATGGCTGGAATCATAATCCACATGACATTGTTGAATTTCCCTCCCTACACAAAACACGTAATTTAATTACAATAAAGCTGTTCTGAATAAATAACAGTCGTGGACAGAAGCGCTCACCTCCATTTTTATCCGTTAAATGTAACGTTATTGAAAAGTAGATAAGCTACTAGTGCTTTTGCTGTATGCCAGGTAGCATACTATGGTAATAGGGGCGGGGTGTTATCTAGGGTTATTATTAAATGTTTATTATTAAACACAAAACACAATTATGCATAATTGCAAAACGAAACGCAGGAATAGCAACCCTTTGCAGTGAAGATGGGGGTGGCTCTTAAAAGAGCCGTTTTGGGTTGGTGTCGAAAGCAGATGGTTTAAGCGCGCTCTCCGCGGATGCGACGGGCCAGCTGGATGTCTTTGGGCATGATGGTGACCCTCTTGGCGTGGATGGCGCACAGGTTGGTGTCCTCAAACAGGCCGACCAGGTAAGCCTCGCTGGCCTCCTGCAGAGCCATGACAGCGGAGCTCTGGAAGCGCAGGTCGGTCTTGAAATCCTGGGCGATCTCTCTCACCAGGCGCTGGAAGGGCAGCTTGCGGATCAGCAGCTCGGTGGATTTCTGGTAGCGACGGATCTCTCTGAGAGCCACGGTACCGGGCCTGTAACGGTGAGGCTTCTTGACGCCGCCGGTGGCCGGGGCGCTCTTACGGGCAGCCTTGGTGGCGAGCTGCTTCCTGGGAGCTTTGCCTCCAGTGGATTTACGAGCGGTCTGCTTGGTTCTGGCCATTGTAGAGCAGTCAGCACTTCCTTCTAGAGCACAAAATGGTCTCACAGCGAATGTCACCGGCTTTATATAGCCAGCGCAGGAGAGCTGCCATGCGCTGATTGGCCTGCCTGAGGGACGCGCGCGCACGCATCGGCAGATGGAAAGTCCGCCCAAATTCAAAATACTCCTCTGCTACAGCGGCGCAGAAATTCTGAAGAGGACGATTGTAGCCTACAATGTGTAGGCTTACTAAATTATTATGTTTTTACTAACCGAAGTATTTTCTGTCACTGTTTTCACTCCTATGTAGAAAAGATAACCAGCTAAATCATGGTTAAAAATAATAAAAACACAAACTAAAATAAGATCAAATACAATAGAAAATAATGGGCTCCAACAGTGGAGTGTGAAGAGCGGAAAACAAAATCCTGGATACACTATTATAACTCAAACTAATTTAAAATAGGCTACTGTTATAGGCTACATGTATTTAGTTGTGTAGGCTACAGTCATGTATGTTTATTTGGTTAGTGCTCTATAATCTATGGAGAACAGCAGAAGAATATGCACAGGATGGGGAAGTTAACACTTGCACAATGCTTTATTCTTCTTGTATGTCATGCCGAGTGAAACCTGTTTTAAAGTCCAAGTACACTTTGCATAATGCATTTTAGTTATAATACATCACTCATTTAAATTCTGTTGATGTATGACTATTATACAAACGACTATTGCAGTCAAGAGTGCTTATTTGAAAATAATACTGTAGGATAGATAAAGGTAAATTTAGTTCGCCATGGTATATGTTTGCACAAGGAAATGGACTGATTGGTGCAGACACGGGATACATAGAAATATACAGGAACGATTCAAATTCATATCTTCCTGGCTGCAAAAGCAGAGTGAAAAAATTGACAAATCAGGGCACACTACAAAAAAAATACAAACAAGTTCGCATCCCTGAAACTATCAACAAAACATAATTGTAGTTGTATTGCATGCGTGTATGTGTAGATAGTACGCTCTTTTATGAAGTAGTGGGTGGCCCTTAAAAGGACCTTTGTGTTGGTGAAGCTCTAGTAGTTTACTTGGAGCTAGTGTACTTGGTGACGGCCTTGGTTCCCTCGGACACGGCGTGCTTGGCCAGCTCGCCAGGCAGCAGCAGGCGAACGGCGGTCTGGATCTCCCTGGAGGTGATGGTGCGGCGCTTGTTGTAATGAGCCAGGCGAGACGCCTCACCGGCAATGCGCTCAAAAATGTCGTTCACAAAGGAGTTCATGATGCCCATGGCCTTGGAGGAGATGCCGGTGTCGGGGTGGACCTGCTTCAGCACCTTGTACACGTAGATGGCGTAGCTCTCCTTCCTGGACTTTCTGCGCTTCTTGCCGCCCTTGGCGGCCGTCTTGGTGACGGCTTTCTTGGAGCCCTTCTTGGGCGCTGACTTGGCTGGTTCAGGCATGATCAGTTCTCGGTACTTCACAGCAACGAACGAATGAAGTGAAGGCGACAAAACGACTGTATTTATAGACAGCTATGCAAATAGAATCCTGCGGCTCGTGCGTGTTCATTGGTCAGTTGTACCTTCAAAATCGTCGACCAATCAGAAGATTGTTGGTGTCAAGTTAACACAGGAAATAACACTTTTGCCGTGTAGTGTCTTGGATTTTCAAAATAAAACGACTCCTGAGGGCTCGACTGTAAAGCTGATTCCACATGATAAAGCTCTTCTCTCACCCCGAAGTAGATCAGAGAAAGGTCAGCGGTAGATAGTTCACAAACATTTAGATGAAGCAAGCTCTCAGGTTTGTATTAAAAATATATTTAGTAAGTGTCTCTCAGAAAACAAGAGAGACATCATGATGTGGCTGGTCTCAGTTGGCAGACTAGCAGTCCGAGCAGTCGTCAAGTGGAGCTGCTTTGTCACAACCAAAGAGTGTCCTATGGACGACTGCAAGGAGGATGAAACTATAGAACATCTGCTCCTAAAATGTGAGAGATCTAAATATGTTTGGGGGAAAATGGTTAGTATTGGTTTTAATGTTACTGTGAATTATAATGCTGTGATGTATGGTGTCTTTAATGAAATAATGCCAGGGCCACACCAGGACTTTTTCTTGACAGTTGTTTGTGTGGTCGTGGCCAAATTGTGGAAGACGAGGTGTGCCACAGTTATCCACCAAGCAGTCATCCCAGGTGAAGTGGTCTATAAACAAATCATAACCGAACTGAAAAGACAAAGAACACTGGACATCAGAACAAAGAGACCCACACCCTGGCACCTGCTCACTTTCTAACAGACTTCTTATTTTTGGTAACTATTCCTTTCTACCGTTTATAATATATATATATATATACTGTAAATGTTTGTAACCCCTGACTGAATAATTGAATAAAGTCTATTTAAAAAACGGTAGATAGGTCAAAGTTTATACAATTTGAACTTTGAGCGCAAATTCGAGCTGTGTGCGACACCAAGTGTAGCGCTGCCGCATTGAACTGCAGAACCGGAGAGCACCCAGCACCCTGCCCAGCGTGTACATTTCTAGGCTTACTCCTTCAAAAGACTAGAATGACCGCACCGTAGATATATGCCTCTGCCAACAAGTGATCAGTCGACATTCATCCAGACTTTGACGTTTGAGCCAAATGGGAGGTCACAGTGACCTTGACCAAAATGTAATCAGTTCATCCATGAGTCAAAGTGGACATTTGAGTCAAATTAGATGAAATTCCGTGTTCCTGATATATCATGTTAACGAGCATGAAACGAGCGGTTGTGATGTCACAGTAACATTGAACTTTGACCACCAAAATCTAATCTGTTCATCTTTGAGTGGAGGTTTCAGGCAAATTGGAAGAAACTTCGTCAAGGCGTTCTTGAGATATTGCATTAACGAGCTTGGAAATGGGATTTGTGAGGTCACAGTGACCTTGAACTTTGCCCTTTAACCACCAAAATCGAATCAGTTGGACGTTTGAGGCAAATTTGATTAAATTCCGTCAAGGCGTTCCTGAGATATCGCGTTAACGAACTTGGGAATGGCATTCGTGAGGACACAGTGACCTTGAACTTTGACCACCAAAATCTAATAAGTTCATCCATGAGTCCAAGTCAATGTGAAATTCCCTCAAGGCGTTCCTCAGATATTGCGTTAACGAACAGCGGACGGGCGGACAACCCGAATCCATAATGCCTCCGGCCTGGCTATTGCCACACTTATTGCCAGGCTTATAAAATACTTTATATTTTAATGTTTGTATGATTCATGGCCGATGTTGACCGACAATTCCCGACAATGTTGATCACATTTCCTGGGGTTGATCATGCTGGCTGGTTAATCGGCTTGTGCTACTAGCTAGCTAGCAACTCGTCCGTTAGCAAGCAAGCAAACTTTAGCTAATATTAGCCAAAACAGTCGCACGGTACCCGCCCTATGAGCCCAAGGGCCGGTTTCCTAGCCCCAGGACAGTGCTCCCAGCCTCCCTCTACCCACCCTGTGAGCTGCATGGTCAGCCTCAGAGTCCCTCTACCCGCCCTGTGAGCTTCATGGTCGGCCTCAGAGACCCAGGTCAGAGCCGCACCCTCCTGCCTGTCCCTACGCAGAGACCCAGGACAGCGCCCTCGCCCTCACCCTCACCCGCCTGCTTCTACCCCGACTTAGATGCCCCATCTCCAGGGGACAACCTCTGTGAGCCACCCACCTTCCATGAATCTGCCAAACTGCATACCCACTATTGGTTCCTGTAGGGACAGCTCAGCACTGGCACTCCTCTTCAGTCCCCATTTTCCACTCGAAGTGACTCCATGGGGAAATAAATGGGAAAAGGTTAACAAGTTCATACCAAATCACAGTCAAATCAGTGCACCCTCACCTGTTTTCCTGTAGTGAATGTTGGCTTTATAAAGGCAAGGCTGGAGTGCTGCTACACGCTGATTGGACTGCCTGAGGCCGGGCCGGGGAGGCGCAAGCTTCAATTGATGATCAATTGGAGGAGAGACGCCAAAAATTCAAACTAAAATTAAACCACAAAGCACTCCTCCACAGCAGCTGAGTCTGACGGCGACAAGACTTGAATTGAGCAGTATTTGAGCAGCCAGCGCCTTTCTGCAATTCATAAAGATAATAACCAGCAAAATCATGATAAAGATACAAGACAAGACTAAGATCTGATGATTAACACACCACGAACAACAAAAGTAACTAAAACAATACGTAATATCTAAGAATTTGTAGCAGCTAATAGTTAAATTAACACAGTAATAGAATAGACACATTTTGTGGATTGTGGGGAATGAAAATGAAATGATCTATGAATTTATTTCTTAAAAAAACTACTACTAATAATGTACATTAGAATAAGAGAAAAGTAGAGGAAACAGAAAAGGTGCAAAGTGGGAAATGTATTATGTGATTGATGTTTGCATTTCTGTTGTGATGCATAAGGTGATGAACGTGTCCTTTATGGCATATGCTTATGTACCTATGTATAATTATGCAATTATTTTTGTCTAATATAAAAAAACAGCAGTTCATGGTGGACAGTTAATTGTTTTCGTGGTGTGTGTGTGTGTTCAATCTGCCACAATCTACAATCAACCATAAAATGAATCACAAGAATAGATGCTCTTTCATGAAGGTTGTGGGTGGCTCTTAAAAGAGCCTTTTTGGGGAGAGGTCAAGGCAGCAGCTTTACTTCTTCTTGGGTGCAGCTTTCTTGGGTGCTGCTTTGGGCTTGGCAACTTTCTTCGCTGGTGCCTTCTTGGCGGCAACGGGCTTCTTCGCCACCTTCTTGGGACTCTTGGTCGCCTTCTTGGGGCTCTTGGCTGGTTTCTTAGCCACTGCAGCGGGCTTCTTGGCTTTCTTGGGGGATTTCTTGGCGGCTACGGCTACTGGCTTTTTAGCTGCAGCCTTCTTCTTCGGGCTCTTGGCTGGTTTCTTGGCAGCGGGCTTCTTGGCTTTAGCAGCGGGTTTCTTAGCAACGGGCTTCTTCACCTTTTCTGCCTTGGGGACCTTGAATGAGCCGGAGGCTCCAGTGCCCTTAACCTGGAGCAGAGCGCCCTTTTCCACCAGCTTCTTAATGGCGATCTTGACCCGGGCATTATTCTTCTCCACGTCGTAGCCTCCAGCAGCCAGGCTCTTCTTGACGGCAGCCAGAGACACGCCGCTCCGCTCCTTGGAGGCGGACACAGCTTTGACAATCAGCTCACCGACGCTGGGACCAGCCTTCTTCGGCTTCACGACCTTCTTCTTCGCGGCTTTGGCCGGCTTGGTGGCTTTAGCCGGGGAGGCAGCGGCGGGTGCAGCTGGAGCGACTTCTGCCATTCTTCTTTTCTCGCCTTTTTTGCTTCACACAGCTCTACAGAATCTGTCTGACTCTTTGTCTATGCGCAGAGCAAGAGGCGGGACTTATACAGAGCATGAGGACCGTGTAGACTCAACCCACACCATCTCTCTCTGTCCTGTTGAAATGTGGCGGCACTTGTGTTTTCTCTTCCAGGTTTTAGGGATAAAATACACCGATTGGAGCAGTTTTCAAGTGTAAATGTTATTGGACCTGTTAGAAAACTTGTTTCCTTTCGGAATGAAGTCGTTTTTAGCAACGATGAGACTTTATTTTTATTCAGGGAAGCTTCAAACCTCTCCATTACACTGTCACAGTATTCGGTTGGCAGTGGGATTTCCTCACATTTCGACTCATAAAATGTTTAATATGTTTTAGATTCCAAAGAACAATAGTTTTCCAGTAAGCAGAGATGCTTGACGACGGAATAAAAGTCAAAGTGCTGTAGTGCTATGATTAGTTTTGTTTTAATCGTCATATGTTTTGGTGTCGGTAAACACAGTGAGGAATGGCAGTGACTTTGGGCGGGTTACATTGAGGCGCTAGCTTTCTGACTCTTACACCCATGATTAATTACAACTGAAATTATGTTTTATGTTTATGTTTGTTTTTACGTAAAAGTAGCTATAGGCCAAACATATATTTTCCAATAGCATGATTGTCTTATATAGACTAATACACTGCTATCCAACTTGCTTGAGTCCATTAGGCAGAACTATCATGATGTTAGTTAGCCTGATAAATCACTCTTCACAGTCTGATGGATCACATTTTAAGAACTGCAAGGTTAGTGCGTGGCTAAGAGGCAGCTCTATATGAGTTGTTGAAGGTTGAGAATATGTTTTATTTTATTTAGTTTTGATTAGCACTGTGGTAGTTTATAATATTTCCATTAGTAACTTCATATTGCGGTCTACAGTCACAGGGTGGTTTAGGTCTGGGATCAGACCATGAAATTCTTTGAATAAAGGGCATTTTTTCACCTTCTAATTGTTGTTTATTTCTGTGATAAGATAAGGTGAGAAATACTGCCCAAATTTCCATACCGTCCCCCGTGTGGAAATTTGTTAGATTCATGCTTCACATCATAGGCTAGTAAGGCTACATACAAAATACAAAGGTACATAAACTTACATAGGCTGATATATGTTGTTACTACTACTACTACTATAACTACTACTACAGCTGAATACCCATGCAGTGTAGCGTTGTGATTATTTTCCACTGAATTAGTTACTGTTGTAAATGTTTCTTAATCCACTGTTATGTTTCTTCACCTATATTGTATTACCAGTTGTGAGAGTGCCTCCACCATGCTTCCTTTTACTAATCACATGATTAAGACTTTCTTAACGAGAATTAATAAATAAAAACATTGGAAATCAATTTGAATACTAGTGAATTTGTAGCCTAATGGATTAGCAGACTTGCTTACTGTGGTGTAGTAGCCATTTATGTGGGTGTGGTACCCATACCACAGGTTGAGAACCACTTATTTTAAGCGATTTTGTAATACTAATTCATCTGTATCATTTCAATTTAAAATAACCCAGCTGCCTCAAATATGCTGAAATTTGAAAATTGCATAGTCACAATTTCAGTGCAAATTCTTTGATATTCATATTTGACATGGTTAACAATAGCTATTTAGTATTAGTGCATAATGCAAAGAAAGACTGGACTGAAGCATGATGTGTGTGGGGGGGGGGGGACTAAAATGTCAATTGGAACAGACTGCACCTTTAATAGAAAAGTATTTCAATTAATGAAAGTATCAGTAATATAAAACTCAAACTTGTGGGGAGAAAAATAACCATACAAAATGCATTACATTGTGCCACAGCCTAGAGAGAGGGTGTGATAAATGAAAAAGATACAAGAAGTGATTGGATGTTTTCTTAATAGCACGATTTGGCTTCATTCATCAGCACTGGGACCACGCAAACTGAACCACATTCAATGAGCATCAGCCCTTTTTTTTCAGTCTTCATTTCCATTTATTACATATGAGTCAAACGTCACAAAATACACTTGAGAAGCTCTTGCACAAAGATGCAGTAAAAAACGTAAAATGTAAAAGAGCAACTTTAGATTAGTCAGCAATGTCAATCTTCCACAAACATTCATTGGGTGCTTTTTTACTTGTTTGCTTTGCAAGTTATCAAAGTTGGGGGGGAAGTAGTCACTGAACAATAACAAGTAACTTTACTCTGTAAAATGAAACACAAGTTCACATCCATTCTCTGGGAAATTTAGGAAATCACTTACTGAAGTAGAAGTAGATCGCAAGTACCAAAAAGGTAAATTACAACATTTCATCAGAACATAATCTCCTTGAATACACTGAACATCACAGACTGATGATGATGATACATAACAATGTAAGAGTATTTAGGGGTGGAATTTTCATTTAAGGTTAATTTCAAAGGAAATTCTCTCTAAATCTGTCTTGTGGTCACACAATTCGATTTTTAAATTCCAAGGACTGATTCAAGACCTGTTATCCCAGGGGTGTCCAAACTTTTTTGAATGGGGGCCAGATTTGATAGTTTGAAATTACCTGGGGCCAGCTGCTTCTCGCATCATATGGGTTATAAGAAGAAAAAAGACACACACATACAATACAATTGTACTCTAAGGATTATTAACCAATACGGTGTGGAGGGCCACATTATAGTATATTTTGAGAGAGAAGCTGCGGGGCATTTAAAATCGGTCCGGGGGTTGCATTTGGCCCCCGGGCCGGACTTTGCACATGCCTGTGTTATCCAGTCTCTCTGAATCGGACCGCCATGGCGTAGTAGGCTATACTGTACATACAAAGGAAAAAAATGCCTCTCCCTGGAACTCAACTCGCCTCAACAGGCAGCCAAACTGCAGAGCTGTTTAATAGGCTACATTATACTACCATCTCTATCAATTAATAAATGAAAATATAGAGGTCTCTCTTAAGCAGCCTAATATAGGGTGAATTTGCCTATATCAACCAAACTGGAAATATAATGTAAGTCTATATTTGAAACATACTATAGGCATCTCGCGCTTGATTCAGCTCACATACGCAGCTCGGCCGCTACGTGGCCTCGCCTGCTCTATTGGTGTATGTGTCTATCTGTGTGTGTGTGTGTGTTGCTCACACAATGTTATTGCCCTTAATTTACATGGGCACGGGTGTGTGTGCGCCCCATAAGTTTACACCAATCAGACTTATGACATCACTGATGACATCACCAATGTCTTTTGACATCACTACATCATCAGTGATGTCACAATGCCGATGTCACTGATGACATCATCTGTGATGTTACAATGCACAATTTATCAAGTGACATCACTGATGACATCAGTGATTTATGACATCACGTATGACATCATCAGTGATTTATGACATCACTAATGACATCAGTGGGACAAAAATGTAAACAGAGCAGATTGCCCACATGTTCTCCTTTATAATACAGGAATGCAAAGTCAGTGGAAAAGGTGACCAATGCCAGGTCAGACAAAATCATTCACTTAATTGCCCTATTTTGTGAGGAAAAAGGTGTCCATGTAAAGGTGACCATAGTTTGCATCCCTGATAATAGGATAATGAGGCTTATTATGCAAGTTACAATAAAGGTTGGTTCAAGACTAGAAACATGAAAAATAGTAGGGCTACAACTGATTTCATTTTAGTATGAGCAGTACACTTACATGCCATTTTGGTTATTTAATTTACTTTCCAATAAACCAAAGAAAATTAGAAAATCTATAATTCTCCCATAACACCAGACACCCTCCAATTACTAGAGAAACATTAATTCCCATATTAGTTTCACGGCTTGAAAACCTGCATTGTATGGAGTAGTGTCCGCCCTCAGGCAGTCATCTGCCTATTGTACTAAACTAAAACTGAACTCAAGTAATTACCATTTAAAAGCATGCATTTATAATAACCAAGTAGATGAACAAGCTCTTTTATGAAGCAGTGGGTGGCCCTCAAAAGGGCCTTTGGGTGGATGTAGTACAAAGCGGTTTACTTGGAGCTGGTGTACTTTGTGACGGCCTTGGTGCCCTCGGACACGGCGTGCTTGGCCAGCTCACCGGGCAGCAGCAGGCGGACAGCGGTCTGGATCTCCCTGGAGGTGATGGTGGAGCGCTTGTTGTAGTGAGCCAGGCGAGACGCCTCGCCGGCGATGCGCTCAAAGATGTCGTTCACAAAGGAGTTCATGATGCCCATGGCCTTGGAGGAAATGCCGGTGTCGGGATGGACCTGCTTCAGCACCTTGTACACGTAGATGGCGTAGCTCTCCTTCCTGGTCTTTCTGCGCTTCTTGCCGCCCTTGGCAGCAGTCTTGGTGACGGCTTTCTTGGAGCCCTTCTTGGGCGCTGGCTTGGCTGGTTCAGGCATGATCAGTTTTCGGTACTTGACAGCAACGAATGAACTCCGCAAGACAGAACAACTGTATTTATAGCCAGCTGATGCAAATAGCATTGTGCAGCTCCCCGCCTGCGGTTGGTTGAGTTTCGTCGCGTGACTGCACGCGCACCTCCCTGTAGGTGTATTCTGATTGGTTCCAGATTCCGCGCGCGCACTCGGAATATTGTTCCCATTCCCATCAAATATTGGGCTCTGTACAAAAAACGAAATTAAGTGTTTTATTAAAGCCTTGGACCTTTGCTCTATACATTTCACATTACAACGCCCCACCCCCACCCCTTGGGTAATTAATGGCACCGATTAAACTTCCTTTGTGGATATTGAGGGGGGGGATCTGTTACAACAGCAGTTCTCAAACTAGTAGAGGGACTCCCACCACGCTTCAGCTATTGCAGGCAGTAGTACTTCTCAAACTGTTTCACATCAAGGACCCCTAAACGGACATAAATTAGACCACGGACCTGATCTGATAAGACTTTGTCCCCATCTGATATGGTTTTAGCTTTTAGATGTTTTATTACAGAACGTGTATGAAACCCATGACCAACATAGCCATGTCACTATGGATGGAATTATAGTGAAAATAAATGACCCCCCTTTTGCTGGGGACCCCCTGCAACCCCCTCAAGGACCCCTGGTGGTCCCCGGACGCCACTTTGAGAACCACTGATTTACAATGTCAGAAACATTGTATCAAACTGAGAATTAGACGCAATGTTGTCATGATAGAAATCATGGATAGCTAATACAGACATTACCGTGCTAAAAGGGACAATAAAGTATCACATTCAAATAATTGACAGAGCATACTGTAGTAGACGGTAGGCTACTATACATTTATCATGTTGAGGGCTTCCTGTTTAAGGCACCTTTCTTCATTGAATTTCCACCATAATGTGAATTACTCTTATCTGTTCGATGAGTATATTCATTGCAGATGAGGTGATGCAATCCGGTCGAGTAATTTATGCAACTTTGGGATGCTTTGTATGTTTGTGCGTCCGTCTGTGTCACACACAGGGATGCAAAGTGATAGTGGAAAAACGTGACATACCAGGGCAGACAAATCCACTGAAAAAAACCCTATTTTGGGATGGAAAGTGCCTGCACACAGCAGATACATTTTAGGTAGTGTTTATCTCATTTTAGCAATTATACATTTGCGTGTTTTACAAGCTGCTGTTTCAGTATCCAGCATACAGATCTGTGGCTGTTCCCAACAAGGCTACACAAGGTTGATTGAATCGGTTTAGATTAGGCTACATGATTTATTTTCCAAGAGCAGAGTTGTGTTCCATGATACAAGAAACCGCTTAGCGTTAACAGACACACTAATCAATAGACAGGAATAGTCTTTTCTTAGATAAATTGGGCGGCTCTTAAAAGAGCCTTTGTTGTTTTTTTGTTGGTCGGTAAATGAAGTTAACCTCCGAAGCCGTACAGAGTGCGGCCCTGCCTCTTCAGAGCATACACCACATCCATGGCGGTGACGGTCTTTCTCTTGGCGTGCTCGGTGTAGGTGACGGCATCACGGATAACGTTCTCCAGGAAGACCTTGAGCACCCCACGGGTCTCCTCGTAGATCAGACCAGAAATGCGCTTCACTCCGCCTCGGCGAGCCAGACGGCGGATAGCGGGCTTGGTGATTCCCTGGATGTTATCACGGAGAACTTTACGGTGCCGCTTGGCGCCTCCTTTGCCGAGTCCCTTTCCGCCCTTGCCTCTTCCAGACATCGTGCTGATTCGTTTAGTTCGAAAAGAAGAACAAACTGATAAAGACGCTCAGAAAGCTTCACAATATAAACATTATTTGCGGACCTAAATGAGGAACAAAAGAGCGCGCTTAACTGGGCGATACCAAATTCCTTCAAACAGTCCTCCCCCATCTGGATTTTTTTTTTTCAAAATAACTTCAGCTGTGGCCTGTCAGCAGAGACTAACACTCGCGTTTCCGGTTATGCGACGCTGCCTTCAAAATAAAATGCAGACCAATATAACTAATCAAATAATTCGGCAATCAAAAGTGGCCCGAATCTACCCCAAAGCTTACAAAGGGTCATCTTCGGCTGCTCTGAGTCCTCTCTGGACTTCCTTACAAGCAGTGCAACAATATCTGACACTGGGGACAACTGTCGCCAAAATACTTGTGGTGGAAGTCCTCCACTTCGCCTTCTTTTCGGGTGTGGCTGATGGACATGATCATCATGTTAACAGTTCTACAGATGGAGAGACTCAGATCCCTGAGAACCAACTTAAGCTTAAAAGGTTCTCAAATATCTGGGACCCGTTTTTGGCTTACTTTGACGAGGTTAAGGATGATAAGTGACTGAGGTTGGGGATGGTGGATGGCTCCCCCGGCTATTATCCCATGGACCCCATGAAGCACTTTGAATTGCCTCTGTGTATGAAATGTGCTATACAAATAAACTTGACTTGACTTGACTTGACCCCCTTAGGCGTAATCCCAGGTACACGATATCTCTTTTCTCGTCTTTATTGTCACACAACACACACTACAACACATGCACGGAGTGCCACAACACACACATGCTGACGGTGGCCGGTGAAATTTGTCCTCTGCATTTAACCCATCCTGGCTTTGTCCTTTCCTCCTGGGGCAGGCCAGGAGCAGTGGTCGCTTTCTCGTACAGCGCCCGGGGACCGACTTCGGATGTTGTCGTCACTGGTCGGATGACGATGACGATCTGATCTTCTGCATGTTTTTAGTGGGCGGGGGGGTTATATATGGAGGAACCCCCCTGGGGGAGCACGGGGAGAACATGCAAACTCCACACAGACAGAAAGGCCCTTACGACGAGATACCCCACCTGGGCAGTGGGCACTGAAGATATGGGGGGGAACACAACCACAGCGCCTACAGTGTCCCAGGCGAGAATCGAACTCAGGACCTTCTGACTGCGAGGCGACAGCTCTACCACTGAGCCACCGTGCCCCCTCTTATAAGCACATAAGCACCTTATGCGGCTGATAGCACTATGTTGTATTGTTGAATGTCAATGATGTATGTATGTTTTTTTCCCTTTCTTTGTTCGTATATTGTTCTATAAAAATTTTAAAATAAAATATATAAAAAAAAAGTGGCCCGAATCTGATTGTTTCCCCCTAATGCCTCCCCCAGACCTGACGATAATTTGCCCGATAGTGGCCAAGATTACCCCCTCCCGACTATTTCTGGGGTGCTCCCGATTTGAATCTGACCTGGGCCACTTTCAAATGTGGAAATACAAATCAGATTCAAATCAGATTATTTTGAATGTGACCTCAGTGTGAATGGGGCATTTATACCTCGCATTAACATGTGTTTTCTGTCATCAGGAAGGGAGACCGGAAGGAAGTTGACCATCTGGTGACTTGGTGCAGTCAAAACAACCTTGTGTTAAATGCTCAAAAAAGAATGGAGATGATTGTGGATTACAGGAGGAACAAAGCCCCACCTTCCCCCATCACCCTGGGTGACTCGCCAGTCAACACTGTGGAGTCCTTCTGCTTCCTGGGGACCATCAACAGCCAGGACCTAAAATGGGAGCTGAACATCAGAGCTCTCACCAAGAAGGCACAGCAGAGGATGTACTTTGTGCGGCAGCTGGAGAAATTCAAAGTGCCAAAGGCCACGATGGTGCACTTCTACACCTCCATCGTTGAGTCCATCCTCAACTCCTCCATCACCATCTGGTATGCTGCTGCCACTCTCAAAGACACTAACAGACTTCAGCGCATCATCCGCTGCGCTGAGAAGATAATTGGATGCAACCTGCCATCCTTCCAGGACCTGCATGCAGCCAGGACATGGTGGAAGCGGTCTCGCAAGATCATGGCTGACCCCTCCCACCCTGGCCACAAACTCTTTAAGACACTCCCCCACGGCAAGAGACTGAGGTCTGCCAAGACCAGAACCACCTGCCACAAGACCAGCTTCTTCCCAACCGCCATCAGCCTCACCAACAAGGCCCGGAAACCCCTTCCGCCAAGGACCTCACCAACAACGCCCCCCCCCCCCCCCCCCACACACACACACACACACACACTCAGCAGTGGCTGTGAAGTGGCACAGACTAATTTATGTAGTATGCGGAGCGCAGCGATTCTCCCTAAGTGCACTGATTCGTAATTGTTACCCGTCGCTCGCCCCCTTCAGGACACAGAGATCTCATTGGGAATCGTGAAGACATGATCGGTCACAAAGGTGACCAGATGACAGGTCCATGTCATCATAGCAGCGAATGATGACATCCGACCTCGCATGTGCATCTGTACGTCCAGATGTCGAGACCTCACCTGTCCAGGCAGGTTTCGAACCGGGGACCTCCAAGGGATGAGACGACAGTTAGTAAATGGCACCTTTACCCACTGTGCTACCGTCCATCACATTATTCTCAGAAATTAAATTATTTGTTCATGTGGCTCTATTCTATCCTCTCTTAGTTTCTCAAGTCGTTTTATTTTGAAAAACCAAGACACTGCACAGCGAAAGTGTTATTTACTGTGTTAACTTGACACCAAGCCACCAAGAATCTCCCGATTGGGCGACGATTTTGAAGCTGCAACTGACCAATGAACGTCAACGCTCGAGAGGGATATAAACCGGGCTCCAGGCGGTTGCTATTCATTCTTTTATTCTCTCGTGAATCACAAGAAAACATACAACATGAGTGGACGAGGCAAAACCGGCGGAAAGGCTCGTGCCAAGGCAAAGACCCGCTCATCTCGTGCTGGACTCCAGTTCCCGGTCGGCCGTGTCCACAGGCTGCTGCGCAAAGGAAACTATGCCCACCGTGTCGGTGCTGGAGCCCCGGTGTATCTGGCGGCGGTGCTCGAGTATCTGACCGCTGAGATCCTGGAGTTGGCTGGAAACGCTGCCCGCGACAACAAGAAGAGCCGCATCATACCCCGTCATTTGCAGCTGGCCGTCCGCAACGACGAGGAGCTCAACAAGCTGCTTGGCGGAGTCACCATCGCTCAGGGCGGCGTGCTGCCCAACATCCAGGCGGTGCTGCTGCCCAAGAAGACCGAAAAGGCCGCCAAGAAGTAATCTGCTTCAGCTTGACTTTACAACAAACCAACGGCTCTTTTAAGAGCCACCCACTCACTGACAAAGAGTTATCCTTTTATCCATACTAGTTATAAGGTATCAGTATTACTATCAAAAACTTTTATAATGCTGCCGGTTTGTACACGAGAATGCACAACTTTAAAATTTGCCTTGGCACCAAACGGAAAATGACTTGAGCTATACATTATTATAGGAGTGATGTTATTTAAAATGACTTACTGCACTCGGTGCCAAAATGTAATTGTACATAATAGGAATTGTTAAAAGGCTTCAATTAGTATTATGATAAAGCCTCAAACATAACGTGCACATATAATTATTTGTAACACTTTACAATAAGGTACACAAATAATGTAGTAGTTACTAGTAAACTAATTATTAGTAAATTGTAAATTAGTAAATAATTACCAATAAATTATTCAGCATGCTGAAATACCATGAAATAGTCTGCTGTATTCTGTTTAAATCTTCACACATTGTTTGTTCATTCATTCATGTTCTCCTTGTGTAAAAACAGTTGACAACGCGGGATATTTCAAATTTGAATGATGCATGACGTCAAAGTGGCGGCCAGAAGACAACACAGGCTCTGTAAGACTTGTTCAAGGTCTTTTGCTAGCATCAAGCATTTGCTAGTCCCCTGGTGTGTCTCTGAATTATGTGGTATTGCTTGTATTGTAATACTACTACAAATAACTGTAGCCTATACATAATTTGTTGTTTGTTGCCCACATTATAGGCACATATGAGAGATCTACGGTGGCCCTGAAGTGCAAATCACAACCGCAAATAAGAAAACACAACGACAAATAAGAAAACACAACGACAAATAAGAAAACACAACATATTACTAAACACAACGACAAATCAGAAAACACAACGACAAATCAGAAAACACAACCACATTAACCAAAACACAACCACATTAACCAAAACACAACCACATTAACCAAAACACAACCACATTAACCAAAACACAACACATTAACCAAAGCACAACACATTAACCAAAGCACAACACATTAACCAAAACACAACCACATTAACCAAAACACAACCACATTAACCAAAACACAACCACATTAACCAAAGCACAACACATTAACCAAAGCACAACACATTAACCAAAGCACAACCACATTAACCAAAACACAACCACATTAACCAAAGCACAACCACATTAACCAAAACACAACCACATTAACCAAAGCACAACACATTAACCAAAGCACAACCACATTAACCAAAGCACAACACATTAACCAAAACACAACCACATTAACCAAAACACAACCACATTAACCAAAGCACAACCACATTAACCAAAGCACAACCACATTAACCAAAACACAACCACATTAACCAAAGCACAACCACATTAACCAAAGCACAACCACATTAACCAAAGCACAACCACATTAACCAAAGCACAACACATTAACCAAACCGGAAAAGGTAGGTACTCTCAGGTGACATGAATCGTCGCTGATTGGACGAAGGAACTGGTGAGATGTGAACTGGTGAGCCCGTGCCTCTGTCTCTGTGCCTCCCTCTCCCAACCATATACATGTTCGTCCACTAAAATTATTGATTCTCTGCATAGCAACATCTTGACCAGCTGTCATCATGTCCATGTATGGATGTATGGATTTCCCTCTGGCGTGTTTTAGAAAAATTTAAATAAAAGAAGCGAGTAGAAAACTGCTTCTCAGCTGACGATCCACGCCAGACGGGTGCCTTTCGTATGTGTGTTTCAGAAGAGGGACTGAGTCAACAGGTGAAAAAAGTAATCTGGAGCACATGGTCAAAGTTTAGGCAATTTAATATACAAGTGCAACAAGCAGACTACGTTTCGACACGCAAAGTGTCCTCAGTAAAAAAAGAAAAGGAGAAAAAGCGAGTGTTTGTCATCTGTCAGTTTTGGCAGGCTGTGAAGTGACAGGACTTAAAGTAACCATGAATTTGCGCAATGAAGGCATTGCTCGTCTTTTAAATTAAATTCCTGTTAGAGGTGCAACCAGACAGCAATTGGAGAGCTAATTTCAGATTATTTCACCACTCCCTTAGCTTTTGATGAGGGAGAGGTGACTGGTGCGCGACTCTGACACTGACAGCCGCTCCACCTCACAGTCGGGCTGTCAGGGGGCGGGGGCTAGCTCCGATGAAGGTCGTGATGATGATGATGAGAGCGGGGAGGAAGATACCACTCGTTTCTGACCCAATGGCGAAATGCAATCTCAGATTAAACTGAGAAAAGCACGGGAGTAGCCTACAAGTGTGACTGCAAACTTTACAACAGAAGCCCTTAGCGCTTCACCCCGGACGAGATGGTGAGAACTGAAGAGCAACCAAATTAAAGACATTAGTAATGCTATAGACTACATAATTAATTAATTAATTAATGTATTTATTTGTTTGTTTGTAAAGGCTATAGTAGGCATAGTGTTTTCCTGATAATCAATGGACATGAGAAAACCACAGCTAAATGTTTGTGTGTTTATGAGCATCTTGAGAGACAATGTGAGGGAAATGATTTCAGCAAAATAGCCTATAATAATGTTAGAGAGAGAGAGAGAGGTACAGGAGATTATAAAACAGGTGGTTTCACGTGTGTGTGTGTGTGTGTGTGTGTGTGTGTGTGTGTGTGTGTGTGTGTGTGTGTGTGTGTCCAGGACTTTCCAGGTAGTAAACCACCTGGAAATTCCTGATAACCACCTGGACCTTCCATGACCTTCCCCAGATCATAACAAATTTTCAGCCCATTCAGACCTGGGGGAGGTGGTTTCAAAGACTTTCAAGGTGGTTTCCAAGATCTTCCAGGAAACCACCTGGAATGTCCTGGAAACCAACTGGATCTTCCCATGACATTCCCCGGATCATAACACACTGCTATAAAAAAAAAAAAAAAAAATCAGCCCAACCCAACCTTGGGAGATGGTTAGGACTTTCAAGGTGGTTTCCTGGACTTTCCAGGAAACTACCTGGAATGTCCCTGGAAACCATCTCCCCAGGTCGGATTGGGCTAAAAATCTGTATGGTGGTTTTATGATCCGGGGGTAGGGGCAGGGGGGAGCTGATCTTCCCAACTGCAGAACCAGATATTTTTCAGCTACAAAATGACATACCATTATGACAGGGGTGCCCACACTTTTTCAGCTTGGGAGCTACTTTTAAAATGACCAAGTCAAAGTGATCTACCAAACATATTTATTTATATATATATACACTGAGTATATATATACTCAGTGGAAAACAGTGGAACAGTGGAAAAACAGTGGAAACAGTGGAAAAACAGTGGAAAAACAGTGGAAACAGTGGAAAAACAGTAAAAAAAGAAAAAAAAAATTCCCTCTCCCCTCAATGCCATGCGATCGACCACACTATCGACCGGTCGATCGCGATCGACGTATTGGGCACCCCTGTATTATGATATGCCCCATGTTCAGAACATAACATTCACCATGTGGTATCAGATGGATTTACAACCCTACAAACTTTCATTAGGCTATAGGCTATTATTTTGTTTAGCTAAGAAATTATTTCCTCACATTTTTGTGTCTCAGATGCTCTCTCTCGCTCTCTCTCACACACGCACGCACACACACACACACACGAAACCACCTGTTTTATAATCTCCTGTACCTCTCTCTCTCTCTCTAACATTATTATAGGCTATTTTGCTGAAATAATTTCCCTCACATTGTCTCTCAAGATGCTCATGAACACACAAACATTTAGCTGTGGTTTTCTCATGTCCATTGATTATCAGGAAAACACTATGCCTACTATAGCCTTTACAAACAAACAAATAAATACATTAATTAATTAATCAATTAATTATGTAGTCTATAGCATTACTAATGTCTTTAATTTGGTTGCTCTTCAGTTCTCACCATCTCGTCCGGGGTGAAGCGCTAAGGGCTTCTGTTGTAAAGTTTGCAGTCACACTTGTAGGCTACTCCCGTGCTTTTCTCAGTTTAATCTGAGATTGCATTTCGCCATTGGGTCAGAAACGAGTGGTATCTTCCTCCCCACTCTCATCATCATCATCACGACCTTCATCGGAGCTAGCCCCCGCCCCCTGACAGCCCGACTGTGAGGTGGAGCGGCTGAACACATGTATTAACATGTTCACTGCCGTGGACGAGATATCTCGTCAAGCAGAAACCAGCGGTTGACTGCCGTGGACGAGATATCTCGTAAAAAAAACGACGGTGGGACGTGGATCTAACCCTTTTACATCTCCTATAAAAATATGGGAGCCACCGAACGTGTACAACCCATTCCACCGACCCACTAAGTGGCGACAGTGCTCTCCAGAGTAAAGAAAGCCGAGCCAAAACTGCAGGGGAAAGCGCGAGGAAACCATTCTCATACTGTAGAATGGTTTGGCGAAAACGCTTTCGCGCTGGCGCACAACGGTGGCGCACAACGGTGGGGGGTTCCAAAAATAGACTGGGTGCAACACACTTTGAAACACGCAGCATAAATAAGCCCAGAATCGCAAAAGCTTCATCAAATCTCTCAACCGAAACCCCAAGAAACGAGCGAGCCCATCCAGACTCGCCCGACGAGGGGCAGCCAGGCAGCAGCCAGGCAGCAGAAACTCGCTTGTGACACACCCGCTGCAGCCACGGAGGGAGGAGGAGAACACACATGGAGGGAGGAGTTTGAAGGAGAGGGGGGTTTCCTGCTGTTATGGAGGAAATTACTGTTCAAAACTATTGTTTAGATGTCTGACTTCTTACTGATGCCAAAAATAAATGGTTAAAGTGACTGTTCTATCGAATTTCACAAAAAGGCATTTATCTCAGCTTAAATTTTCAGACGCTGAAACCATGCTGTATTCAACTGCTAACGCCTACATACAGTAACTACTAACTCTACAAACTAACTCTTTTAGACAGAGAAAGCACACATTCTATTAGTTCTTTTGAGATATTTTGTGTTCACAAAATCCTAACAGAAAAGAATCCTCGGCTCTTGAAAGATGAGCCAGAATCCTCAAAAAAAAACCTTGGCAGAAGCTACCTACAGTAAAAAAAAACTGTTGGCAAGTGAATGTGTTAATATCGAAGGTGTTTCACATCCGAATCGCACGGAAACAGGGCACCGACCTCCGTCGGGTCGCCATCAGCGCACCCCCCGAGTTTCAAGTCGATCCGACCAACGGTTCTCGAGATACGCGAAGGACAGACAGACAGACAGACGATCCCGTCATTATAGTATAGATGATAGAAATTATATGACAGTTTTAGGTATTAAAATAAGTAATAAAAACTGTTCTGTTTTTCTAAGAACGTTGCATCAGCCATAGAGCGAAAGGTCATGTGGATAGGTGAGCTGGACCAAAAAAAATGGACGAGCAAGAAGTTCAGTTCCATATTATAAACTTATGTACGGTGGAGTGGAGCTGTTTTGTTACAACCAAAGAGTGCCCTATGGACGACTGCAATGAAGATGAAACTTTAGAGCATTTGCTCCTGAGAGATCTAAATATGTTTGGGGAAAAATGGAAAACATTGTGTTTAATGTTACTGTGAATTATAATGCTGTGATGGTGTCTTTAATTAAATAATGCTAGGACCACACCAGGACTTTTTCTGGACAATTGTTTGTGTGGTCGTGACCAAATTGTGGAAGACGTGGAATACAATTATCCACCAAGCCGTCATCCCAGGTGAAGTGGTCTATAAACAAATCATATCAGAACTGAAAAGACAAAGAACACTGCAACTAAAAGACCCCACACCCTCGCACCTGCTCACCTTCTAATATACTTCTTATTTTTTTAACTACTCCTTTCTACTGTTTATATATATATATTTAAAAAAAAATGTGAATGTTGTTTACCCCTGACTGAATAAATTCAATAAAGTATATTTAAAAAGTGAAAACCAGGAATCCTGACCGCTACCTACTGTTGTGGAATAGTGAACTATGTAGTTGAACTACGTAGTTTAATTACATTTTGCAGTAGCTTGCTGTTCAACTACATGCATATTTGCGTAGTGAGCCAAGTAGTTAAACTACTTTTTGGACATTTTTGTGTAGTTTAACTCAAACTACAAACTACAATTTTGGGCAATGAAATGCTGCCTCTGATTGACTTGGCCTGAGATTCGTACCCTAACCTTAATCAATGCTAGTCAAGTCTTTACTGTTACTTGTCTGATCAAACAAAACCCAGAAAAAAAACAGATGTGTCTACAACAACAAAAATATAACATGAATGTATTGGGTGTCAATAAACTCAATTGAGGTGCATTAATTTTGCTGGCATTGCGTT
Source organism: Poromitra crassiceps (assembly GCF_964638095.1). Lineage (NCBI taxonomy): Eukaryota > Metazoa > Chordata > Actinopteri > Beryciformes > Melamphaidae > Poromitra > Poromitra crassiceps. The sequence continues at coordinate 16,666,520 of NC_139634.1, forward strand.
TTTTTGTAGGCTATATCACACATTGTCTTTTTTTTTTTTTTTTTTTACAAAGCTCTAAACTACATTTCTCGCAGGGTAGCTTTGCTGTAGTTTCAACTACTTCATGGTGAAGTAGTTGGTAGCTTCCTAAGCTATGCTTTTAAAGTAGCTTCCCCAACACCACTACTAGACCATGGGACCTTCAAAATCAACACTCAACTACACCATCAGTCAAACTATCATGACTCCATCAAATTCAAGAAGGGAATGCAGGTCTCTAATGATTAGTGTGGATTAGAGCAGTGATTCCCAACCAGGGGTACGTGTACCCCTAGGGGTACTTGAGCAGCTTGCAGGGGGTACTTGGAAAGATTTGAGATTACAATTTACTTCCAAAATGATTATATGGCATTCCAAGTCATTTCATAAGCCCAATGTTAAAATGGTACGTGCGCGCTGCAACTATTCCGCCTGGCAAGTGTCAACTGCTATGCTGATAAATGGCTCAAAAACATTCAGTTGCTGTCGCTCCAGAAACAGCTTTGGGAGGCCTGGTGACAAAAGGGAAAAAAAGGCCAAGCCCAAACACCAGCAGTTCAGTGAAACAAATATTTTGTATGGATTTACTTGTTTGTCTGCATTTCAACTAAAAGTTAAACAACAAATTTAGGAGAATCATCAACACGCATGAGTGAGGGGGTACTATTGGCATGGAAAAACAGCTTAAGGGGTACATATGACATAAAAGGTTGGGAACCACTGGATTAGAGGATTAGACTCTAATGTCAGGGTTTTGGAAGATCAAAGAAAATGTTAATGAACAAATCATGTATAACCGTCTCATCTGGATCTCAACCCATCAGAATAAACTGCAGGATTGCTTTATGTTTTACTGCAGGGAGCACAGTCACGATGAGCATAGAGCCAGCCAAGGGGAGCCGCACAGTGCTATTTGCATCAGCTGCCTATAAATACAGTCGTTCTGTCTTGCTGAATTCATTCGTTGCTGTGAAGTACCGACATCTCATCATGCCTGAACCCGCGAAGTCAGCGCCCAAGAAGGGCTCCAAGAAAGCCGTGACCAAGACCACCGCCAAGGGCGGCAAGAAGCGCAGAAAGTCCAGGAAGGAGAGCTATGCCATCTACGTGTACAAGGTGCTGAAGCAGGTCCATCCCGACACCGGCATCTCCTCCAAGGCCATGGGAATCATGAACTCCTTTGTCAACGACATCTTTGAGCGCATCGCCGGTGAGGCGTCTCGCCTGGCTCATTACAACAAGCGCCGCACCATCACCTCCAGGGAGATCCAGATCGCTGTGCGTCTTCTGCTGCCCGGTGAGCTGGCCAAGCACGCCGTGTCCGAGGGCACAAAGGCAGTCACCAAATACACCAGCTCCAAGTAAAGTGCTTGGAACTACTTTAACCCAAAGGCCCTTTTAAGGGCCACACACAACTTTCACAAAGAGCTTATTCATTTAGTTTGTAAAGTAACTTATAGTGGTCTACAATGATGTCAATTATGTCTATAGCCTACTATGATTTTATTTAGAATTTATTTATTTATTGCTTTACTGCGTGTCCAGCTCATCTTTCTTTATCTTTGTTTATTGAAGCAGGGACAGTACACAATAAATATATTGCACCAGAGATAGCTAAAAGCTAATTTGCATCTGTAGTCCCTGGGCACACAGAGTCCTGTGCGCACACAGTACATATCAAATACAGCAATTAAAGGAAAATCCTAATGTCTAAACAATCAAGATACATGACAAAAAATGATACTTACTATTAGCAAGATACAACATATACAATGCGCATAACAGTAAAAATAGAACACATAGAGGTAGATAGCAATCCACTAAAATCACACATTGGCAAATGGTAAAAAATAAATGACATAGCACAGAAATAAACAGTATATGAGGCCACACCAATGACTATAGGTGGCCGCAGGACTGACCCTCTCTCAGCCACTTCTTAATGGAGGATTTAAAACCTCTGAGGGTACTACAGCCCTTAATTACTCTGGGCAGGGTGTTCCACAGCATGCCCACCTTAACCGTGAATGCAGATTGACTAAATTTAGTCAATCTAAAAGGCACGCAACAGTCCCCTCTAGTGGAGGCTCTTGTTGTTCTCACACTGGTGTTGCGATTTGTTTGTTGAAAGGCGGGGGGGCAAGGCCGTGGAAGATCCTATACAACAAACTGGCTGGGTTTCCCAAAAGCTTCTTAGCGCTAAGAAGCTTCTTTAACCCTTCTTAAGGCCCCCTTAAGAAGCAAACACATTTCCCAATTGCTTCTTAGCCTAAGATGATCTTTCGTTACGAAGGCATTAGGGGTGGGGGAAAAAATCGATTCACCTAAGTATCGCGATTTTTAATGTCACGATTTTTTGAATCGATGTTTTATTCCAGAATCGATAATCGCACAAAAAAATAAAAATAAAATGGGTGCTTGCAGTCAGGCCACTCACTGAACAACAGGCCAGGCGCCGCCTACTGGTTTACTAGTGGTTTTATTACTTTATTAGTTAGTCTGAAGTAATAATTACACTTCAGGGTTAAAGTGGGTGCATCTCATTGTAAAATTGGACTTCAAACGGCCCAAATCTGGCTTCGAACGGCCCAAATTGGGCTTCAAACGGCCCAAATTTCACGCGCGTCGGCCCTTATCGGCCTGGCCTGCTTGGTATCTAATGCCCGGCCTGAATTATGATCCCAGTCCGCCCCTGTTTTTAACTATATCGCCCAGCCCTACTCATGATATATAATATACAGTCTCTAGTGTATGATTAAACTTGTCCCATGTTCTAATCTAGTGTAAAAAAGCAAACAAACTGAAAAAAGAAAAGAAAAAAATAAACAAAAATCGCAATAAATCGTAATATCGAATCGCAATAATCGTAGAATCGCAATACTTAAGAATCGCAATACTTAAGAATCGCAATATAAATCGAATCGGCACCCAAGAATCGTGATAGTATCGAATCGGGAGATAAGTGAATCGCCACAGCCCTAGAAGGCATGCGTTTCCCAAAAGCTTCTTAGCGCTAAGAAGCTTCTTTGACCCTTCTTAAGGCTCCCGTAAGAAGCCAACGAAGCCAACGCGTTTCCCGATTGCTTCTTAGCCTAAAATTATCTTCCGTTAAGAAGGCTGCGTTTCCCAAAAGCTTCTTAGCGCTAAGATGATCTTTCGTTAATAAGGTTTTGTAAGAAGGGTCTGGGGCATTCTTAACACCTTAATGACGAAACACTGGCAGATCCAGCCGCGTCAGGCAAAAGGAGATACTTGTGTCCACTGTTCCTCTTGTGTTTTTCCCTTTTTCCTTTCTTTCATGCACCCTTTAGTGTTTAAAATTGGGGAACACTTGAAAATCTCCCCTCTATGTATGGTTACTTGTGTTTTAAATGTTTTACCGTAGGCTATATTCCTCTAATCAGAATGGATTCCTTTTATAATAAGAATCTCGTGGATTTATATAGCACCTTTCACAGAACCCAAGGTCGCTTAAATTCTGTAGTGTTTCTCGCAATTTTGTTGTATGCTGTGTATATAAAGCAATTTGAACTGCAGTCCATGTCTGAAATAAATAATGTTTAATAGAAGTTCTTGTTTAACATGACCACGATTAGGTTATTCTACAACAGTGTTTCTCAACTACTGGGTTGTGGCCCTCTGGTGGGCTCAGAGTGCCATCTAGTGGGCCGCAGAGGACCTCTCACATCGAGATGGTGGACAGCTCCAGTTACCTCATTGAGTGCCAGCCACTTTTGGAGAACGGACGCTCCCAGTGCCAGAGTTTCAGAGCGTTTTCAGTGATTTCTCGAGGCCCACAGAATATTGTGTGATATTACTATGTAAACACCGAACACGCACAAATAACGATGAGACTCTCTTCTATCATCTGCAAAAAAAAGTTTATTGATACCATTTTCCGTTCTTTAGTTATGAGCCGGAGAAGATAGGTTGTTTTGAGCAAAAAGACACGTTTCAAATTAGAAGCTGAGTTATTCCGCCTTTTGTGAAATGAAGCATTTCAAGCACATTCACTGACTCTGAAGATAATATTTTCTGATGTAGTGACGTGGTGTAGTTGTGTGGTGCCCTGCGTGCCCCACCCCCCTCTCCCCCCCTCAGCTGCAAACTCCTCCCCACACTAACACAGCCAAACACGCACCCAGTCTATTTTCGGAGCGCTCCGTTTTTGTGCGCCGGCTCCCAGCGCGACACGGAAATGCCAAACCGGACTGCAGGGAAAGGTTTGGCCCTTCGGCGTCGGGTGCTGCCTTTCTGGCGGCTAATCGTGTGGAGAAACTATACAGACAGACAGACAGAGGCAGAGGAGCTCAGTTGTGGGCGCGGATTGACTGCTGTTCGCAGCCAACGTCAGCTGCAGCCAGAGCCATCTATATGGCTCTGGCTGCAGCATGAGCGGTTTCTTTTTCATCACGGGGCTTTTTCCTGCTGTTTTCCAGACCTTTCTCTAATCTGGAGAGCACTGTCGCCACCTAATGAGTCCGTAAAATAGGTTATACACCTTCAATAGCTACAATATTTGTACAGGAGATGCAGGAGGCTTTGATCCACGTCCCACCGTCAAAAAAACGCATTTGACGTCGATCGACGTCTTTGGCACTCTACGTCACTATTTACTTTGACGTCGATCGACGTCCTTGGCACTCAATGAGTTAAGATGCTTCTTAAGAGCCTTCTTTTTTTTTTCTTCTCTTCTGTTAAGAAGGCGTTTGGGAAACACTTCTTTGGAGCCTTCTTAACTCCTTAAGAAACTTCTTAACTCTTAAAGCAGCTACGAGCAACTTTTTCGATGGTTATTAAACAGTATAATTACAATATTGATGCATCACATCTTACCTATAATAGTAGCTGAGACCAAAGCCGTGTGGATCAGAGATTGCTCCCTTAGATGATTATTAAGTCTGTGTCTGTCTAAACTCGCGTCAACAGGGGGCTCTCTCTCTCTCTCACCTTACCGCCGGACCTGATAAACGCGGAAGTGAAACACGGAAGTGAAACGCGGAAGTGAAACGCAGCTGCCTGCCTTCACCCGTTCGTGCTGCCTAGCAACATAGCATAAACAATGTGAATGCCACGCATACTCTCGCGAACATCTCTCGTTATATTCTAACAGGTTTTTGGAAGTTATTTTGTGGTTATGGCCGAAGTGGCTGCTGCAAACCGTTTCATTTCACTTCCTGATCTTCCCTGGCCACAGACAGTCTAACACTGGCCGATTCACTCGGGCTTCAAGCGAGACTACTCTGCGTTGGTCTCGTCTACTATTAGAGGTAAGATGTGATGCATTGATATTAAATTTATACTGTTTAATAACAATCGAAAAAGTTGCTCGTAGCTGCTTTAAGAAGCTTCTTTGTTGGGAAACTCAGCCAATGACTGAAAACCACAAGTTGTTTCTGTGTGGAGCTACGAAGTTAATTTGTTTTTTCATTTTAACAATTCAAACCGAAAAGTAAACTAACCAAAATGCCATGTGATTTCGTAATGCTACAGCCTACTGCTCATACTAAAAATGAAATCACACAATTAGTAGGCCTATTATTTCCATCATGTCTCCATCTTCAAATTTACATAAGCCTATGTAGAGTACTACAGTATCCAGTTTGGTTGATACAGGCTACTTTACCCTAGAGTGAAAAATGGATTGATCGAAACAGTAGGCCTAAGTTGTATGAACTATTATTCACAATTTTAAGTTTGACAGCACCCGACCCTTTCAGACTCTAGATCAGTCAGAGAAGCGCACTCCCCAAATTTGAAGTCAATTGGACAAACGGTTGTTGAGATAAGTTGTTGAGATAAAAAAAATAATTGTTGCCAGTAGGTGGCGCTATGCCGAATTGCACGAAAACAGGTCACTGTACTCCATCATGTACTCCTTAGCACACTCCCAAAGTTTGAAGTTGAGCCGACCAACGGTTCTCGAGATATGCCAAGGCCAAGCTAGAGGAGAGGAGGAACATACAGACAGACGCACAGACGCCGCCGAAAACATGGCGGAGATAATAATAATAGGCTCGTTTGAGATGACTGCCGCCTCGCCTGGAAAGCAGACGAGAGCAGGCGAGCACAGTCAGGCGAGGCGTCAACAAGTCGAACACCCCCGACGGCACACTTCCTGCTGCTTTTTTTCTTCTACCGTTTTGTTTAACAGCGGTTTGTAAACAAATTAAAACATGCATTAGCGCCACCCACACTCACTGCTCAAATAACACAGCCCTTCGGATTCCTTATTTTTATTTTAATGTAGGCATTCCAGGTGGTATTTATGTAAAATATGGAGTGACAGCTTGGAATAGATATAAAATTGAAGTTTCTACACTTCACTGTGGGTTTGTGATGCACCTGTGTTGAACCAATGGGCGCTCAGCTTGATGCGTTTCTCGTCATCCTCTGTCATCCGCAGTCGGGCGCAGTTGGTGGGGAGCAACTGCGGCGCCTCGCTCCAAATCTGTGCCCGCCTCGCTCTCGTGAGTGTCACGTGACTTACGCAGTCGGGCAGGACGGAGCAAGTCGGACAACTTTCTAACCATCATGCAATGGGGCAAGCAAGGCGCTGGTCGAATCTGCGCAGAATTTGCTCATCTCAAACGAGCCTATTGACAGCAGGCAGTGTGGTGACAGGTACCGGTGATTTAAAGGGGCAGCACTTTTTTGTGTGTGTGGTGGTTATCTCGTAAACAACCCCCCTCCCCCAACCCTATAGCAGTACACCAATAACAAACATTTTGCTAAAGTTGTTGTAATGGAGGGTTCTGGTTCTAAGGATTCAGTTTGACTGTCACCATGGGGCATCAGTCAGGATGCAGATAATAGTCCAGAAACAGCTTGGTCCATGTGAAACATTTATTTTGTCCAGCAAACAATAGTTGGGAAATCAGGGGAAAAACACAGGAGGTAAAAACACGAGGAAAAACAGGAGGAAAAAACACACAAGGAAAAAACACAGGAGCTGCCCTTTAAGCTGGAAGACACAAAAAACATAGGATTAGGAAAAGATAAAGAAAGCAGATTTAGCCATGCAAATTTAGGGTTTAAAGTTGTCAGACTAAAATATACAAATACAGA